>NC_080091.1:57909895-58268228 GCF_950005125.1 Chionomys nivalis
CAAAAATACATGTGCATAGCACAAAATACCTGAGTTAATAAAGTGACCATAGTGAGGTGCCTGGTGACCCTCTATGCAAAACTTGCAAGGGATGCTTAGAAAGCCTTGTTTTGCAACCTCATAGTGGGTGATCTTGCAGCATCAAGAGTGAGGCTCTTATTTAGAGAGATGTGTGGGGGCTATGCATCTTATCTTCCTCACATAGGTCAGAGAAGAGGGTCCTGTTTTCTCTACTCAAGCCAAATTTGATCATTTGAACTGTGCCCACTGGACTCAGATCTTAGGGACTGGATATTCCGATTAGTATAGTAAGAGCAATCTTATAATTAAAACTTTCAAATGCCTTGAATTATCTTAAATATCTAGGAGAAATATGAGAGCAACTTAGAATTTTACCTAGAGGCACAACAGAGATGGCCAGACAGTGAGAGAGGAAAAAATGTTGTTATTACATTCTATGTAGTCAAGTTTATTTAACATAAAAATATGTCTCGATTGTTGCAACTTTGTAGCCAATGTTATTCAGTGGATGACTTTGTATCTACAAACAACAAAGGTACTCTCTCCTGGAAGCCAGATGTCTGAATCAGTCAATGTGCCACTAGGATTTCGTTCCCTCTGGAAACTTGAGGGAAGATTCTCTTTTTGTCCCTCCAGGTCCCTGGTGGGGGGGAGTTCCATCATTTCTTGGTTCCCTTGACTTGTGGCTGTAAGTATCACTTTAAGCTCTGCCTCTGTCTTCATCTCACTGTCTTATGCCTGTGAAATCTCCCTCTCCCTCATTCTAAGCAGAACATTTGTTATGGGACTTTGGGCTTGCTTGACAACCTCAACTTGATTACAAAATTCCATTTTTTTTCAAATTAGGGAGTGAATTAAATAATTCCTAGAGTCATGTAAAATTAAAGTAAAACTTAAGGGGTACAGTCCAGGCAGTTCAATTAACTGTTCGAGTTGTCCTTTGTGTCATGTTAAAGAAGTCTTTTTTTTTTCTTTTGCCTCCTTCCCCCTTTTGTATTGGGGTATAAAAGTGTATGGAAAATTAAATGCAGGCGATTTCAGTATTCACTGCAACTCCCTCCCTGTACTATCCTATGTTTCTGTTTTATTATTTTCACTCACGCCTTCATCTTCTTTACAATTTTATACCTGGTAAGTAGTATTTTTGTTAAAGCTGAACCTCCGACACAAAACCAGAGAGTTTATGGTTCAAGGTTACAATCCACCATGGCAAGAAAGTCCTGATGGGAACTTGAGGTACCTGGTCACATTTGATCCACAGTCAGGAAGAAAGATGAATGCTTATATAATCCAGGATCTGAGCCTAGGGAATGGTACTACCCATGATAGATGCATCTCTTCAGCTCAATTAACCTGATTAATATAACCCCCACAGGCATGCTCAGTGGCCTGTCTTACAGTGTATCTGCATCAAGCTGACTTTTGAGATTAACCATCATATTCTTCTCAGATTTATCTCTGTGTCTCAGGGAATGGAAAACCACGCCCTTCCATATGATTGTGTCTGAAGGATGAGTGGAGGCACTGTTCTATTGAATGTAACTATTTGCTTCTCTACCTAGAGATGTGCCCACTGGTCAAAAACAACAGAGGTCACCTCAGAAGTGTGTGTGTGGTACATTGATAGTATTTGCTGAGTGTCTGAAGCTTAACATTGAAGGTTGATGCATTAGCTTTCCATTACTACAATTAAAAATGGAAATAATCATGAAAATGGTTTATTTTCTGCTCACAGCCTTGGAAGTTTCAGTCTGTGGCCAGTCGGTTCCATCACTATAGATCCTGCAAGGCCAGGCCTTGTGGCAAGAAGCACATGGTGGAGCCAGCTGGTGAGATCCTGGTGGGCAAAGAGTGAAAGACAAGAAGAGATCAGCATCCCTTAGTCCCAGAAGGGCACAGCCCCTATAACCAACACCTCTTAATAAATCACATAACTCAATAATTTCTGTAACTGATGTACAGGAGGTCCAGTCTACTGTAGGCAATGCCATTCCCTGCGTAAGCAGTCCTGGGTTATATAAGGAAGCTAGCTAGCTGATCATGAGTATTCAATGAAGGCATCAAGCAGAGTTCTTCTGTGGTTTCTGCTATGGTTCTTTTTCTGTGAGTTAAAGCAGGACTGCCTTCAGATTTCTGTCTTCTGGTTTATGCCTTTAGGTTTCTGCCTTGACTTCCCTCAATGATGAACTATGACCTGGAAGTATAAGACAAAATAAGCCCTTTCATCTGCAAGTTGCTTTCGATCAGAGTGGTTTTGCTTTGTTTTGTTTTGTTTTTGTTTTAAGTACAGTAACAGAAATGAAAGTTGTCCCCAACAAGCATCTGTCACTCAGGAATCTTAAGCCACACCTGGCAGGCAGCTGCCTTTCCTGCCACAATGCAGAAAGTAGCCGGAAGGAGGGATCATTTTGCTTGGTGACAAAAAGAGCAAGGACCAAGGAAGACTTTGGGATTTGTCATTAAGGTTTGTGAGGCATGAAGTCACACTGTGTGGGTTTTAGGATCAGGGCCTGAGCACACATGTGTGTGCTGGGGATCGTGTCGGAGATAAAACCCACACACATGCAGTTCTTCAAGCCACATATCACCCAGCGGTGACCGTGTCGTTCATAAACCTGGCGACAAAGGGGAGGGAAATGGAATCACAGTGAGAGGCTGAAGGAGGAAGCGTGAATGCTGGTGTGTGCATATGGGCTTCAGGAGGTATCCAGGGGAACCAAAAGTGTTGGAGAGGGAGTAATGGGCATGAGCTTAGGAATGTAAGAAAACACATATTTTCAATGCGTGTAAATTTTATGATCATTTTATTCCTATCAGTAAAATATTTTTAAGAATTCACTCTCCACAGTGTGCTATTTGTAAATAATTCACATGTATCATTCTTATACGCAATTCAAGATCGTGCGGAATAGATATTTTGAAAGAAAACCTTTAAAATTGCTTTTGTATTTTGGATATCAATTTAACAGTTTACATTGTAGCGATGAGAAGGCAGGCTCTAACTTCAGCCCAGTTGGCATTTGATTTTATGTCACAGTTGTAGAAAATGCTTCTCTAGGATGCAAAGGTCCAGCTGGAGGGAAGGCACCGTTTATTTTGCTCACCAAGTAATGATGCTCGCTTTTCATTCCCACCCATCAGTCTTGCTTGGGTGAATTCATCTAGGAAATTTCGACCTTTCCAGTGTCAATCCCTTGTTCCTACAAACAAACCAAAAAGTGTTTTCCATTACATCCAACCGGAGGTGTGAGGACCACAGAAATTCTTGGCTAGGGACTTTTTCTTCCTAAGTGATAACTTTCATAACAACATCTACTTATCTCACGATCAATGAAGATTTTCTAAGCCCTACAAAGTTCAACTGCCTAGTTTTACCAGTGTAAATGGTAAATGTAAATGGCTATTTTTCTAAGTAAAAGCATACATTGTTTGGGGAAGCATCATGAAATTGTGAAAAATTTCTAATATCAGTTTTAGAAATGATATCTCTGTAGCATAAATATATCTCAGAGCACAATAACTTTTTAACTGGCTAGCGTTTATAGTGCTGGAAGAGGCATGATACCAGAAGAGAAAAGTAACCACCAGTGGTATCAGCCATGGACCTTGCTATGCATAGCAAAGACAAGTGGCAAAATATGCATGCCGGTGCAATGGTGTTACCAATGTAATGGCAGTAACCACCACTATTTAACTGGATTTAAGGCCTGCTCCACATGACAGCACCCATGCCTGGCACCATCTTCAGAGCCACAAGCCTTTGCCTAGATAGATCATAGCCGTTAGGGGAGAATTAACACTATTTTACTAAATGAGCATGATAGTAAGCTAACTCCAAATGACTTAGTATCCCCATATGTGATGGTGTGAATGAGAATGGCTCCCATAGGCTCATATGTTGAACACTTGGCTCCCTTCTGGTAGAACTGTTTGGGAAGGATTAGAAGGTGTAGCGTGGTTGGAGGAGGTGTGTCACTGGGGTTGAACTTTATGGTTTCAAAACTTCACACCGTTTCCAGTTAGTTCTCTCTGCTTAGTTGTTGTGTCTCAAGATTTTAGCTCGTAGTTACTGCTTTAGTTTCTGTGCCTGTCGCCAGCTGCCATGCTATCATTTCCTGTGTATATGTGAGCAACTGCAAGCATATCTGGTGCGGCTTGTGCCTGGAACCTGTGGAGACCAGAAGAAGTGTCAGACTACCTGGAAATGGAGTTATGGATGGTTGTGAGCTCCCATGTAGGTGCTGAGAATTGAACCCAGATCCTCTGGAAGAGTAGCTAGTGCTCTTAACCACTGAGCCATCTCTCCAGCCCTCCCCATGCCCCCTATCATGATGGTCATCAACTCTAACCCTCTGAAACTGAAACCCTAAATCAAATGCTTTCTATTATAAGCTGCCTTGGTCATCTCAGTTGTGGCGTCTTATCACAGCAATAGAAAAATAACCAAGACACTACACACACACACACACACACACACACACACAAATTCTCAAATCTCATCAGAGAAGCCTCCCCCCAAATAAATGTTGATTAAAGCAGAGACCCACAACTGGTCAATGTGCAGAAGAAACTGGCATACTTAGCCCTAAATGGAACACACAGACACACAAAAGACACACACACAGACACATACACGCATACACAATATTTCCTCCTCCAAAGACTTTGGGATTGTTGCAGAAGAAGGGGCGGGAAGACTGTCAGAGCCAGAGGAGGGAGATGACCGTAAGGAAGCGGCATTTTCGGGACACATCACTGCAGATGCACAAATGAACTTGCAGCAATTGTGACAGCAGGCACAAGTCCTCTGAGCGGTGAAGCCAGACAAAATCTCAGCATGGGATGCGGAGGTGGTGATGAAGTCTCACCTCTTGCTTAGGAGCACTTGGCAACTGAGAACTGCTTGCAGAAAGAGGGTCAGTTGGTTTCCTTTTTAAGACTGTGGCCATTAGGTTGAAAATGGACTCCTGAAAGTTGCCCTGTAACCTGCACATCTTGACGCTTTCATCTCTGCCTAACGCTTGTGTCATTCAGAAATGGACCGTGACTCAGCTGATTGTCCCAGAATAGTCTGTGGGCTTTCAATCAGCTCTGGCAATGTGAAGTCATTTCCCCCTTCCTGTGCCTAATAGATACCGATTTATGCAAAGATAAAGAATCTTTGCACTTCCAGGAAAGAGGGAAGATCAGAAGATTGAGAAGAGGGACCAGATGGTGCTATGGCTAGCAGGATTTCATGCCACTCAGGAAATAAAGCAACACAAGCAAGGGAAAAAGCAAACTGCAAATGGATTTCTTTGTAATAACATGTCCAAAGAGTAAGACAAGGAACATTAGGCCTCCTACGGGGAACGAGGACAGATTTGACTTGGTGCCATAGTGGTCTCTGAATCACTGGCAAGTGTGCAAGGGTTCTGTCTGGGTACCCAGACTCCCTTGTTGTTAGCAGGATAGCTAATATTCTTAGAGCCTTTTGCTCTTTACAGAGAGCTTTCCATGTTGGTGGCATCTTCCTTCTATGAGTCCCCGGGGCTTTGATCAGATCTCATCTCAGGCATGCATTTGCTTAACTCATTCCCAGTAAACAGTGTCAAATCCTTCATGGAAGACAGGGTCAAACCGAAAAAGAAATTATTCAAACAAAGGCAAAAATTACTGACAGTGTTGAATGTGTGACCTTTCCAGAGGCATTTGTAATTTTTCTAGAAATAAGGTCCTAAGTTAAACAGATGAATCACAAATCTTCTGTGTCAGGCAGCAGGAGAGGGTTGTCTGGGCATGGGACTTAAAAATGTCCTTTTGTGATGTTCTCGAAATCGCTTTTGTGTACAGGAAGTCATTTTGCTAGTTGGCAAGGTATTCCTTTCTCTCTCTAGGTTTGTAGCAGACATTTCTTGGGTTGGCTGAAATGATCATTTGTCTGTGTTTTAAAATTATCCAAAAATTTAGATTCTCAGGATGTCAGCAGTTGGGGAATCTCATACATTTGTGTGGTTGAGCCCTTTATAGATAACTAAGCCACAAGGAATGTTGGACCATTCTAAAGTTAAAGCCAGAAGACTCACATGTTTTCGGAATCAGAGAAGTTGACAATACAACAAAGCATCAAATTGACTGAGAAAGTCTACTTAAAGGTATCATAATTGAGACACATACCAAGGGTCCTGTGGGGCTTTGCGGCATTAATGTAACTGAATCTTATAGGCGCGCTTGTAGACAGTACCATATCTACCGGTGCCTGCCAAGATGTTTGTCTGCCTTAATGTGATAGTTACCTTTTGTTCCCACATCAATCATTAATTCTTGACATTAATTTTTTATATCCAGTATAAATATAAATTAGTATATAGTGAATTCTGGAAAACTCATCAGATTTTACTTTTTACAGATTTTTACTGTATTATAAAATATTTCTCTCCTTGCACCACAGCATTTTAGAGCTATTGGTCCCTGTATTAGTTTGCCATCATAGATTTCTTTCTTTTCTTTCTTTCTTTTTTCTTTTCCTTTCTTTCTTTCTTTCTTTCTTTCTTTCTTTCTTTCTTTCTTTCTTTCTTTCTTTCTTTCTTTCTTTCTTTCTTTTCTTGATACAGACCTCCCCATTGCAGTTCGAGCTTCAAACTTGCTATATAGCTTATGCTAGCTTTGAACTCACCAACTTCCTGCCGGAGCTTCCCAACAAGCAGGGTTACTGGTAGTGCCACCAGGCCAGATTCTTGAGATTATCCTTGAAATAATTTGAATTCTTTCTGTCTAGCCATAGTGTGCCATCTGAGGACACAAACACAATGATGTATACTACCAATTTCTCAGCAAGACAAGAGTGCGAGCCATGTGTTCTGAGTGGTATCTAGGTCTCTGTCAGCAATAGCACAGAGGATCACTTGACAGTCCAGAAGTCCTTGGTGGTTCCAAACCAACACTTGTCCCCTATCCTTCAAACCCAGGGGCCATTGGATGGCATGACTTATTTGTAACAAACCTAATTGCACAGGAGGAGAGAACTGGCCATTCTTTCAACTCTTTCCCCAGGTCTCATGAGATCACCGGATGTGCTATCAGGTAATGGGTTGGTCTCTAAGAGTTTGTTTCCACTCAGCTCCACACTTTCCTTTGCTTGGCCTTACAAGGAAGGAAAATTCCAAGCAAATGATAAAGTCATTGAAATCTTCATTATCTATTTGTTTTATGCTTTCTTCAGTATTTCCATTTTTTACTTAAAACTCAGGCGTTCATTTTAAAGGGTAAAGGTTACAACCAAGGTTAAAATTAAAAAAAAGAACAGATTTAGAAAGAAGGTTCCTACACCTCAGAGAGAATGTTCTTTCTAAGATAGGCAGCACTTTGTCTTGCTGATGGACATCTGAAGCTAGAACATTTAAAATTCAAACAATTTCTTGGTTTCGTCTATCCCTAGTCATCTGGGAAAAGCTGAAAAAAATGCAACAAAATAAAACAAGAAAGCAATACAAAACAAAACCCAGTCGATTGTTCGGGTAACTTGGCCACATCATAACAAATGTAACTGTAACTGTTTGTAAATAACCTATGATAGTCCAACAGTTTTTTTTTTTAAAGCCAGCCATCTTTAGAGTCATCTACTCTGAAATTCAAACTTGTATTATCATCAAGGAACAATTTGTTTTCGCAGGAATCTAATTGGAAATTTCAGCTATGAGCTTTGATGATTACTATCTTAATGAATGACCTGAGTTTAGTGGGATGTGCGATCGCACAGCTAAAAAAAGCAAAAATTAGTTGAAAGAAAAATAGCATGTGAAGGAGAGGAGGTGGCAATCCAGATGCGAGTTGCAATCAGAAGCCAGCATCCTGAAAGCATAACGAGGTACGTTTTACATGGAAATGCTCTCCGAGACCATCATTTTAAAATTTTCAGTATGATGCCAGAGTCTCAGCAATGACAAACCCAGAGTTCTACTGACTACTGAAAGGAAGAAATATGTTCATAGAACTTGCAGTTGCAAGGATTCATATTTTTTTCTGGGTAGGAATCTGCAAAGAAATCTCCAGGGCCCAAGAAACCTAGTGGAGCAGGGGCCACGCCACATGCGATTGGTCTGTTTGCACCACTGCTCTCAGGAAACCTCTCCCATCTGCAACGTGGCCTTCATTTCCTTTGCTTTTTACGTGTTTGCGCAAGCATTAACCAATTCTATGAGTTCAGTAATTGTTTGAGTGGTGAATATAATTTGATGCTTGTCTTAGGCTTAATTGTCATCTTGACATTAGCTTAGAGTCGTCTGAGGAGGAAAAGCCTTAATTACGGAGTTGCCTAGATTAGGTTGGTCTGAGGGCATGTCTGTGAGGAATTGCCTTGAGTATTGATCGATGTAGGAGGGCCCAGGTCACTGTGGGCAGCATCATTCCTAGGTTGTCTTAGGCTACACGCAAAGGCTAGCTAAGCATGGGCCAAGGTGTGAGGCAGAGAGCGAGCCACTTATCTCCATGGAGGAAAGAGCAGCGTTCCGCCATTACTCTGCTTTCAAACTGGTGCCTTGAGTTCCTGCCCTGACTTCCCTCACCAACAGATTGTCACCATGTCACCTCGGTGAGGACATGTTGTATGAAATGTAGCCTGAAGGCAACCCTTTCTTCTAAGTTAACGTCGGTTATGGCATCTAGCACGGTAACAGAAAGCAAGGAGGTCAATGCTAGTGACTACAGCAGCCTGGGCCAGCCTCATTGAAGTTCATTACTGTCCCTGACCACCCAGTGATCATACCAGGTTCCTCTGCCTTGTCTCTATGTTTCCTTTCACCAAAACTACCACGATCTTTTTTTTTTTTTTTTTTTTTTTTTTTTTTTTTTTTTTTTTTTTGGTTTTTCGAGACAGGGTTTCTCTGTAGCTTTGGTGCTCGTCCCGGAACTAGCTCTTGTAGACCAGGCTGGCCTCAAACTCCCAGAGATCCGCCTGCCTCTGCCTCCCGAGTGCTGGGATTAAAGGCGTGAGCCACCACTGCCCGGCTACCACGATCTTTTAAACCGTCCCAGTTTTGAAGAGTTTGTCTGTTTGCAGTTCATTCCTTCACAGAGTGCAAACATGGTGAGATATGTGCCTTGACTGCCCAGGTCATGGCTGAGTCCTTTGTCTAGGACGGTCCAACGTATGCAAGGCACCTCATAAATGTGTCAGTGAAATATCTGAGACTTGAAGGCACGCAGGCTTGATCAGATCTCTTTTTTTCTTCTGAAATGGAACTCAGTGCGAAGTCCACACAAGGCAGGCACAGGTAGAAAATCATAGAGACAAACAGAGAAACTGGATACAAGCAGTAAAAACCAAAATGCAGGACTGAACAAAACCTGCAGAGCCAGAGAGCAGAAAGGAGGAGGAACAAAGCTCAAATGATTTTACAGGTAAATGCTGAAGAGCAAAACAAAAGGTGTTAAAGGCAGGAATAAACTGGAGGGAAGCCGAAAGAGGCAGACACAGGTGTTAAAGGCAGGAATAAACTGGAGGGAAGCGGAAAAAGGCAGACACAGGTTCAAACGCTGTAAACTGTGGGCTCAATAGAAGTCGAGGAGGGCAGAGAACCTGGACTTTCTGGCCCCACAAACCAGCTTAGGCACTGGAAACATTTAACTCAGATTAAAATCCAGGTTTTTCCATTTTCTTCCACGTGACCTCAGTGAGGCACACAGTCCAAGCTTCACTCTTTTCTGTCGATGTCTCAGTCCAGGCCACTGTCACCAGAAACATTAAACCAGGTTGTTCATAAACAACAGAGACTTGTCACTTCTGGGTCTGCTGGCAGATCCGTTGTCTGGTGCAAGCCCCGTTCTGCTCCGTAGATGGGGTGCTGCAGCTGAACTTTCACATGGGGTATCTAAGGCCTCTTTCTGAAGGACACTAATTCCGTTCTTGGCAGAGAACTCCAGTGATTTGTTCATGGCCCAGAGATCATCTCTTAATACTATAAAAAATTACTTTAAACTTAAAAAGAATGTATTTAGCCTGGCGGGTGGTGGCGCACGCCTTTAATCCCAGCACTCGGGAGGCAGAGGCAGGCGGATCTCTGTGAGTTCGAGACCAGCCTGGTCTAGAAGAGCTAGTACCAGGACAGGAACCAAAAAGCTATGGAGAAACCCTGTCTCGAAAATCCTAAAAAAAAAAAAAAAAAAAAAAAAAGAAAAAAGAATGTATTTATTGTTTGTTTCTTTGTTCTGTGTGTTTGTGTACATGCATGCCACAGTGTGAGCAGGGAGAGGAGAGCCTATGCTGGTTGGTCCTTTCCTTCTACCCTGCAGTTTTTGGGGGATGCAGCTCAGACCACCAGGTCTAGCACCACACACTCTTTCCTCCGTAAGGATTAGATTTCAGCATGCATCTGAGAAGATAATTCTCTTCTAGGGCTTCAAGGTGATTGACATGTAAGGATCCTACACCAGTTCTGATTCTTACTAAGACTTCAAAATAGCTGCTCCTGTTATTGCTGCATGTTGAGTTCATAAACAGAGGACTCGTGAGCAAAGGTAACCTCATATGCGATGTGCGGGGATCAGGAGGGAAAGGAACCATTTTCAGATGCTGCCAACGCTGTTGAAATGAGCAGAGGCAGGGGTCGGGGTGCCTTTGGAACACCGTCGTAGCCAGGTCCCAAAGGCTCTGAGCCAGTGGTCAAGATAAACTTCAGTTCATTAAATGACACCTAAGCAGGGTATCCTCAGACTCAGCCACTCCTGATGGTGGTCACATCCCCCCTACTTTAGAACTTGCCGAGCTTGTCCAGCTGTTTTGTTTTAAGTGTTTTTTTTTAATATTTATTTATTATGTATACAATATTCTGTCTGTGTGTATGCTACAGGCCAGAAGAGGGCACCAGACCCCATTACAGATGGTTGTGAGCCACCATGTGGTTGCTGGGAATTGAACTCAGGACCTTTAGAAGAGCAGGCAGTGCTCTTAACCTCTGAGCCATCTCTCCAGCCCCTTGTTTTAAGTGTTTAAACAGCCTTTCCCGGATGCTTTTCTGTTGAAGACAGCTGAGGTGCTGTCTGTTCTTTGCAGATGAACTGTAACAGATACATCTTTATCTGCACTTTGAGCGCAATGTTCCACACAAGCCAAAGGATAACAGATCTTTATTCTTGGTGTTTTTCTATCAATGTGCACTCACTATTACCAGATAGAAAGTTAATGATGAACACAAAACTTAGGGGCTCCTAACGTAGACTAAAATCCCTGTCTTTAATATTTTAGCACATCCTCCTAGTGATTAAATACCCACCCAAATTTGAAAATTTCAGGTTCAAACCTTCGCTGAGGCCTACGAGGAATGAGCCATACTAGAAAGTGCTTAAGACCAGTGTCTCAGAAAATTTTCCTAATAACCCAAAAAAGGTTTGAAGTGTTATGGCTCCATTTTATAGATGAGACAACTGAGGCATACAGCCCTTAGAAAAAATACCCAGGATCACACAGCTAGTGAGCAGGAGATCTTGCTATCTGACTTTATCTACAGGAACACAAGCCACAGGCTCATGACTCATGAACTCTTCTATTTGGACGGCTTCCCTTTTGTAGTCCCCCAGGGGGAATCATATTCAAGTTTAAACTTAATTCCTCTAACTATTTTTCACTTAATAACATCCCAATCTTTCTGGCCGAGTTGTTAATTTACTAAAGAAAGGAAATGCACTCCTAGCTCCTGTCTGTCCAGGGAAGTGATAGCTTCTTGGGCAAACACAGCCATACTCCACAGCCTATGAAGATGGATTCAAGCCAAGGAACGGACTGAGGAAATAATCGCTCTTGCACATGAAATCGCCATGCCGAGTTTTATTATTGTCTTTGAAATGGGGAGTACCAACAGTGCCCCCTAGGTCTATCCATTTATGGGAGAAAGCATTATGAATTTTCAAGAATAGGTAGAAATACTATCACGTAGCTCAGAATCCAACATTCTTTTTTCATAGTAATCATGTTTCTAACATTTTCAAGATTGAATCTCTAAGTTTAATAAAATCCCATTATCTTCTAATATTTAAAAATGAATAACGTGGAGCTTCTCCCCCAGCCCTGCAGCTGGAGACCTGCTGTGGTCTCCTTTTTCTCCCTGACCCCGTCTCCAAGGGATCACAAAGACCTGTAGGGGAAGCCCAGCCAATCACCTTGCTTGTAGGGCGGGGTCCCCTGAGGATATTATTTACTTATAAATATTGCGGGTGTTCTCCCCGTCTTCCCTTCCGCTTTCCTGTTCTCCAAGGAAACGTCGGTTTTGTAAGTCCTTTCCTTATTAAAGCTGAATATTTTATTATAATTTCTGTCTGCCGTTCATTTACGCCGTAACAAAGACCTTCTTCTCCAACCTTCTATTCCCCAAGTCACACCAGTATCCCAGCCTCCAGCACCAGCAGCATTCATTCCCTGGGAACACAGCACCTGAGCAGAACAGGGAAGCAGGTGAGCTAACTGAAGATCATCACCATCCCCTCTGCTCTGAATTCAGTCCTACCGTCTCTTCCCCAGGGCTACAATAGAACACAAGCTGCCATCTTCCTTCGCCCCTGCCCATCGTCTGTGGGCTCCACAGTCCATCTCCCCTAATGCCCCCGACTTGTTTGTTTTTACCAAAACTGCTTTGCTTTGAGATTCCATCTTACACCTGTCAGTATGGCTAAGATCAATAATGCACATGACAATACCTGCTAGAGAGGATATGGAGCAAGGGAACACTCCTCCTCTGCTGGAAGGAGTGAAAACTTGTTCAGTCACCTTACAAATCAGTATGGTGGTTACTCAGAGAGTTGGGAATTGATCTGCATGATCCAGCTATCCACTCTAGGGTATATACCCAAAGCATCGTACCACAAGGACACTTGCTCAACCATGCAGCTTTATTCAAAATAGTGAGAACCTGGAAACAACCTAGATGTCCCCCAGTAGAAGAATGGATAAAGAAAATGCAGTACATTTACATAGTGGATATGTCTAGTTAGGGTTTCTATTGCTGGAAAAAGACACTATGGCCATGTTAACTCTTATAAAAGAAAAATATTTAATTGGGGTAGATTACATTTTCAGAGGTTTAGCCCATTATTATCATGGTGCAACAAAGTGGCATATAGGTAGACCTGGTGCTGAAGAAGTAGCCGAGTGTCTGACATTTTGGCTTGCAGGCAATAGGAAGTGGTCTGTCTCACTGGGAGTAGCTTGAACATAGGAGACCTCAAAGCCCACACCCATAGTGACACATTTCCTCCAACAAGGTCACACCTACTTCAGCAAAGTCACAACTAGTCGTGTTACTCCCTTTGGAGGCCAGTTTCTTTCAAACCACCATATTCTACTCACTGGTCCCCAAAGGCTTATAGCCATATCATAATGCAAAAATAAGTCCAACTTCAAAAGTCTCCATAGTCTGTTACAGTCTCATCAATGTTTAAAATTTCAAAGTTAAAACTCTTGTCTGAAATCATGTATTCTCTTAACTATAATCCCCTATAAAATAAAAACCACAAACATGTGATGGCACAGGATGTACATTACTATTCCAAAATGTAGGGAAGAGAACATAGTGAGGAAATAGCGAACCAAAGCAAAACCAAAAACCAGCTGGATAAACTCCAGACTCTGCGTCTCCATCTCTGATGTCAAAGCACTCTTCTGATCTCCAACTCCTTTCAACTGTGTTGACTGCAATGTACTTCTTTCCCTTGCACTGGCTCCACTCCCTATTAGCAACTTTCCTTGGCAGGTACCTCATGACTCAGGCATCTCCAACATCTTGGGGTATCCAAGACAATCCAGTCTTCAACTTTGCAACTTCTTGCAATGGCCTCTTTTATCCTTTATTCAGGGACACCCCGATACATGTTTGGCCCTAGTCATGAGGGCAAATTCTATAACCCTTTTCTCCTATCCTTAACTCCAGAAGCACATGATCAAAGCCACCCAGTTCTTCTGCTTGCTGGGGATGGAACATGGCACCCTCTCTCAATTATATCTTCACCAGCTTTTTGTCTTTACCTGTCTGTGCTTGGCATTCTGAAACTTGCTCTGTAGACCAGACTGGCCTCAAATCCAAAGATCTGGCAATCTTTACCTTCTGAGTGCTGGGATTGAAGGCATATACTACCACACCTGGCTCTAAAATTTTCTTCAATTTTTTTTTCAGAAGTTGGAAACTTAACTGGGTGGGATCTTGCAATGGAAGGTTAATGGAAGAACTGACAATAGTAGAGAACATCTTAATATATTTTAAATGAGGGTTGGATTAAATATAAAGTATTTTTGTAAAAGACTTAAAAGTACATACCAGTTTAAAACATGGGACTTATTGTTTTTGTAGTCTGAAATGAGATGCAATAAACAGACAATTATAACATTTAACAGTAAACATATGTGCACTTAAGTTACATGTCTGAACACACACAGAGTGAATAGGAGTTGGGTAAAGTGGATGCTTTTGGTGGGCCCTACCAAAGGCATGCCACTACACAAAACACACATGCAACAGAGTTAGCAAGAAAAATTTAGAGACATAAACTTAAGTAAATTGGGGAAACAGGCAGGGTATACTTCAGTAAAGATGGCAGGACTTGGTCACCTGACCTGGCTGTCAGTTAAGATGGTGGTCAGGTCACCCATGTAACAGAGTTAACACTGGGAACCAGGCAGGGAATACCTCAGTAAAGGTGGCGGAACTTGGTCACCTGACCTGGTTCTTAGCCAAGATGGCGGTAAGGTCACCTGACCTCAGTCAAAATGGTAGCAGTCACATGCTATATGGAACAACCACTCAGTTAAGATGGCAGTGAAGTCACCTGACCTCAGTTAAGATGGTGGTAAGGTCACTTGACCTCAGTCAAAATGGCAGTGGTCACATGTTGTATGGAAAAGCCACGATTTTTGAGCTGCAGGGATTTTAAACTTAATACTAAGAGAGAACTAGAGGCATGAGCCATCCTGTGGCTGAGCCACCATGCCATAAGACGCAGTGGGGAGCAAAAGGCTGGAACTGAAAACAGCTGCCTCGTGGATCAGAACATTTTGTTGGCAGCAGTAGCAGTGGCAGGGACAGTTTGAGGAAACTCCTTAACTCCTTCCATTTGCCTGTGCACTGACAGTAGTTAGAAAGCTCCCACAAAAATGGAGCCAGCGGGACACTGGCAGAGTGAGGGCAGGAGCTGAAGAAGTAGGGCATTATGTACATAGAGAGTTTAAGTGGGATGTCTCCTTCAAATCCCTCCCCACAGAGCTCATGGATTTCTGAAGAAGAGGAGGCATAAAGATCAAGAGCCAGAGCAGATGAAGGGCACCAGGAGAACAAGCCTCACCGAATCAACTAAGCAAGGTGCATATGTGCTCACAGAGACTGAAACAGCAAGAAGGGCCCCCTCAGGGTTTCCATCAGTCCTCTGTCTATATTTTATAACTATTAGCTAAGTATTTTTATGGGACTCCTGACTGTGATAACAGGTGGGTCTCTGATTCTTTTGTCTACTCTTGGGACCTTTTGCCTCCTGTTGGGTTGCTGTATCCAACTTCGTTATGATAGTTTTTGCTTCATTTTATTATATTTTATTGTCATGTTTGGTTATTAGCTGTTAGAAGCCTGTTTTGAAGTATTTGGTTAATTGCTGTCAACTGTTCTCCTTCTGTGCTGTGTGGCATTGGAGTCTCCAGTCTGAGGACAACACCTCCACACTAACCATCCTCCTCCCATTCCCAGAACAGAAAATTTTTGAAGCAAAAATGATTCGTCCATGGGAAAAATGTGAAGAAGTTGGGTATTGCTCCAAGGTCTGCCATTTGGAACTTTATTTTACCATTAGAAAAGTTATCTAATTTCAAAGATTGGCATCTTAATTCATCAAAAATTCGAGGCAATAGCTCTTAACTTGTGAGGGGTGCCAAGGGTTAAATGAAACAGTATTAGATCCTTTTCCTTTGCATTCCTCCCCCACAAAAGCCTGGCAAAGAAATAAGTCAACATCCAGTTACATGCTGCAAGATGCACATTCCAGAGTAGTGAAAAATTGCTGTACAGATTTTCAGCAAACTTGGTTGTGAACCTGGAACTGCGCCTACATCACATGGTGTAGCTTGTATGATTCTGAATTCCATTCTTGGAAAGAATATATTTCACTGTGGTTGAAGGAAAATGAAAATTTTAGCCTGCCAAATTTGCTATGACAGCTAACATTTCAGGAATGCAGGAATGAATCTTAACATTGATCAACAAATTGTACCTTTACTCATATCCTGAATGACATGGAAAGTATTTTTTGACTGGTCTCATTTCCTGTCCTTGTTTTTTTCATATTGCCCTGTGAAGTGGTTCCAGCAAGTGAATCTTTGAGATGGAATCATTTATTTATATAATGTAGTGTTCTAAACATGCTGTTTTAAAGTGTTGCCAATGTACTTGGACATCAAGTAACGTCATCGAACAAATAAAAATGCTTTGACTGAATGACTCCTGGTGAATCATTCCCTCCCTCTTCCTTCCCCTAGGGAACGCCACTTCATTTTTTGACACATTCCATTTCTCTTCACAACTGTGCCATTTGGTGTGTATTTTGTGTTTAGTTCCATGAATTAATTTTGTTTTGTTTGTGGAAATCTGGAGAGTCTTATATCTTGACTGAGGTACAATGGACCACCAGATGCAGACTTGCATTTTGAATGGACCCTGTACCCAGCTCAAGTGCTTAGGATCGAACTATGGAGTCCTGCTAAGCAGAGAAACAACTGATGGAGCAATAGAGCCAGGACCCAAAGAACACCTTCAAACAGGATCAAACTGGAAGTGGTGTAGAGTTATCAGATGAGGTTGAGGGAATTGTGACCAGGACTAAAGTGTCCTATCAAGAGCACGACAATGTAAGACCTATGGCAATAGTTACTACTATGTACCTCTGTGTTGTGGCTAGGGCACCCAGTTGTTTAAACAACAATTCAGATGTTTGTTGGAGCCCACAAGACTATACAGCGAATGCACAGCTGACAGACCACGATCCACGAGATCCACGAGAGTAGGCAGATCCACGAGAAATGTATGCACACACATCCACATGGAACAACCTGTTTTGCAAAGCTGCGGAAACACTTGTCTTTTGGAAAAGCCACTGTCTTATCTGTAAAAACCTTGTGAAGTCAAATTTCCTTCAAAGTGGGATTCATTCCCAGAACAGCTCAGCAGTGTAACCTCTGCAGGGCAGTGCAATGACCTTGCTCCAGTCCCCCAACACCAAGAGGATTTGGAGTATTCATTCTTTGTTCTAGCAGTCAAATTTACATAGAATCAACCACACAGCATTATCTGCTAACAGACCACATAGAAATTTCTATAGAAGACAGGCACTGAGCAGGAAGGCAGCATGCCCCACCTTTTCTAACAAACAAATCTGGGCATCCTCAAAGCTGGTTATCACCAAAGAGATTAAATGAGGAGAATGGTGAAACCAAGATTAAGGGATGCTTAGTAACTTTATCTAATGGTTTGTGTCATTGGATACTTCCCTTTGAATGCTGGTTCTTTCCTGGGTCAGGTCACCTGTTCCAGAGTGCTGCTTTGTCAGGTTCTGCCTGCCCCTTTTTGTCATTTTGATGTGAATATTATCATTGTCCTTGCCTGTGGAATTTTCCAGCTACGTCTGTAAAAACTAGAAACCTCGTGGAGATTAGCCCTTACTCTTCTTCTCCTCGTTACTTCTATTTCTTTCCCTTACTCCCCTTTCTTCTCCTCATTCTTCCCCTTACTCTTCGTCTTATCTTCCCTCTCCTCCATGCCTACTTCACTTCATTTTTCCCCTTGCATGAAAAATAAAGAAGATATAGAAGTAATGTACTTGAGTTAATGTTTTTACCCTCGGATCCTCACCTGCCATAGACATCCAATACTGAGGCTGGTACTCAAAGGCCCCTTGATAGATGTTGCTGTGGGATTATCTGGCAGATGTGATTAGCACTTGTGATCATCTGTTTCTAGGTGAACCTCATCCATCATGTGAGGGTCTCCACAGAGCAGTAAAGAGGAAAGAGTCTGTGTCAGGACTGTCATGCAGAAATTCTTCCTGAGTTCCATGTCTAGCTTGCAGGGGTTGCTGGATAGATTTGAGTTATGCCGCTCCCAGCTGTGTGAACCAAATTCTCAACATCTCTGCTTTCTTCTCTCCTCTTTTTATTCCCCCCCCCTTTTCTCCATATTTTTATTGGCTCTTATAATATGGACCGATTCATCTCTCTTAGCACTTTTCCTTCTCCATTGCAGGGTTTGGAAGACCCTTTTGAGATGGAAAGTCATAGTTAAATCTCCAAGAACCCACCAACCCTGAAAGAAAATGGAAATGGTTGTGTGTGTGTGTGTGTTTTCTCTTCAACCCAAAATCTTTAAGTACATTCTACCTCGCAGGTCCCTATTAGACTTTTGATAGGATTAGGTTTCTAGAAGTCAACAGTGAGGTAAGAACTTACATATGAAGGAAACAGTGGAAATGACTCCAGGTAACACCGAGGGAGGAGCAAGGTTGGGAGAGAAGAAAAGGGAAGATGGCCACCAAGTGTCGGCTAATGAGTGGAGTCTAGATGTGGGCCACAGAGATAAATGACACCAGGATGTCTCAGAGACTGTGAAGTGGGTGCATGTATTGGCTGGGTGCCAAGAGGCATGCTAAAATCCAACAGTTGCAATATTGCGTTGATCTTAAGGATATTTAATTAGTCACAGGCTTTTCACATCAAAGTAATGAACATACACACTAGGGCACATAGTTTTGTGAATCTTTAACAAAAAACAAGATAACTCGTAGAAGGTTTGTACTAAAAAGCATGGTTTTATCGCAGTCTTTGTCCTTATATCCCCTCTTTCTCTTTATAATAAAAAATTCGATTTCTTGATCAAATGATTCTCTTTGCTCACAATCATTGTCCCAAGCTTTATGGCCTTGCTCCATATCCTGTACCAAAGTTGTCTCAGGGTCAAGTCCTGGTAATAGATGTTTCTCTGGGGCTCTCCTGCTAAGGCATCTTCAGTGAGTCTATGTTTTCTCACTGGAGTCCTATCCTCTGTCTACTCATGGGTCTTACTCCTGACCACTGTTCCTCTGACATTTCTAGTTCTAAAAGCTGATCCTAATTTCTCATCTGCAACCATGTGAGCAGCTCATGGACTTCCATGATGGATTTGAAGTACAGTCAACTGTACTTCAACTTGACCTCATGGGCTAGTACTTTAATTACCATATTCTTTATATATGTACTTGATTTATTACATTGTTACACATTCAAGAAACTGCAAGCTGGCGTGTAAGTTTCCAAGGAGACAATAAAGACATTTGGGGTTGGGGGGGGCACAATCAAGGAGGAGCCACTGACCCTAGCTGGGCCTGAATCAGCAGTAGACACAGATGACACCCCCTCCACAGGACTTTTGGGTCTGTAGGGGCCACAATCAGCCAACTAGGAGCCCACCTTGTGCCTCTGTCACTGGGCGATCACATAGCATCATACCAAGTATCACCCAAGGTCTCTAAGTCTGGGCACTGGAGAGAGGAAAAGCAACAGCTCCACACCATTCCTTGTGACTGGGGCAGGCAGTACTCAACCAAGCACCACCTGTGTCCTAATCAAGAGCAAGATGGGGGGGGGGCTAGCCCTGACCCTCACTGGCTGCAGTGCACTAAGGAAGCAGCCCCTGCTTTCTTTCAGAGCAGTACACCAGAATTGACCTTGTTGTTGGGGTTGCTGGGTAAACCAGCAAGCCCTGAGGGTATGAGAGCAGGATTGCTAATCCCTACTCCCTCTTATACCCACTATAACAATCAGGAGAGAGGGACTGGCACCTTTCCTGGGCAAAACAGTAGAGCTGGCCCTGGCAATATGGGTGAGGGGGAGCTGGATCTGAGGGCCGGACAGCAGGAGAACGGGCCCATCTCCTTGCTATAGGCTGCATTTGGTGAGCTAGCTGAGGCAGTGCTGGAGAGCTCGTCCCTGTCCCTGTAGTGACAGTGAAGGCAGGCTGGCAAGCTGACTAACCCATCTATCACCCAGACCCAGAACCAGGGCTATGAGAGGCCAACCCCAGCACTCACAGAATCTATGAACTGTTGGAACATGTGAAGGGGACAAACCTATATATCCAAAATGGCAGCATCTCCGTGACACAGGACAACAACAGGAGATCCATGAGGAGACCCAGGGAGAGCCCATTGTAGGTGGTGTAGCAGAGCCAGATGCCTCAAGCCAGATCAAAGAATGACTCCTGGCAAGAATACTTGCAAGTAAAGATGAACAAACCAAAGGGTGCAGTGTGTGGCTAAATGAGCCTCACTACAGCCTCCATGACAAAATTCTTCTTCTTTTGTTTTCTTTCTTTGTTTTGTTTGGTTTTTGGTTTTTCTTTTAAATTTGGTTTTGATTTGCAGGGGAGGTTGCAAGGGCAGAGGGCAGATGTCAGGAGATGGGGCGATAAGTACAATTGGAATGCATAATGTGAAATCCACAAAGAATCAATAAAAGTTGAGAGAGAGAGAGAGAGAGAGAGAGAGAGAGAGAGAGAGAGAGAGAGAGAGAGAGAGAGAATATATAAAATAAGAAAAAACACCCTGGAAGATAAACCCCTAGAATGAAAATGCGTGACTGTGTGAGGTGAGGTTCAGCGAGCTAAGTAAACAGAGTTGTGCCTAGAGACTAGAGGAGGCAGCAAGCTAGGGAACTCTTGCTCTGCTGTTACCCTACCAGCAGGAGGTTCCTGGAGAAACTAGGGAGTCACCTTCCCTTCCCTTTCTTTTCCTTTTCTTAAAAATTAACCAGTAAACGTCACTTGCTCCAAATAGTGCAAATTGTATTTCCAAAGTCCATTCCTCTTTGTCCAGCCAGAGACAATTACTGAGAATCCTGAAAGAGTGGCTTCCAAATATAGGGAGGAACTAGACGAAAGTAATTACAAAGAAGCTACTTCCTTCTCGAGTCATCAGTGTTGGAAATCTATTTTTAAAATACCATTTGCAAACATTCTCTTCTTGACATATATTCCCAGACCATATTTTCAAAGGGCCACGTTAGGAATATTTCTGAGGACGAGCCTCTCAGCCAATGCAAATAATTCCAATTAGACCAAATTAGACCTAATGAAAGATGCCCATTAAATGTAGTGCCCCCAGATGGCACCGGGAAAGCATGGCGAGGGGAAGAGAGAGAAGGGAAGACCATGCAAACCCCGGAGACAACGTGTTCATTCTCTGGGCAGCAGCCTACATAGCCTGTGGGAGTGGCCCTGACCCTCCCTGGAGAGGGGTCACCACTTGGAGGGCTTTCCCGGAGGTGGGGTCCAGACTAAGGCAACTCGCAGGGGAGGAGGCTTGAAATGGATGCAAGGGGCTGGGGTGATGCTTCCACCCAAACATCCCAGACTTTTTGGATATAGGGGTGTCAGGGGGCTGGGGTCTCACTTTCAACCAAACAGGCCACCCTTCTTCCTTCCTTTTTTTTTTTTGCTTTTAAAATATCAACATGATACTGAGAAACATGTCACATAAATAAATAATGTAGATTTTTGATGTAAATTCTAAGTGAGCTATGTAAGCGGGTTAAGTATAGTCTGTATAGGACTGATTAGTACAAGACTCACCCAGGGATGCTTGTTTATGAATATTCCCAACACAAAGCCACCCTTACCTGATATCATTTGAACCACATATCAATCCTCTGTAGCAGAATCAACTCATTGATAAGTAATGGATATTATTGAAGGGTCCAAGAATAAGAATATAAAAATGTAGATTCCATAAATAAGAATGTAGAAATAAATACAAAGTTGTAAGCCTAGGAGGATGAGGACAGACTGTCAGCAGCTTTCTCGGCAGCTCAAGGATTAACTGTTAACAGTGGGTTACTCCGCTTTACAACCCATAGCTCTGTTTACAAGGTGAAAGCATCTCTTTGCAAACTGAGAATTAGTCTATGGATATGAGCTAAATCAGCTTTTAGGAAATATGACCTCTGGGTTATGCATTATCCCTGCTATGTGAAACTGGAGGCATCAAAGGGGAGAGCACAGGGCTTCAATAAACACTGCCTGGAAGGACCAAGAAAGACAGTGGATTAAGTACAAACACTAGTTTAACTGAAAAACCCTGTTAACAGAGATTGTAAAGTAAGGCAATCTGTATCTGAGTTTTACCTTGAGATTGTAAAAATTCCTTTGTTCAGACCTAATGCTTGGTACCCCTACTGTTAAAAGGTGGGCTTAGAAACAGGCCTTTGCCATCTCTGGCTGTGGTTTCAGCTAGATGATAAGATTTTTGTACTCCATGGAGATTATTTTATTTTATTTTTTATTTTTTTCCTGGATTCTGGTTTCTAGAATAAAGTTTACTTCTGGTTTATTAGACTTTGGTGGTTTGTACAACACCCCTAGACCCAACAATTATCATAAACTTATTTGTTTCCAAAGTCAGTGAGGTGTGTGACATTTGTGATAACGTGAAATACCTGTGGTTGGATTTTTTTTTTTTTATTTTTTAAGTCAATTCCTGGAAGCCTATAGTTCAATTTATTCTGTAATACAACATACTAAAATCAGCATCTTCTTTTAAAGCAAGTGGAAATAATTTCCAGTGTAGACAATAGAGTGTATGTGTATGGAAACCATACTCACATGAATAAAGAAAGGTGCTTCCCAGTACCCCTGGGGTGTGTGCCTCAATGGCTTCTCAGCAAAGTACAACAAAGCAGAGCACGTCTGAGAGAGATGGGCGGGGCCCAGAGACCCAAATCTGCTGATTCAGGAGCACCATTCCTCAGAATCCGAGAGCATTTCAGGAGATGTCTCTGTGACTACTTTATTTCTGACTCTGTTTGGACAGCTGTAGCCAGTCAGGTGAGGTTGGACTCTGTTATTCACTTTTAGACTGAGTCAGGGTCTGGTCTCAAATGTAAAAGCAGAGCATTTTCTCAGTCTCTGCTCATTGTGGGTACAACAAGGATTTTGAGTGCAAATCCTCTACTGAAGACTGGAGATGAGACTTTCCCTCTTAACTGTGGAGCAGAGACCTGAACACAATAAAATGTGCATGCACAGAGCGTCTATCTTCATTCAAGCTTTTTGCATTCCGACTACATCATCCCCAGGGACTGAGAATTCCTTGAGAGAAGAGACAGTTTTATTTATCTTTGTATTTCTTGCCATTCCTAGCCTGAAGCAGGTGCTTTGAAAGGTCTTGCCAAATTGAATTGGAAAAAGAGAGCAGAGGGCAGTCTAGAATTGAATCACACTCCAACACACCTGCTTCTGTGTCAGTAAGAAACATTTTTTAGTGTTATGATTAAGGGTTTATTTTCCCTGTGTAGGATTAGAAAATCAAATCTAAACTTCTTGATTGTTGTTTTAAGCCTGAAAATTGTTCTCTCAGAAGCAACTTAAAGCCGATATCTGTACAAAAGCTTGCTGGGCACGCGCACATTTCTTGTATGTTTAGCTCCTTTCAGTATTTACTTGTCAATATTATGGGATTTTATTTTACCCAATTATTTCAGTTTTGATATATTATTCATTAAAATAGGCGCTCTTTCTCTCAGAATATTCACCAGCGTGGTATTTTCCTTCTTTTTCAAGTGAAACCTGACATTCTTATGGGAAAGGAAGTCATGTCGTTCTTAGGGCACATGCTAGGAAGAGAGCGAGAATGTTTTCTGAATGCGAGTCTTACTTTTTTGTTCCAAGACCCTTCCAAACCCAGGCAAGCACAGTTACCTCTTTCTTTATCATTCCCTTATTCTTAACATCAAAGCAGAATTTATTATGGATTTTTTATTGTTATTCAAAGTCAGGTTGCTGTGAGAGTTCATGAACAGGTAGGGTATCACCTTGGAGGGGCTACAAAGAATTAAGATCTAGTCATCCACAGGTCTGAGACACTCTGAGTTGTGGGAAAATGTTTTGTAAAGAAACAAAGAGCTGGTGGTGGTGATGCATGCCTTTAATCCCAGCACTCAGAAGGCAGAGGCAGGTGGATCTCTGTGAGTTAGAGGTCGGAGCAAGTTCCAGGACAGTCACCAAAGCTACACAGGGAGACCCTGTCTTGAATAAACCAAAAACCAAAAGCCCAAAAACAAGAAAGAGAGAGAGAGAGAGAGAGAGAGAGAGAGAGAGAGAGAGAGAGAGAGAAACAAAGAAAAGAGAAACAAAGAAAGTATTCTATCCCTTTCCTGCCTGTCTCTTTCAGAGTTGTTTTCCTAAACCATGTAGAACAGGTGTATTTTTGAGAGTCTGGGCCTATCTTCACAGTATCTCTGTGATGGTGTGACAAATGCCAGGATGTAAACAGACAGCATGCGTGCAATGTCTTTCCTATTTAGAGTTTAGCTTTTGGATCACAAATGTTACAATCTCCAGGGCCTTGTCAGCAATTAAAATTACCAGATCCCACTCGGGGCTCATTGAATCAGAAACCACATTTATTTAGCAAAATCTCTCATGATTCTTAAGGACATTGAAGTTTGATGTAATTAGACCAGAGCATCCTTTTCAGCAGTCTCGGGCTGTTTTCCCTGAAATACTACTTCTGCCTTGCTTAAAATATATGTGCACACACACACAACTGAAAATAATCTTTAATTACTCTATCTGTAATGAGACTAATCTCAGGATATGACTCTAGAGAATAAGAAACAGTAGAAAAGGAAACAAAAGTGCAATTTCATGCATTGTTTCTTACCTCACCCAACCATCAAAACATCCTGTCAACTGGTGTAAACTGAATTCTGAAATTTAAGCACCTCGTTGAAGTGCTGCAGCTAATGTCAGAGCCCACAATTCTTGGGTGTTAGCAGCAGCAATTGCGTTCACAGGCATATTCTGAAGACTGGTGGAAGAGTTATGAACCTATATTATATAGAGTCCAACGAAATTTCAACACACACACACACACATACACACACACACACAGCGCGTTCCCAGGTATTTTTGTGCGCACCCGAAACTTTGTGGCTGTCGACGAACAAGCTTTTGTTCTGGGTTTTTGATCAGACTGAGCAGGAACAATGAAATGAAATCCGCCTCCCGGCCCTGGACTCTTTCCGGTCCCGGAACGCAAGTGATAGGCCTTTCAGATGCTGAGGGGACCAGAAAGGGACGGACACAAGGCCCAGCAGTTGCCTGGCAACGCCCGCTAGAGGAGTCCCAGTGTAAAAAAGGTCCGGGAGAAGTGTCAGCGGCCGGGAGTGGGACCCTGCAGCGCATTCTTTCCCTGCCAGCGACTGTCCCCGCGGCTGGGCGGGCTAGGGCTGGGGAAATGTTGCAGGAGGAGTCGGACCTGTCTCTCGTCATCGCCCAGATAGTCCAGAAACTCAAGGGCTCCAATTTGTACGCTCAGCTGGAACGGCAGGCCTGGGTAAGCGGGGCTGATGGGAAGCTATGGAGACCGGCGGGCCGCAGGACGTCCTGTCTGCCACACTGCCTTCACCCAAGCCAGAGCTGACTGCTCTTCCCACCCCTTTTGATGTCTTAAATCCCTCCTTGAGCTCCTCACCTTGGTTTGCTCATACCCCTGCGTGGTGCGATTGGATTTTATTAAAGATGGGTGGGGCACGTCACGCCTTTCTTCAGGCCAGGGAATGTCATTTAAGGGACCTATTCTCTTAAGCTGTTGTACTCACGGAGTGGCATGCCTTCCTTCTCTTTTACTGTCTCGTGGGATTGGGGCCCAATGTGCAATTTTTTAAATGTCACTTTGTTGCACTTCACTCTCCCTGCAGTGATTTCCGATGCGCCCACCTAGCATTTATTCAAAACATTCAAACAGACTAGACACTGAGAGTACATTGAATGGCCCGGAAATCTTTACTATATGAGAATGTCACCTAAACTTTTGTGGGTGCTTCTGTCAGCGTTAGGCTTTAGGGGTTCATCCATCCTAAAGTAGTTGATATTTCAGTACTTCTGTTCCTTTTAATTGCTGAATAATATTTGGAAGCTCCGACATTAATTTCTCTATTTAGTACTTACCTGGTGGATATTTAGGTTGTTTAGAGGTTATGGGTAATGTCAATATATATCTTGTGTGACTATCTTTGATCCATACGTTATCTAGAAAATGCACTGTTTAGTTTTTAAATTTTCGGAGACTTTTCTAATATCTTTCTTTTGTTGATTTCTAGTTTAACTCCAGGATGGAGAACATTTATATTACATTACTAATTTAAATTTTGTGGAAAAGAAAGATTGTAAGATCCTTAAGAGATGGCTGATTCTAAGGAAAAGGATTCTTCCAGGCACAACAGGACTGATGCACATATGAACTTGCAGAGACCGGTAACATGTACAATACTGTACACAGTCAAGTCAGATGGAGTCCCATCACTGAGAGGAGAAAGTGGATACATTTTCCCACCTCTAACCAAGGCGCTATCTGGGACTGATGTCCACTGGCAAGGAGAAAATCAGTTTTTACAGTAGATTGTCACTAGGTATATCAACCAAGCTCCAGGGCGGTCCCCAGGAGTAGTTAACTAGTACAAAAGGAACTCAATGGATTTTTTTTTGGTAGACTCTCTGTTTCACTTTGACATTTTTGTCTTATTGATTTTTTGCTACTTTATTTTTATTTTTGTGGTCTTTTTGTTTTTGAGTGCGAGAGAAAGAACATAACATTGGGTGGGTAGTTAGGTAGGTAGGGTCCGAGGGGCAAGGGGGTAGGAAACATGATCAAAATATATGGTCTGAAATTTTTTAATTAAAATAGAAAAATGTGACAAAAACAAAAGTGGGGAGGAATCAGTCTGTATGTTTAGTAGCTGATTGCCCTTGCTCCATGGGTCACCCTTCCTTTCCTCCCTGCTCTGCCAAAGGCCAAATAGTTTGAGACTGTTTGTCCTTGGATGACCTTGCTTAGAATCCAGTTCATTTTGTTTTCTTAACAGTTTCAGATTTTCTTGGGGGGGCAGTCAGAGTGGATTCAAAAGTTATGATTTTATTCCAAATGAACTGTTATTGGTAACAATTGGATAATGAAATCACTCACTATTCCTGTGTTGGGGTCAAACTGTGGTTGTAATCTGTTACTTTCAAGAAATTCTAATAAATTTTTAAAATCCCGGTTAGGGTTTTTGCTATGGTAGAACACCCATAGTGCTGGGTTTGCCACCTCGACCCTTGTTCAGTCTGGAAACTACTTTCCATTTCTGCCTCTATTATTTTCAGTCAAATGAATTCCTATTTCATCTGTAAAATTTGGTAAAATTTTGTACAAATCTCTTGCCATTTCTTATACCATACAAAATTCTTTATAGTCTGATACTTGATATATAAATTTATTGTATACTCTATTTTGTTACATTTATTTATTGATATGTCTCTCTTTGTCACAAGTAAATTTTAAAGGCAAAATTGTTAAGACTTTATAAACAATATATATTTTTCTCATTGTTGTCTGTGAGTGATGCTGTGTCTCAGTGGCTTTCTAAGACGGAGCTGGCACAATCTCAGATACGAGTGTTAAGGAGTTCAACTATGTCATGAGAAAAATTGCTGGACCATTGTTTTTCTCATGTGCTTGTCAAGTCTTATATAAGGGTGTTCTGGCCTCATAGAATGAGTAAGGGAGTGTAACCACCTTTTTCCCTTGCTACATTCTGCAAGTGTAAAAACTTTTATTTTATTTTTTAATCATGGGGGAGAGTTCTGCAATATATAGCCTGTGTTTAGGGTTTTCTATTTGGGAAGTTAATCTTTTTAATCAACACAGTTTGTTTTAGAATAGCTTCTGGTTTATGTAAAAATTGAGTGGAAAGTAGAGAGTTCCCCATTACTGCTCTTACCTTCCAAGTGGCTCCCTTTATTGTATTACGTCTCACCGGTGAGTGGCGCCTCTCTCACCAATAACTAAGACTGATTCACTATTACTAGATTCTGTAGTTCACACAGGGACCCATTCTTCTTTTTCTTTTTCTTTTTTTAAAATTTATTTATTTATTTATTAAAGATTTCTGCCTCCTCCCCGCCACCGCCTCCCACTTCCCTCCCCCTCCCCCAATCAAGTCCCCCTCCCTCGTCAGCCCTAAGATCAAACAGGGTGGGAAGTCCAAGGACCATCCACCTCCATCCAGGTCTAGTAAGGTGAGCATCCAAACTGCCTAGGCTCCCACAAAGCCAGTACGTGCAGTAGGATCAAAAACCCATTGCCATTGTTCTTCAGTTCTCAGTAGTCCTCATTGTCCTCTATGTTCAGCGAGTCCGGTTTTATCCCATGCTTTTTCAGACCCAGGCCAGCTGGCCTTGGTGAGTTCCCGATAGAACATCCCCATTGTCTCAGTGTGTGGGTGCACCCCTCGCCGTCCTGAGTTCCTTGCTCGTGCTCTCTCTCCTTCTGCTCCTCATTTGGACCTTGGGA
Source organism: Chionomys nivalis (assembly GCF_950005125.1). NCBI lineage: Eukaryota > Metazoa > Chordata > Mammalia > Rodentia > Cricetidae > Chionomys > Chionomys nivalis. Next base: position 57,938,273 of record NC_080091.1, read on the forward strand.
TTTCAGTCCGGTGCTCCAATGCGGGTCTCTGTCTCCTTTCATCACCTGATGAAGGTTAATATCCAGGAGCATAACTATATGTTTTTCTTTGGGTTCACCTTCTTATTTAGCTTCTCTAGGATCACGTATTATAGGCTCAATGTCCTTTATTTATGGCTAGAAACCAAATATGAGTGAGTACATCCTATGTTTCTCTTTTGGGACCCATTCTTCTTGCCGTACAGCTCCAGAGCTTTCAGAAATATGTAACATGTAAAATTCCATGTGCCTTACCATACTGTGCATTTCTCCCTTGTCCTGAGTGCCCAGACTCCATCTAGCACTACCATTTTCTGTCTCTAAACTTTCCCTTTGAGAACATCATACCATCACACCTACACAGTGTGGTCTGTTTACTGGCGTCTCTTCCTTACCAATAATGCATCACTTCCTAGTGTCTCTTGTTTTGGCTGCTATGTATGAAGTTTCTATAAATAGTCCATGATTATGCTTCAGGTATAGACATCAATTTTTAAATTTTAACAATACCATGAACAGTGATTGATGGGTTGTGCAATAAGATTATGGTTAATTTGCAAGAAAGTGACAACTGGTCTTCCCAGTGGATGAAAATTCCCATTGTCTCACATTTTCTCCAGTCTTTGTTGTCTGTCATCTGTTATGTGGTATGTGGTGTGATGACTCATTGTGTTAGTTTTTGGGTTCCTAATGATATAACATTTTTGTGTATGTGTGACAGATTTTCTAGAGCAAATTGCTAGCTTTTGCATTGGGGCTGAACTGCTAGGGTCTGGGATTGATCCAGAGTCTTTGCTTGCATTCTGCCATGAGTTATACCCTGAGTCTCTAATTTCTTGGTTTTTATCCATTTGGTAGTGTTTATTTATCTTCAGTTTAAAGGATACTTCTTGTGCATGTGGCTTTCTAAGATGCAAATGTTTTTTTTTTTTTTCTTTTTCGAGACAGGGTTTCTCTGTGGCTTTGGAGCCTGTCCTGGAACTAGCTCTTGTAGACCAGGCTGGTCTCGAACTCACAGAGATCCGCCTGCCTCTGCCTCCCAAGTGCTGGGATCAAAGGCGTGCGCCACCACCGCCCGGCGCAAATGGTTTTCTTGCAATGTATTTGAGGTGTTACCCGTTGTCTTTTTCTTTTTTTGGCTTCTGTTGAGAATTTGTCATCACTAAATCAAATATATGTTGCCTGCCCCTATCTGGGGACGTTTACCGTTTTCTTTCTGTTTGGGGGATTTCAGCAGACTTGTTAAGATGTACATTGTTAATGTATTATTGTTTTTATATTATTATTGATGATCATTTACTCTGTTTGGATTTGTGCTGGGTAGTCTTATGTTAGTTTGGCACAAGCTATAGTCATCTGAGAGGAGGGAGCGTTGGTTAAGAAAATGCCTCCATTAAGCATTTTTTTTATGAATTAGTGATTGATGGGGAAGGGCCTCGGCCATTGCGGCTAGTGTTACATCTGTACTGGTGGTCCTGGGTTCTGTGAGAAAGTAGGTTGAGCAAGCCATGGAGAGCCAGCCAGTAAGCAGCATTCCTCCATAGCCTCTGCATTAGTTCCCTGCCTCCAGGATACTGTTTGAGTTTGAGTCCTGAGTTTCTTCACTGATGAACAGCAATGTGGAAATGTAAGCCAAATAAACTCTTTCCTCCTCAAGTTGATTTTGGTGATGGTGTTGTATCACAGCAATAGTAACCCTAAGTAAGACAGGGTCTGGAGGTTGTTTAAGCCCAATACCAGTTTGGAAAATCATCTGGATGGCATCTTTTCAAACCCCTGTTTTACCCCCTGTTCCTTGATTCTACAGTAGGCCTCATGGCTCAGTGTGTCTCTAATACTTTTTTTGTAACTCCCCCTCCCCTTTACAATTTCCTTTGGACCTTCTAATTCATTCATCCTGTTTTGTGCTGTTTCTTATCTCTGATAAATCCACTTAATGAGTTCTTGTGCATATATTGTATTTTTCAGTTCTAAAATTTCCAGGCGATTCTCCTTTAAAGATTTATTTTTAATGTGTGTGTGTGTATGCATGTGTGTGTTTGCCGTGTGTGTGTTTGTGTGTACAGGTAGAGGTCAGAATATGAGATGAGGTCCCCTGAAGATGGAGTTACATTAGGTATTGTGAGTCACTGGGTCTGGGTTTTGGGAACCAAACTTTTGGGAAGATCAGCGAGCGCTCTTAACCACTGTGTCTTGTCGCCAGCTCTCTCAGCCTCCAAATGACAGCATCTTTGTCACTTTCCCCCATGAGTCAATCTTGGCACTAGTTACCCATTTTAATACCATTTGAGAATGTGTTGAGTCAAGGCTGAGATTATTCAAGATCAACCTTCCCTTGGTTCTTTCCTGGTTCTCCTAGGTTTTCAACAAAAGATCTGATGTATTCTGTGGGTCTACAATTTTAATTTTTTACTTGTTAGACTGCCAACATACCTTCTCGGTGCCTTTTTGTGTTTATGTTTTCAGCCATCCATACTACTGAGTCCCAGTTCTTGAAGATAAAACTAGCCTATCACTTAGTACTCGCAAAGTCCTACTTATTTCTCTGTGTGTTTTCGGCACCCCTGCATGGCCTTGTGCTGAGCTGGTTGTGATTCTCAAGCTCATGACCTTCCCAATAGGCTTACAGTCCCAGAGAAAGTGTGACTGTTTTGGAGCTGCTTACTCTCTCGGCGTTTTCTTGTTGCTCTAATTCCTGTTTACTCACCAATGCTTCTCTCTCTCTCTCTCTCTCTCTCTCTCTCTCTCTCTCTCTCACTCACACACACACACACACACACACACACACAGAGAGAGAGAGAGAGAGAGAGAGAGAGAGAGAGAGAGAGAGAGAGAGAATCTCCGCTCTTTGTTCTAGACGAGCATATTAACCAGCTCGTAGTTTCTTCATCCACTTTGCACATTTTCATCCCGTTTTTGAGGCCTGAACAAGATAACGTATCTCACACTTAATAAGTGAGTGGTTTATAAAAGGAAACCTGTTTTTTTTTTAAGAAAACACACTATCTTTTTTTCATTTTACATATCAATCCCAGTTCCTACTCCCTCCCCTCCTCCTATTCCCTCCACCTTTCCCCCCCAATTCCACCCCCAATCCACTCCTCAGAGAGGGTAAGGTACATTGCTTTGGGGGCAGGTCCAAGGCCCTCCCTACTATATCTAAGCTAAGCAATGAACCCATCTAAAGAGAATGGGTTCCCCAAAAGCCAGTAAATGCAGTAGGAATAAATCCTGGTGTGACTGCCAGTGGCCCCATAGTCTGCCCCAGCCATACAACTGTCACCCCCATTCAGAGGAACTAGTTTGTACCTATACTGGTTCCTTCCCCATCCGGCTGGAGTTGGTGACCTCCCACTAGCTCAGGTAAACTGTTTCAGTGGGTGTACCCATCATGGTCTTGACTTCTTTGTTCATATTCTCATTCCTCCCACTCTTCAACTGGACTTTGGGAGCTCAGCCTAGTGCTCCACTGTGGGTCTTTGCCTGTTTTCCATCAGTTGCTGGATGAAGGTTCTATGGTGACATTTAAGATATTCATCATTCTGATTACAGGGTAGGGCTAGTTTGGGCCCCCTTTCCTCTTAGGGTCCTAGCTGGTGTCATCTTTATAGATTCCTGGGAATTTCTCTAGTGCTAAGTTTCTTGCTAGCCCCATAATAGCTCCCTTAATCAAAAAACTCAAAGTGATTCCTCTAAAATTAGGATCAAGACAATGCTGTCCACCTCTCCTTTTCTATTCAACATAGTTCTGGAAGTTCTGGCCAGAGCAGTAAGACAACAAAAGGAGATCAGGGGATTCAATTGGAAAAGAAGTCAAACTTTTGCTATTGCTATCTGCAGATGATATGATAGTATTCATTAGTGACCCCAAAACTCTACTAGGGAACTCTTACAGCTGATAAACAATACTTTCAGTAATATGGCAGGATACAAGATCAACTAAAAAAAAATCAGTAATCCTCCTAAATACAAATGATAAAGAAGCTGAGAAAGAAATCAGAGAAGCATCATCCTTCACAATAGCCACAAATAACATAAAATATCTTGGGGTAACACTAACCAAGGGAGTAAAAGACCTGTTCTTTGAAGAAAGAAATTAATGAAGATACCAGAAAATGGAAGGAAGGCCCATGCTCTTGAATAGGTAGGATCAATGAATAAAAATGGCAATCCTGAGTTTTTTAAAGGTACAAATGAAACAGTGCTTTTTCATCCAGCGCCTTTTGTTGTCTCAGTGTTCAGTATAGTACTTTGCCTTGCACCCTTGTTTATTCCTTCAGTTAGCCTTGCTAGAGTGCTTTTGAACAGCTGACTGAATCCGATGTGGCTTTTACATTTAGTTAGTATACTTTCCTGCTGGTACATCTTCTGGATTACCTCAAGTTTTCTGTTTAGGTGTTCACGGAAATTGGTAGAGTACCTTACATAGAAAAATAAATTGCATAGATGTTTAAAATATAAATTTTAATAGATTTTTATAATTTTAATAGATTTTTAGATTTTTCTCCTTGAAATCTTTTGTCTTTCACATATATAATTAGCCAGCAATTGTGTTTTAATATATGCTCTTAACTAGTAAACTGGCTACATTTTTTTTGTTTTCTGAATATTCTTGAAGTTAGTCTAAATCATAGAATGAAAATTTCCCCTCCATCTCTAGATGTCAGGGTGACAGTCTCATCTCAAATGATGTCCAGCACAGCATCAGTATTGTTTTTTTTTAAATATTTATTTATTTATTATGTATACAATATTCTGTCCGTGTGTATGCCTGCAGGCCAGAAGAGGGCACCAAACCTCATTACAGATGTTTGTGAGCCACCATGTGGTTGCTGGGAATTGAACTCAGGACCTTTGGAAGAGCAGGCAATGCTCTTAACCTCTGAGCCATCTCCCCAGCCCCAGCATTAGTTGCTTTATTTTATTGTGATTAAAATCAATGTTGTGTAAAGCCCTGGGATGTTGTTTTTATTCCAGCAAGCATTTAATATGTCTTGTTGTTCAATTTTTAATTATAAATTATAGAATTATAACAGGAAAGGGCCTGAAACAAAATAGGCATTGGAGAGAGGAATATGTAATAGGTATTGTCCTGACTAGAACCCCCAAATATCTTAATACCAGTAAATGAGTCTGGACCATGATTAGAGCAAAATAATTCTATCTTTTAAAAATATTTTTAAATATTTTTTAAAATTTTGTGTGTGTGTCTATGAATGCAGCTGCCTGTGTAGTTTAGAGGCATCTAGCTCTCTCTGGAGCTCGAGTTACAGGTGGTTGTAACCAACCTGATGTTGGCACTAGGAACTGAATTTGGGTCCTCTGGAATAACAATATATATAACGTATCTTTCTTGGTATATTCTTTGGTAATGTTTGGAATATATTTGGGGAAGATATATATTATACACATTAGCAACTCAGGGTCCCTTATTTGTCCTGAATCAGGAAGTGATGTCATCCTTATCCATTTTATGTTGTCCTTTGTTGTATGTTTAGTTCTATAAAGTGGGTATACAGAATTTCAAGAGCTCTTGCCTGTATGGAATTTATATTTAAGGTACAAGATATATATTACAATGTGAATTTGGTTTGTTAAAGTGTGTCTTATGTTGTATGTCATCACTGAATTGCTTAGAAAATGTAGACAATTATCATATGTACTTACTTATGGTTTTAAATATAAAGCAAAGAAAACCAGCCCACAGATCACAATCACAGAGAACCTAGACAACAATGAGAACTCTTAAGAGAGACATACATGGATCTAATCTACATGGGAAGTAGAAAAAGACAAGATCTCCTGAGTAAATTGGAAGCATGGGGACCTTGGGAGAGTGTAGAGGAGAAAGGGAAAAAAATGGAGGGGAGCAGAGAAAGATGTATAGCTCAATAAAATCAATAAAAAATAATCTAAAAAAAGGAGAAACTGTCCTGTAGGATTCCTGGATTAATAAGAACAAGCTGGAAGGGCGAGGGGAGAAAACTGTCACAGAGAGTGAACTGAGGGTGATCTTAGGAAAGGGAGTAAGAGGCAACCGGGAGAATAAAGGTAGAGAAGAGCGTGTAGGCAGAAAAATGGCCAGCTTGGGCATATCAGCTGAAGGTGGCCAGGGAAGGATCCTGAAACCAGAGTCAGGCTGGAATTATACGGCACATGTAGAGTGTAAGGCACCAGCAGTGTTCAGGGTGCCAGACCGTCCAACCTGAAATTAACACTTACTCCTGGCTACAGGGTGACCATTGCAACTTGTAGGATTACAGCAATGCATCTGTGCTACAGTTTTAGATGGGCACAGAAGTATTAGGAAGAAAGGAAAAATCTAATTCACCATGTTTTCATTGAGCTTCTCATTAGTGTTAGTAAGGGGCTCTTGAGAGGAAATAGATGAAGTCCAGAACAATTACACTAATGACAAGGATGTCTGGGAATTACTGTGGGAAATGCAATATCTTTTTAAATTGTATCTCTCACTTTTATTTTTATGTCTTTAATTATGCTGTGATATCTTCAAAAGTAAGGGATGATAACTTCTTTTTATTTTCAAGCCCAGCAACTGGCATGTAGAAAGGACTCACTTAATTATTGCAAGAGCAATACAAATGAATGGAGCATAAATGGAGAAGAAATGGCAGGAGAGTCAGGAAGTTGTGTAGCACTCAGGGTGGGGAGATGAAACCCAGTTTCCAAGTGCAGGAGCTTTCTAGATAAGTAAAGGTGTCTAGGTTGGGTGAGACTGGCATTTTGGAGAGTTGGAAGTTTCTGAAATCAGTTATTACTACTATTACTATTATTGTTGTTATTGTTATTGTTGGTGGTGACGACACAGAGCATGAGGGCTTGAGGTGTTCTCTGGAGGAGAAGGCACAGGATTGTTTCCAGACCACACTCATGCCTCTTTAATCAGTAGAGATGGGGTGAGACTCTTCCTCTACTTGATTTTCCTTCTAACATCCCACGGGATTGTCTGCGATTCCACAAGCAGTGCACAAACTGAGCCCTGGAGGCCTCAGCCCTACATAAAGAACTACAGGCAACTGAAGAATGCTGAGAGCAGGTGAGATAGTTTTCCTCAGAGAAGAGCACACCAAGTGATTATCCAGTACCAAGTTGTCAGCCCTGGAAACATGCTTACAAGTAACATTATACAGACTGAGCAGGTTATATTTAGGAATATATATATACATATATATATATTTGTATGTATATAGAATATGTGAATATATATTTATATAGCAGCTATTAATAAAAAGAAGACCATGAATTTGAGAAACAGCAAGGAGAGGTATATGGGAAGGATTGGCTCTAGGAAAGGGAAAGGGGTAATGATGTAATTATGATCTGCAGAGAAAGAAATAATTAAAAAAGCACTTAGGAGTTACAAGCAAATGGAATTGAATTTTCAAAAGTGGAACAGTTGAGAAACTGTCAAAGGTATTATAATCCATGTGTATTCATGTGTGCTGTTATTCACAGAATTCATGTTACCATTCAAAAATATTTGGAAGATACTTTATCAAAAAATGAGTAACATTAACTAACATGTCCCTTCAAAGAAAGCCATTATGTGTGGTAATGAAATTCAGGCTCTGAATAAAAATGTGGCATTGGGAAAGTGTGCCTGCCACTGTGAGTTTAATGACTTCCTAATATCTAAAATACTATTTGTGGGTAATATCAGTGGTGGCGTTAAGGAATATTACTTTTTGATGTTCAATGACGTGTCAATCCCTTGACTTCATTACCCAGTATTTGACCATACATGATGTTACAGAATCATATGCAGGGAACAGACTCAAGTTCAAGGTGGACCAATGCATTTTTATGTTAGAGACTGGAGAGTTTATTGATATCACATTCCACATCACAGTCTGACATTGGTATGTGAGCATAGTGAGAAGTGGAGGTGTTGGAGCCCTTTGGGTGCACCCTGCTGTGCGTGCTGGTTTCCCTTCCAGGAGCATGTGGCCGCAGCCCCCCTCCCAGCTGCAACTGCTGCTTTGCTTCTCCAGTTTCCTTTACTCGCCAAGATCAGAAACTTTAGATTGTTCATAGCCAAGACTTTGAGTTTAGGACTACTCTAGTGGGAGAAAACTGTGTGCATGTGTCCATGTGTGTTTGCACATCTGTGCACTGGAAAGAGAAAGATGGTGTTTTCAGACCAGCAGAAGGGTGATGTCACCATCAGCATGAAAGGATGAAGAGTGTACCCAAGGTCAAGCTCTGAGTTTCCCATCCACTGTTTTGCTAGAGGAATATATTCTAGTTCTTTTTGTGAGCTAGAGGCATTGGGTTTCAAGAGAACTAAAGTTCTGGCTGTAGATCTTTAAAAAAAATCTTTCTCCAAGATTTATATCTTCTTCCATGAAAATCTGTTAGAGATATCCAGTTTATGACCACCTGGGCACACCTTATTTTATAACATAGCATTACTTTATATTGAACTACATAGCTTAAAAATTACTTTGATAATTTTTTCCTCGATTGTCATAATAACTTAGTTTTGCTTTTTCCCCCTCTGTTAAATAAAACAAATGCAGAGATGTTAAATGGTTTAATCAAATTAATAAGTAAGTCTGGGAGATAATTTCAGCTCTCTGGTGCCAAATCCATTCTTATGCCTCCTAAGTGCTTTTTAAACTGTGCTCTATTATATCCAAGCCCAAAAAAGACAATTTAACAGCTGTGTTAAATAACTCCTCAAGCGCATTGAGCACCAAAAACGTTTAGTGTGTAGTCTGCATTGCTCCTGTAAATGCCTGCATTTTCATGTGTTTGTGTCTGGCGCATCACAAAAGTGAGGATGCGGCTGCAGCTATTGTGCAAGGCAGTGTGTTGGTCAGGGAAAGCACAAGCGCACATCTCATCAGGCTGCTACTGCAGCCTACTGCCGGGGTGCAGCACACCAAGCAGAAGGAATACCATGCACATACACTTGAGCCGTTGGGTCAGAAGCCTTAGTCTGATTTCTATGTTAGCAATAAGGGAATTTTGGATTTTCCTAACAATTTATAACCACTTATCTGTCAATTTCCTGTAATACTTTAGTTTGGGAATGTAATAGATTGCTGAAAAATTTATTAGTAATACAGATTTTGGATTTATCCTAACAATTTATAACCACTTATCTGTCAATTTCCTGTAATACTTTAGTTTGGGAATGTGATAGATATGCTGGAAAATTTATTAGTAATACAGATACTTCTCTGTGAACCAGAATTCTTCTCCATGTTGAGTGATCAAAATAAAATATAGAAACAAGACACTAGAACTGTATCAGAGTGAAGTTGTGCCTTTTAAATACTGATTGAATGTTACTGAGAGATGACTCATTCTCAGTGTGTAGTAAATCTGCCTTCAATGTGGTTTATACAGCTGGGTTTTCAATAGTGTTTCGAGTAACTATCAGGGAGGCTCATGCTACTGAATTATTTATCAGAACCAGGACGCAGTAGCATGTGGTGCTGAGTTACTGCCCTGTTCTGTGTATTGTTTTATGTGGTGACTGTGGCTGTGGTCCTGGGCTCAGACCCAGATCTTTGAGCCTACTAGGCAAACCCTCTACCACTTAGCTACATCCTTAGCTACCCTATCCTGCTCCGATACTCCATTTTCTAAAGAGTTTAATAATTAACTTGAATGATTAGTGAATTTATGTAAACTGAGACTGTGCGTTCATTTCCTGGCCACCAGATCCAAATAATCACACAGAAACTATATTAATTACTACACTGCTTGGCCTGTTGTCTCAGGCTTCTTAGTAACTAACTGTTACATCTTAAATCAACTCATTCCTATTAATGTGTGTGTCACCATGAGGCTGTGGCCTGCTGGTCAGGGTTAGGTAGGGTTCTCCTTTGGCAGCTATATGGCGTCTTCCTTACTCCGCCTATTCTCTCTCTGTATTTCTTCCAGTCTGGCTATATTCTGCTAAGCCATTGGTCAAAACATCTTTATTCATTAGCCAATAAAAGCAACACATATACAGAAGGACATTCCACATCATCTCCCCTTTTATGTCTAATTAAAAAGTAAGGTTTTAACTTTAACATAGCAAAACAGTTATCAAGAAAGAATTACAGTTACAATACTTCTTTGTGAGTTTAAAGTTTCATATGTAATTTATCTTTTATCATAACTAAGGAAAACTATAACTATTTATTATTCTTCAACTCTTCAAAGACACCAGAAGGATATAATATTACCTAAGTAAACAGGAAGTGCATTGTAAGCAACTTCCAAAGTTCTAGAATTGATAGAGACATCTTGCTGCCTGGACAGTCACCCAAAGTTCTTCTGTAATGTTGGGGCATCCAACTTCAGCTTATAGGCCCATAGTATCCTGCAGACTTTTCCATGAAGCAGGAAATTTAAAGATATGTTCTGCCTTGTGATGGCAAAGTTCATCAGTTGCTTTCCCCTGTGTTCTTCAGGATGTCTGGCAGTTTCTTCTGTTAAGCAGGAACTCTGAATAAAAACATCCCATATTTTGAAAAGTTCAGCACTCACTTTTCTGTGGGTCCTGCATGTCCGTTTCCTACAGCATACCATCAAGTAATTCAGATAAGAGCAGTTTCTTGCCCAAATGGCTAGCAAACTCCACAAGGAGACTCTTTGATACCCATCTTTCTCTTGAAGTAATCAATTGGTAATGCCAGGAGCAGACTTGTCTCACTGTTGAGAAAAGTCTAAGTTTCTTTTTTCTATTTATTTATTTATTTATTTATTTATTTATTTATTTATTTAAATTTTCCACCTCCTCCCATTTCCCTCCTACTCCCCCCACTCCCCCTCCCCCTCGCTCTCCAGTTCTAAGAGAAGTCAGGGAGAACATGAGCAAGCAAGTCAGGACTACGAGGAGTGCGTCCACCCACGGAGACAGTGAGACTGATCTAATGGGAGTTCACCAAGGCCAGCTGGACTGGGTCTGAACGAGGATATGATCAAACCAAACTCTCTGAATGTGGCTGACAATAAGGGCAGACTGAGAAGCCAATGATAATGACATTGGATTTTGATTCTACTGCATGTACTGGCTTTTTGGGAACCTAGTCTGTTTGGATGCACACCTTCCTAGACCTGGATGGAGCGGGTGAGGGGGGGGCTTGGACTTCCCACAAGGCAAGTCTAAGTTTCTATAACATTTTAAATACCATATTTCGTAGATCTTTGAAGTGTTGAAGATACCTATATAACTGAAATATATCTCTGTATATCTAAAAACCTAACTAACATAATTAAATGTTTGATTATTATAGAGGACTATCTATTAATCTGTATTTCTTAATTATACATTACATTTTTAAATGAACTACACAAATACAATAACTTAACAAGAGCAGAAATACATAGATACAGTATAATAAATCAACCTTAAATTTGTATCAATAGACCAAGACCTATACCAATGCAAAGTATTCATCTATATATCATACTCCCTTTAAATGACAACAAACACCTACAAACAATCATTGTAGGAATTTGGGTATTGTTTTCTCCAAACTGCTTCCTGCTGTTTGTTGGTTGATTTTTAGGGTTCATGGAGACCTTTCAGAGGGGGTCTTGTTCCATCAAACCACATTAGTCTAGAAGGAATCCACAGATTCTCATCTTCTGTGGAAACAAAAGTAGAACATCTTTTCCAAGGCAACATATTCTTAGACCCAAAGAATTCTCAAGTCAAGATACCTTTATGTCGGTTTAACTTAGCAGTTCCCAGAATCAAATGTCCCTCTGCAGTCAAAAAAATTCAAAGAAAACATAATAATATACATAATTCAGACTTTCTGTATATTTTCCATCTTTACGTGGCTTATTTTTATTTACTCTCTTACTCTATGACTGTCTGTACTCTTTTATATTACTTTTACTGTCTCTTTAAAGACTATATTGTATTTTACTCTCTTTCTTCTGTCTCCTAAGCGTACATACATTTTTAACTACACTGTGTCTCATTTAGAGGTCTTTTATGTCTGAATCTGTCCTATTGTGTCAGAAAATCCTTTTCTGACAAGGAGCATTTTAAAATGGTAAGCAGTGTGGTTGCAGCAGCCCCAGCTGCTATCTCTTGACCTTTCAATATGGCGGAGGTACATTTACTGCCAGCTCTTTAAGCCATGTTCACTGCCTCAGCTCCAGAGACACAGCACGTCTATGTCGCCATTAAGCAACTTATAACATGCTGCTCACAAACTCCATTAAGTGCTCTATAACAAGACCAGCAAGAACCAGGAAGCTGATTCTTAAATGAGCTGTGTAGTTTTTGCTGCTAACGCTGAATCAGGAAACCTTCTCTTAAAGGAATTGTTCCTCTGCTTGCTTCTAGCAAACAGAGCCCACCCAAGAAAATGCTGCTACGAAGAGGCTGTGCTTAACTCTGTTCTTTTGTGTCTAGAATTCCTTCCCAAGCTCTCTTAGGTTTTATGTGAATGTGGTTGGCCCACATTGGCACCATTTGTAAGCTGAGACTGCTCATTCATTTTCCTCCAGCCCAGACCCAAATAATCACACAGACATTATATTAATTACAATACTACTTGGACTATTAGCTCAGGCTTTTTATTAACTAACTCTTACATCTTAAATTAGCCCATTTCTATTAATCTGTGTATCACCATGAGGCTGTGAGCTACTGGTAAATTTTAGGTTCTGTCTCCTTTGGCAGTTACATGGCAACTCCCTGACTCTTGACTACTCTCTGTATATATCTCTTCTAGACTGGCTATATTCTTCTAAGCCATTGGCTGAAAAAGCTTTGCTCATTAGCCAATAAAATCAACACATATACAGAAGGACATTCTACATCAAATTTGGTTTGTGCCATGTCCACCGGGGCTCTGGGAATGGATCTCACTGGGGCAATGAGGAGATGAAGAAAAGACAGACAGGCAGACAAATGGACAGAAATCTTTGATCTAGTAAACTGGACTTTCTGCTAGAGAAACCTCAGGCTCTGTCCCTGCCTCCACCCTGACCCCAAGATCAGTATGCTTATTATTATAGAGTTGAAGAGAGATAGGGTTATTGCATATAGATAATCTAGGAGGCAGGGTTTATGGTATATAACTGAACCAAGGAGGCATATTTATCTAATCTTGTAGGGAAGTGGTCACATGCACTCAGGAGTCCCACTCATGTGGGCTTCCGTCACTCTCTACAAGCTTGCATTTAGTATAAAATCTGTCGAGGAGGTCTAGTAACATTGAAATAGTGAAAATGTTTAGAAAGAATAGCGAGCTTTTCTCTTTAAATTCTTTAAATGGTACTCTATGAATCATTTCCAAATATAAGACAGAGAAGGGAAAGAAAAACAAGAGAAGCTAAATTTCCATTTGCCTTGGTCATTGTGAGTAATGAGCCGGAGGTTTACAGCTTTTAAAATACTCCTGGGAATAATGGACTGGAAATCATTCTACTCAGTTAAAAATAATTTTATGATGTTCCTTATTTATTTTGGGATAAAATTGGCTAAAAAGGTTAGAACATGGTTTGGTCAATATAATTTTGTCAAGCAGTAATTAATGTCAGAGTAATTTGTAGGATACAAAAGTGGAGATTGGCCCTTGTCCTTCAGCTGATAATTGGTCAGATAAGTGAATGAGTGCTCTGGTATAGTCTCTGTGCTGCCACGGAGGATGTGGTGCTGTCTTTGCTAGGGGACCTGGGAAGGAGGCTTTGGAAGCTACTATAGATTGTGATGAGGGAGCATTTTTTCCTAAGGAAATGACATGAACAAAGGCTTGAAGCCCTCAAGGTATTTACAGTTGTGGGATCACTGGACATAACTTACCATGACTAGTGAGTACCATGATGAGAAATTGAGGACATCTTTAGTTTGGTCAAGCAGTACCAGCATGAGATCCATAGGGATAAAGTAGATTTACATTGTAAAGGGATATGTATGCCTGTTGAAAATTTTAGACTCCTTTGTATGTCTGGAGAGCCACAGCCAGGGCATGTAGGCAGAGACTGCTTGTTTGTTCCCTACTGCCCAGACCCGAAATAATCACACAGAAACTGTATTATTATAACACTGCTTGGTCTACTAGCTCACACTTCTTATTGGCTAGCTCTTATTTCTTAAATTAATCTATTTTTATTAATATCTGTATTGCCTTGTGGTTGTGGCCTACCGGTAAGGTTCCATCCAGCACCTGTCTCCTGCAGTGGCTACATAGCTTCTCTTTGACTCTGCCTACTCTCTTCTCCTCTAGCTTGGAATTCCTGCCTTGCCCTATTCTGCACTGCAATAGGCTCAAAATAGCTTTTTTTTATTAACCAGTGGTATTCACAGCATACAGAGGGGAATCCCAAATCAAGGGCAGACTTATGTTTTAGGAAGAAAGTATTAGCAAGCAGATTGGAAAAGGAGATGTTGGTTCATTCATTCATTCATTCATTCATTCATTCATTCAGTAAGCATGTATTATGTATGTTCTTTGTGAAAGTAAGTATTTTAGGTTCAAAGATAGCTGCTCTAGTAGTGCTTGCCATTAAACAACGAGGCATATACTTTTCTAATAAACATAGGAAATGAATTGATTGACAGTATGCTAGGAGCTAGTAAATGCTAACAAAGAAGAAAAAGTACAGGACCTTGTGCATACCAGGTGAGGAGTCTCATCTAAGATAACAACATGTCAAATTCAGAGACTATTGCAATTATTCAAGTAAAAGTTGAAGCCTGGAACCATGATAACAGCTCAGTAGGTAAGAGCACTTATTCTTACGGAGGACCTGAATTTGGTTCCCAGAACCCATGTTCAGTGCCCATCACTGTCTGTAACTCCAGAGCTGAGGATCTGACACCTTCTCCTTGTGTAAATTTTAAAAGGGGGAATAAGAGGCCTAGACTAAAGGTGAGACTTTAGAATGGAGAGAAGGGGTGTTTTGAAAGACATTTTCCCAAAAATGAAAGACATCATTTTTGAAGCTTTTTCATATAAACAAATGACAAGTCTGTAATGCACTGTTTCAAGGTGAATGACTGTGTAACACCTACCATGGAAGTGGCTAGGACTGTCACAGCCAGACCCCTCCATTTGCCTCAGAACTGCAGCCAGGTCCTCCCTGGCCTCCTGATGTCTATGGTAATCAACTTCCTGCATATGTGTATCTCTTGTATAGCTTAGTCTTGCCAACTTAAAAACATGAATGCCTTCTAGTCTTTTTAATATAGGTTTGTTTACTTATCTGTGTGGTGTGTGTGTGTGTGTGTGTGTGTGTGGTCACATGTGTTTATGCTCATGTGTGTGTGCTTGGGCGCATATGCTCATGTTTGTGTGTATGTAGATGGCTGAGGTTGATGCCTGGTGTTTTCCCAGTCATTCTTCACTTTATCTACTGGAGCAGGGTCTCTCACGTGAACCAAGCTGTTGCTAATGTGACTACTCTAGTGAGCTAGATTGCTTTGAGATCCCTTGTCATTGTCTCTCAAGTCCTGGAAGTCTGAGCAGGCCACCATATCCACCTAGCATTTATGATACTGAGGCTCCCATGTCTGGTCCTCACATTCTCACAGCAAACAGCACTCTGTTCACTGCATCTTCTGTCCAGCCTCTTCCTTTCATTTGTCTCAGCGTTTCTCATAGCCTGGACTTGACTGACTATAAACTCTTAGTACAGCTCACCATGCTCTGCCCTTTGTATATTTTCTCAATTGACAGCTGGACCCCAAGCTTCATCAGACTCCGGTGTCATCCCTTTGGCACAGCTATTGGTAGTAGAGTGTTCTTTCATTGAGTAGCACATACTGTCTAGGTGTCTCATCTGCAGAGTTAATAGATGTGTCTGTACAATGTCTAGAGTCAGCAGTTCCTTGGGTTGCAAAATGGAACATTTTAACCAGGTGTGTTTTAGTTATTAGCTGTAATGATTTAGTTTTTAGGTATGCGTTTCACTGAAATATATATTCATATACCACATATATGCCTGGTGCCCATGGAGACCAGAGGGCATTGGAACCCTCCAACTGGAGTTATGGAAAGTTGTGAGCTACCATGTGGATGCTGGCAACTGAACTCAGGTCTGTTGTAAGGGCCTGTTACTTGCAGAACTATTTCTCCAGCTCACAAGCTGCAATACTTACTGTATAAATGTTTCTTGTTTACTGTTTTGCTTCTCAGTTGCACAGTTCTTATTAGAAAGACAGCATGAGTGGGTTTTCTCTTTCTTACCAGTTCTCAAGGTAATGAGTTACTTTCCTGTGATCCACAGTTTAATTGCTCTGTCCATGTTTTCACGTTAGTGTGCTCTTCTTAGAAAAGGGAGCCCTGATTGGCTGCACTGCTCTAGTTCCTTCATATCTCACACTGGAGCAGACCAGCCCCTCCAGGCTTTAAATGTTGTTTAAATGCTCTTCAATTGACTCATTAAATGTTCAGGGTGTATTTGTCAGCTAGTTGGAGGTTCTCTTTCTTCCCACACATGTCAGGTGTCCCTGATCTTGGGCTTTTCTGCACATAGATGCTAACACTATTTAGGTCTCCTGGTTGCTAAGTGGTCACAGCTAGTTGTATTTTGGGTTTATGGTAGATATCACCTAGTTTTGCTATGTTTCCTCTAGAAATTTGGATTGTTATTAATTGGTCTGTTTTTCATGTGATAATAAGATTTAAAATAGAAGTTTCAGATAGGAGAGATGACTCAGCAGTTAAGAGTGTACACTGCTCTTGAGAGAACCCAGGTTTGGTTCCAGCATCCATGTGGGGCAGCTCATAATGTCCTGTAATTCCAGCTCCAGGGAGAGCCAACGTCTATGCTTTCCACAGACACCTGCACTTGTGTACACATCCTCCTGCACAAAGACGTATAGCCACATCATTACAAATAATGCACTAAGTCTTACCAACTGTTGACGGCCACCAGCCTCCTCTTTCCAGAAGAGGCTGAGCCATGGAGGAGTTAAAGTGCAGTTGAGAATAACTAAATTGGAAACTTTTGAGCTGGAAGATCAGGTGGGTGAGTTTCTCTGAAGAAGATTTAAAGTTTGAGGAAAGGAGCAGGGGGCGTGAGTGAGGGCAAGCTTTGTTTTAGTGGGTTTGGTATGAGCATAAAATACCAGAAAGTAACAGAAATGTCCTGTTAAGAGCTGTGCTTCTAACCTTTCCCAGACAGAGCTATGCCATGAAACCCCTACACCTTGAGGGCGATCAACTCCATTGCAAGTAGGAAAAGAATACACTATTTATGGCAAAACTGCAGTGTGGAATGAAGCATGATTAGTAAAAACTCAGAGTCAGAAATTAGGGTTCAACCTGAAGATCTGAAAAGCAAACATCCAGCCATTGGCCCTTACCTACACCTCAGTCTGAAATGGTGATCCTGCCTCCCGGAATCTCAGAATGAGACTGTGTGTTGAGAGCTGTTTCCTCCTGTTTTATAATTCTCTCTAGGGCTGGGATTAAAAGTGTGCACTACCGTGATTAAAGGCATGCACCACCTGATTTCTATAGCAACTAGTGTGGCTATGGGATTAAAGGTGTGTGTAACCATAACCTGGTCTGTAAGGCCAGTGGGACTGTTTCACTCTCAGATGTTCAGGCAGTCTTATTTATTAAAGTATAATTGAAATGCGACTACAGTGGAATACAAAGCATCCATCTGACGATGGAAGAAACCTTAGTGACAAACACAAATAAAGCAGGAGCTGTATGTATTTTTTATAAACAGGCACAGCACTTTTCTGTTGAGCAGCAATCCAGACTGCAGGCACATACATCAAGAGATCTGGTACTTTGGCATCTAGGTGGGGTACCATGGATTTAGGGTATAATGTGAGAATAGATTGCTAAAACCTGAGCATTTTTCTACTTGGGACTTTAGGTAAACATGCTAAGCATTTGTAAGATGTACATCCTTGTGCTTTGTGTAGACTGGTGTGCTCTCATGAGAGTAGTGAGACTTTCTCTATGGTGAGGCAGCCCAGGTGGGTCTGCGCTGTGATAACCTCCAAGTGCATTTGAAAACATCAGTGTTTCCTTCTACACATTCATTGGCTTTACACACGAACTCAAATGACTTGTAACTTTCCACTTCTCTTTTCCCTTTGTCTTCTTTTCCAAAAATATAGGCCTGCCTCCAGAGACCTGAGATCAGACTTGAGTCACTCAAAGAAGATATCAAGGAATTCTTTAAAATATCAGGTTTGTAAAGTCCCCACATCTTTAAGCATCTTCAGACTTTGGTCTTCTTCCTCAAAACTGGTATAACTTGTCTGAGGGCTTCTGTTTGGAGAGGAGTGGAATTCACAATTTTTAATAAAATTGTGCAAGCACTCAAGGACACTGTAGAAATGGCTGCTTTGCAGTAGTCAGTTGCTTTCTTCCTCCTCAGAATATGTCCCACGTGTGGCGAATATATCCTTACATAGTAGCTGGTTGTTTCAATTCCTGCTATGGCTCTTCTCCTTCATTTCCTTACTTTTCTATTCTTTTCGAAGAAAACAAAACAAAACGAAAAGAAAATTAATTTTTTTGAACAAGAAACGTCGACCTGGCATCAACACTTGCATGTGGGTGCTGAGCTACTAGATGGCAGCTCCTTGTAATATTCATTCTGCCTTTGCTGATTACTAGTCAACAGAAGCTGGTTCTTGTGCTCTGTCTCTAGTATGGACCAGATGGTTTCATATCCTCCGTGACACATCCATCATAGCATCAGTTCAAAGACGTTGGCATTCATTTGGCATGTTGACAGTGGAAGAAGGCATTACTCTTAACTCAAGAAAATGAGTCAATAGATTTGCTTACATAGCAGTTAATGATCAACAAAATTCTTCCATAAATAACCATGATGCCAACATTTTAGTGAGTTAAATTTTATTAAGTTGGGGCTAGAGATATAGCTCAACAGTTAAGAGTACCGACTGCTCTTGCCGAGGACTCTGGTTTAGTTCCCAGCCCACAACAACCTGTAATTCTAGATCCAGAGGCTCTGATGCCCATTTCTGATGCTTGCAGGTTCATGCATAAATTTTGATGGACATATATACATTCAGGTGCGCACACACATAAAATAAATACATTTTGAAAGTTTAAAAAATTTTACTATGTTGCATATTTAAGACACTAATATTTATTTTTTTTAACTGAAAAACAGGTTGGGAGAAGAAACTTCAGAATGCTGTTTATAGTGAACTGAATGTGTGAGTTCTTTTCTGTGTATTTTGAGATGCTGTTTCGGTTAAGTAGATTTCTTTTGTAAGTAGTAAAATTAGTGTTTCTGTCTATATGTATATTTTCATTTCTCATTAGTATACTTACAGGCTTTCTAGTAAGTTAACACAAATCACTACAGTGTGGTCTGAATAAATAATGATTAGGTGGTACTATCTATATTACCAAATTTGTTTATGGAGAATGTATCCATCCAGTGTAATTAGGTAATGGGATCATTCTCATTATCCTTATGTTCTTTTTATTGTTAAAATTTAAATATCATACTTCTTTCTTTTCTTTTTTTTTTTTTTTTTTTTTTGGTTTTTCGAGACAGGGTTTCTCTGTGGCTTTGGAGCCTGTCCTGGAACTAGCTCTGTAGACCAGGCTGATCTCGAACTCACAGAGATCCACCTGCCTCTGCCTCCCGAGTGCTGGGATTAAAGGTGTGCGCCACCATCGCCCGGCATATACTTCTTTCTGTTATTACAAACTGATCATTCTAAACATATCTTTTTCTTTGCAAGATTACTATTATTACTAAGAACCTAATGCTTTTATTTGCCCTGATTTACTATCAGGGCTTATTAAAATGTATAGAGCTTTTGCTCTAAAAACATATCTCCAAAACCTGGTGATGGTAGTGCACACCTTTAATCCCAGAATTCAGGAGGCAGAGTCATGTAGACCTCTGTGAGTTCAAGGCTAGCCTGGTCTACAGAGCAAGTTCCAGGACAGGCACCAAAACTACACAGAGAAATCCTGTCTTGAAAAGCCAACCAACCAAGCAAACAGACAAACAAAAAAACATATATATATATATATATATATATATATATATATATATATATATACACTTCAGAATGTGAGCTTAGTGGTTCATTCAACACCCCATTATTTGTGCAGTATTCATGGAGTGTTCACTGTGTGCCAGTGGGATGATTAGAACACTCAGCTCACCTCCTGCTCCCAGGATGTGTAACACGCAGGCCTATGGAGTTCCCGTGTCCACACTTTTGTTTTAGTTTTCCCTGCCTACCTCTATTATGCCCTGCGCAGGCCCAAGACAGTCCTTTAATAACCAATGGTATTCACAGCATACAGAGGGGAACCCCACATCACACATGCATGGAAACACACATAGAGTTGGAGTTTTTAAAAGACTAGATAAAGTCTGTAACTCATAATGAGTACAGGGAGACTTTGACCTGAACTCCAAGATTAGATAGTCTTAAAAATCCAGTCACATAGCTAGATCAGGGTTAGCAAGCTTGGTTGAATCTTCTCAGATTGAAAGGTTGGATAAGGTGTTAAGAATACTCGTAACGAATACTTGTAACTTGAGTAAAGCCTGGGGAGAAGCTGAGGTTGTTGTATTAGACAGACTCTGTGCCCAGGGGATGGCATATTGAGAATAGGGAAAATGTGTCATCACTGATGTAAGCCAAAAGAAGAAGGTGGACACAGAGTGTTCTGTTGTATCTGCCTTCACTTCTTTCTTTTTCTTTTTCTATTTTGACACAGGGTCTCTATTCCCTGTACTCAGGAGGCAGAAGCAGGTGGATTTCTGTGAGTTTCTAAGCCAACCTGGTATATATAATGAGTTCTATTATACTTTTCATTAGCATTAACCATTGGATAGATGAATAAAACAGACAAAATGGGGGCTGCACTTGTTCATGGACCTCCTCCCCCCACAAATGCTTAATTAAAGGCAAAATAAATCTTTTTAAAAGCAAAATGTAAGGAATGAATATTTTTTAGGTAATATTAAATAACCGGATCTAAACACACACAAGCACGCACACACACATACATATACACACGCACGCATGCATGCACGCATGCACACACACGCACACATATACACCCACATATGCCTAATAAAGATTACCTCATTTTCTTTGTTTTAATAAACGCTTTAAAGATTTTAGGTTTGTATGAACAGAAAATCTTCCACATTCTGTTACTGACATGAGATCTGCCACTCCAGCTCAGTTTGGTACTTCCCACTTCAGACTGCACACCTTGTTTCAATTTCCATTCATTTAAATAATACATGTTTTATTCACAAGTATCCAGGTTATATTGGAGATAATTTAAATTGCTGAAATGCTTACTTTGTTTCGGTGTCTTAAGCACTTCATATTCTTTGACTTATTTATGCATCAGGACCTAGGTTCAATGCCCAGCACTCTTGCCCTAAAAGAATGAGAGAGAGAGAGAGAGAGAGAGAGAGAGAGAGAGAGAGAGAGAGAGAGAGAGAGAGAGCGCACAATCTTTATAGTTACTTTTAGAAATAGAATTCATATTATCAGCATTTTATGGAAGCATAATCTATCTGACATGTCCAATGTTTTGAGACTGAAATGTTCATACTCAACTACTCAATCAAGTTACAAAGAAATTGCAAGGAATCCCAAAATTTTTAAGTAGTGTGGTTGTTTGAAAGAAAATGACCCCCATAGGCTTGTGGGGAGTGGCACTATTAGAAGGTGTGACCTTGTTGGAGTGGTCACTGGGAGTGAGCTTTGGGGTCTCAAATGCTCAAGCCATGCTCAGTGTGACATTCACTGTGTGCTGCCTGCCAGGTGCCTGAACACCATGCTTCCCACCATCTGAAACTCTAAGTCAGCCCCAATTAAATGGTTTCCTTTAAAAGAGTTGCTGTGGTCATTATGTCTCCTTATAGAAATAGAAGCCCTAACTAAGACAAGTAGATTTATGATTTTTTCTTGAGTCATATTCATAGCTATATTTGGGCACCTATGGCCCATGGGGTACAGGTTGGTATGCCTAGACCGTGTCTTACTCTGTTTTGTGTTGCCCTGAGAGAGGACCCAGCAATTATCTAAGTGGTCTGCTATGATTTAAATGTCCCCTCCAAATTTATGGGTGAAATGTATTTGCCACAGTAGCAGTGTTACCAGCTGAGACTCTTTGGAGCCATCAGGGCACAGGAGCCTTACTCACCCTTACAGACTATAAAAGGCCAGGCTTTAGCTGTTTGCCCAGTGAGCCTCTTACCTTCTGTCTCTAGATGTTGGCACCTGGATATTTGACTTCCTAGGGCCTAGTATTGTAAGCCAGAATGCTTCTGTTCTTAACTGATGACATTTTAGCTGGGCCTAGTGCTGCACACCCATAATCTCAGCATTTGGGGGCAGAGGTGGGACCAGTTCAAGGTCATCCTGGTCAGTATAGCAAGTTCCAAGCCTGCCAGGGATACCCAGTGCTACCCTGTGTGAAATACAAAGCAAAAACATTACACATTACTAGAATGGTATAATTAAAACTTCTATTAGGTCTGGCATACACACCTGAACTGTTAACAGATACTCTATTTCAGAGGTGAGTAACTTCTTACTAAGAGAATTCATTATTCTGAGCTCAAAATGCTACTTAGCCGTCTCTTTCTGTTCCTAGGTATCCATTGCCCAGTCATCCTTCTGCACCTCCCGAGCATCTCAAAGAGCCTTTGGTCTACATGAGGAAAGCACAGGTTGGCCACGTTCATTTCTGTTTTCTTCTTCCATGCCAAGCAATGCAATGCAGAGTATATTTTTATTAGCACAATATATATTTGTTCATTATATAAAGACTGGGTAAGAATCTCTTAAGTAATGTTAATAATTCTTGTACACTCTGCCTTTCTATTTTCAGTAATCACGGTTCATACTTGTTTAACTATAGTAATCATGGAAAACAGTACATGGAAATAAAAGGGTCATAAACCATACTGGCTTGAAGTTTGAAATAGGGTAAACCTTCTACAGCCATCTATTCCTCATGGCCTGCGCATTTAAAAGAATGGATATGGATGAACTAATGCATTAAAAACAAGCAAAAGGAAAAACTAAAACAAGTTAAGCACAAAAACTGCTAGAAAGTAACATGTAAAGTCACTGAGCCTGTCACATGTTCCCATCTCTCTAGCTGTCCTTCACTGGGCACAGCCCATTATCCTCTCGGGCACAGCCATGCCGGTGGACCTTCCTTTGAGGGCTAGATGGGGCTGTGGGGCCATTGCAGCCAGAGGCTGGGGTCTTCTCTCCAGTGTGGCCTCAGAAATAGATTAAAATTTTTATTATGAAACTTTCAAATCATTCCTGCAGAAATCCTGTGCCCTCATCCCTCTGCTCCATAGCTGTTGTAGAAAGTGCTCTGCTGTGTCCAGTTGCCAGGTTCACAGTAGTATATATTAGCAAGAGTCTAACTTTTATTTTCATTAAAACCTCCTCCAAATCAGATGTTGATAGAAACAGTATAACAGAAACCATGGAGATTTTGAAGAAATATGTAGTATTTATTCTCAGTGGTATCTCTTAGGTCAGATAGTATTGAAGGCTTTTATGGGCCAGTCTTACAAGCCTCCTCTCAGGGTTCAAAGGAGACATTACCATAAGCAAAGGAACTAGGATCTGAGGGCTAAGGAAACCAGCTCACTGTTTTCTTCTCATTATCTGCCATTTATTGTTCTCTCGGCTGCAGAGTTTCCAGCTTATATACACATGCAGACACAATCAGCAATTCTCTGGCAACAGCAAGGGTACCAGGCATGCATTTCTCAGGGCCATGAAAACAGATAAGGGCTCACAAAGCAGGTGCCTGTATCTTACTTATTGGCTAAGGGGGGCATGACTTGTGAAACGTTTGGGCATATCTTAAGAGGCAAAACGGGTAAATAGAAGAAGGGACTATGATTTCTAAGGGGTAGAAAGGGATTTTGTTTGTTAAACTACACTCGTGTGGTTAGTTAGTTAGAAGTTTATAAACAGATAAATGTAGGAAAGGGGAGAAAACGCGGCAGCACCGTGCACTTTCTAAGCCCTTTCTTCAGTGGTGGCTGGGAGCTCAGCCTGCTGTCCAGGGCAGCTGGGGTAATCTGCTAGAGGAAAATGGGTGCTGTTTGATCTGTATTAGCATTTCCACCAAATGTTAGCTGATTAAAGGGAGTCTCTCAGCTCTAGAGATTACACCTAAATTGGCTAGATCAAAGGGAAAAGCTATGGCTACTTAGTGTAAAATTCAGCCTCGGGTTAAGCAGCAGGTGCTTTTTCTCACTGACACCCACATGAGAAGGAATTCCTTTTTCCAGGGCTGGATAAGTGAGCCATAGCTTTTCCCTGTATCTTTAGAAGTAAAGGCACAAGCAGTTAATTTCCTAGACTAAGACCTTGTATCAATAAAACTGAGGTGAAGGTAAGTAGGAGAGCAGGGGTAAACTGAAGCTGCTGTCTCCCAAGTCAGCTGCGGGAGAATTCAAGGCACCCAGTATATATTCTATATATCACAGTTAGCCAGCCAGATGAGAAGCCATCTTCCAGACTACCCACACATATATGTGCCTAGTAGATGGAATATCTTCATGCGATAAACACACAAAGCTTTCCTTAGGGAAGAGATGAAGTGACTCATGAGAGAAATTACAGAGATGAGCAATTGATTTCCACAGTCAGTAACTCAGTGGCCTTGCCAGGTAAGGCCAGAACCACTCTGCTGGTAGCCGGGCCTGTTGACTGCTAGTTACCCTGCTGTACCTCTCATGGCCCTTGGCCAGACTACTTCTTACCAGGGAGAGGCGTAGGAATTTTAGAACTATAAGTAAAGAATATGAAGATGCATATAAAATGACAGAATAGAAACCATAGAAAGTATCAGGAGGTCATTCCAGTGACTAAAATTCTGAAATCACCACATTAATTTTTTCACAGCTTTTATTCCCAACATAAATGAGGGGGAAAGGTAACAAGTCTTTATTAACATGATACAAAGGATAACACACACAGTCGATTGCTTTATCACTCTGAGATTCATTAGCATTCTGTTGTCTAGGTAGTGAAGATGCTCTAGGTCACAGATCCTGAAGGTTGCCCTTCCCCAGGTGACCTCAGTTACAAAAGAAGGAGCAGAAGTATGTTTGCATATCCTGACCGCCTGTCAGGATTGAATGGAGCTATCTTAATGTCAAAAGAACCAAGCAATCACATCCTGAGTTGGGATGGGCAACTATGCTTGTCGATCATTTGAGTAATCCAAACTCTGTGACCACCAGACAAAGTGGAAGTGGGTCCACACTTCTCAGCCTCCACAAAATAGTATTTATTTATTTATTTGTATAAAAGTATTATAGTTAAACATATTCATAGAAGAATTGTGTGGCTTTTGTTATAAAGATTTAAAGTAAACAAAAACTAGAAGGTAAGTGTAATGGATTATTAAAAATTGCTGCGGATCCTCGAGTAGTTTGCTGCAGGATCCCAGCGGGCAGGCAGTGGGCAGGGGATCCTGAGAGCAACCAGTCCTAGGCAGGGACTGTGCAAGAGACCACGCCGCAGGTCTCAGAAGGTGGCTGGTCCCCAGTGGCATCCCCTGCGGCATCCTCAGCAGCTGAGCCACGTGGTGGTGGTGGGTGAGAGACAGACAGATAGGCACACCATGTAGAGTGAGGTTGGATTTAGAGAGAGAGAGAGAGAGAGAGAGAGAGAGAGAGAGAGAGAGAGAGAGAGAGAGAGCTGTTTCTCCAAGAGAAGGATGGAAAGGAGAAAACTCAGGCTGGAAGCTTAAGATCAGCTTGCCACAGTGGATGGGAGAGGGAGTGGGCGTGGCTTGTCTCTTAAAGAGACAGATCATTACATTCTCATCCCTTTTTTTATAATAAAAAGGTGGGAGGCTAGGCACCACAGGTTAAAGGAATTGGAGCAGCAGATTCTTAAGATTTCTTCCTGCTTATTTGTGGGTGTCTAAATATTTTTTAATAGCATAATTCTTTTTTTCATATATATATATATATATATATATATATATATATAATTGATTTTTATTGAGCTCTACATTTTTCTCTGTTCCCATCCCTGCCTCTCCCTGTAACATGAGGGCCAGGCTTGTTGGGGTTTTTGTCCTGCCCAGTTCCCACAGCTGGTAAGTCCCAAAGAAATAACACAGTGAGTCTGCATTAGATATAAACTGATTGGCCCATTAGCTCAGGCTTCTTATTACCTCTGGTAACTTATATTAGCTTATTATTCTTATCTATGTTAGCCACAAGGCTCGGTACCTTTTTCAGCGGGGCAGGTCACATCCTGCTTCTTTCATGGTCTGGGAAGGACTGCCAAAAGAAGCTTCCTTCTTCCCAGAATACTCCTGTTCTCATCGCCCTGCCTCTACTTCCTATCTGGTTGACCCGCCTATACTTCCTGCCTGGCCAATCAGCATTTATTTAAAACATGATTGACAGAATACAGACAATTATCCCGCACCACTTCAACTACTTTTCCCCTCTCCTTCTACCCTCTACCAAGGTCCCCATGCTTCCAATTTACTCAGGAGATCTTGTCTTTTTCTACTTCCCATGTAGATTAGATCCATGTATGTCTCTCTTAAGGTCCTCATTGTTGTCTAGGTTCTCTGGGATTGTGATTTTTTTGTATGCTGCTTTTCTTTGCTTTAAGTTTAAAAACCACTTATGAGTGAGTGCATGTGATAATTGCCTTTCTGGGTCTGGGTTACCTCGCTCAAAATGATATTTTCTAGTTCCATCCATTTGCCTGCCAATTTCAAGATGTTGTTATATTTTTCTGCTGTTTAGTACTCTATTGTGTAAATGTACCACATTTTCCTTATCTATTCTTCAGTCAAGAGTCATTTAGGTTGTTTCCAGGTTCTGGCTATGGCAAACAACGCTGCTATGAACATAGTTGATCACATGTCCTTGTAGCACAATTGAGCATCCTTTGGATATCCAAAAGTGGTATTACTGGGTCTTGAGGAAGGTTGTTTCCTAATTTTCTGAGAAATCACCACACTGAGGTCCAAAGGGGCTGGACCAGCTTGCACTCCCATAGGTTCTTTGCTAATTTCATGTCACACACCCCAATCCTTCTTACCTCCCAGTGTCTCTATATCCACATCCCCTCAAAGGAAACTCCTCTAAGAATTAATTAAGAACAAAACAAACAAAAACCTCACCTCCCTCCTCTGTCTTTCCAATACCTCTTAATTCATCTTAGTGGCATTGGGTGCTGTGGTTTGTCATGTAGTATACCCTTTTGTTAAATCAGCCTCACCAACAAAATTTTCATTTCAAATATGAGTCATTGGTCTAGTTCAACGCCTCTGGCACACTATCATCACTAGACCCTCACCAAAACTTCTTTCAGATATTCTGCTGTTGCTCTGAGTCATGGGGATTCTGTGGCTATTGTTCTGCAGGACAAGTCCCTTACCAGCTCCATCAGGTCATAGATGTTAGGGTAGGCCAACTCAAGGCCTAGAATGTGGGCCTCGGTGGTAGCTGTGCTTGTCAGTCCAGGGTACTGGAACCATCCCCTCAGGCAAGGGGCAGAGCCAGCTTTCCTAGGCCTATGCCATGGGGCCAGTTCTCCCATGCCTGTGATGAGGGGTGGGGCCATCTCTCCCCAGTTTGGCAGGGGGAGGAGTAAGTATAGGGAGAAGAGGCAGCTCTCTCATGAGGGACAGGGCTAGCTTTCCTGCTGCAGCATTTAGCCAGGGGCAGGGCCAGCTATCCCAGGGCCAGTAAGGGGCAGGACTGGTCCAACATGGCCCTCTACAGCACCTCATATCCAGAGGTCCTCATGGCCCCAGTTTGCCATGCAGGCCAATCAGATTGTCATGGCCCTGGTGGCAGCATGGCCCTTGGACACCAACATGGCCACAGACCCCAGCACCTGTGTGGCCTTTGATGATAACATGGACTATGAATGGACATAGTCACAGACCCCAGCTGTGGTAGGAGAGTAGACCCAGATCTGTTTCTTGGCAGCAGCCTGGGCTTGGATATGTTTATTTTTTTTTAAAAAAACAAAACATTTTTTTCTTGAGGCAGGGTCCTACTATGTAGCCCTGACTAGTTTGAAATTTACTGATCTCAAACTCACAGAGATACATCTGCTTTTGCCTCTGTAGTTTTGGGATTAAACATATGCATCACCATGCCTGGCAGAAATTTTTAATTAATTAATATAGAAAAATTATCAGTTTTAGCATGTTAGACCTGAGAAACAAAGTGCAGAGGTTCAAGCATGACCGGAAGAGGAGGTAGACAGGTGTGATAGTTTGACTGCAATTGGTCCCCATAAGCTCATAGGGAGTGCTACTATTAGGAGGTGTGGCCTTGTTGGAGGAAGTGTCACTGTGGGGGCGGGCTTTGAGGTTTCCTATGCTCAGGATGCTGCCCAGTGTCTCAGTCAACTTCCTGTTGCCTAGAAGATGTAGGACTCTCAGCTACTTCTCCCGCACTGTCTGTATGCCACCATGCTCCCCACCATGATGACAATGGACTAAACCTCTGAAACTGTAAGCCACCCTAGTTTAATGTTTTCCTTTGTAAGAGTTGCCGTGGACATAGCATCTCTTCACAGCAAAAAAAAAAAAAAACAAACCCCACAAACCTAACTAAGGCAAATAGTCACTTCTTCATCCCTGAAACTGCAGTGCTAACTCTGAATGGTAACATTATTCTGTCTATGATGGATTCTGTTTTATTATTTCAGACTCAGGATTTGTCACACAGCAGCCTCCAGGCTCAGTGCCACCTATGGTTTATTTATTTATTTATTTATTTATTTATTTATTTATTTTTTTAAAGGTTTGTTTTGTTTACAGTGTTCTGTCTGCATGTATGCCTGCAGGCCAGAAGAGGGCGCCAGACCTCATTACGGATGGTTGTGAGCCACCATGTGGTTGCTGGAAATTGAACCCAGGACCTCTGGAAGAACAATCAGTGCTCTTAACCTCTGAGCCATCTCTCCAGTTCCCCCACCTATGGTTTAGAACTAACAATGCAGCCTGCCACTTATGATTTAGGACTAACAATATAGCCTGCCACCTATGGTGTAAAACTAACAAAGGCTAGTTTTACACATGTTTGTAACTGACTGCAAAGCAAATTAAGAATAATATTAATAACTGTGTTTTGTACACAAAAAGAATGGCCACAACTGAAGGCTGATAAGATAAACACTGGTGGGGTGGTGGCAGCCTGAATTCAAATTCTGTCACCAGTGGGGTGACAGAAACCAGGGAAGGAAGAGGGCCAAGGATGAGATACATCTTTAGAGAATGGTTGCTAGTGACCCAGTTCCACCAGCTCATCTGTCTCCTACTTGCACCGCTTCCCAATAATACAATAGTATTATGCATCTTTAAAGGAATAATTTATCAGTTATCTCAGAGGCCTTATGATCTGTTCACTTTTGAGCTCATGGAGTCATCTCATATTTAAACTGTAACATTTCACTCCCTAGCTCCTAAAAGTTCTTGTTCTTCTCATAAGGTGACATGGTGTTTAGTTCATCTTCAAGAGTCTTAACAATTTTATTATTGCCCAAACATCTCATTCTAAATCGTCCTCTAAGACTTAGGGAAAAGTCTTATCTGTCAACCCTTATAAAATTTAAAAAGCAAGTTATATGCTTACACAATGGTAAAGAGTGAACAATTCTATTCCAAAAGATAGTTACATACTTACACATGGTACAGAGTGAACAATTCTATTCCAAAATATATATGATAGGGTCATGGAAAGGAAGGATGAAACCAAAGCAAGACTGCAGCCCAGCAGAATATTAATCTGTCATCTGGGACACATGATGGTTTGATGTGAGCTCCAGATGGCGTGGGCAGCCCCACCACTGCAAGTGTTTCCAGCTGCAGTCCACATGGCTTCTCTCCTATGCTGGCTTTTCTCTCAGACATTCCACATTCCTGGCATCTGATGGTGGGAGTCCCTGCTGTATGCTGTGAATACCATTGGTGAATAAAGAAACTGCCTTGACCTGTTGATAGGGCAGAATTTAGGTTGGAGGGGAAAACTAAACTGAATGCTGGGAGAAAGAAGGGTAGAGTCAGAGAATTGTTATGGAGCCATTGCTAGAGTCAGACATGCTGAATCTTTGCCGGTAAGCCATTGCCACGTGACGATATATAGATTAATAGAAATGGGTTAAATTAAGATATAAGAGTTAGCCACTAAGTAGCTAGAGCTAATGGGCCAATCAGTGATTTAATTAATACAGTTTCTGTGTGATTATTTTGGGGCTAAGCAGCCGGGGACAAACAAGCACCTTCCTCCAACAGGCATATACTTATTTGAAATCTGGCTGGATGCCTCCATGACAAAAGGATTGCTTACATTTTGCATGCTTGCAAAGCCAGTATCCCATGAATGACAACAAGGTTGCCTCAACTTGAGTGATAACCAGGTCTCTCTGGACTGTACCTGCAGCAACCTCTGTCTCCCTGGCCAGCTGAGCACAGGGACTCTGTGCCAACAGCACCCTGTCTCATGGGCGCTCTATTCTCATGAGAAAAACCTTTCAAATGAATGTACCTTTTGTAATTTTGAGTTTGTCATAGGTGGGCTTTGGCCAGTTCCTGAGATGCCTTTAAGATGTCTGACTTGTCTCAATTTCAAATATCTGGCTTCTTTTTAATAGTGTGAATCTCTTCAGAAAACAAACCTGTCCTAATCCCAATTTTACATAGATTTTTCTGACTAAACGTCAATATTTGTAAATCATTCTGATCTGTTTCTTTTTCCTCCTGGTTCTTACCATAAACCACATGGTCAGATTTTCTCATAGTAATGACCCTATTCCTGGTACCAATTTTCTATTAGGTTTTTCATCACTGTGACAAATATCTGGGAGAAAAACTCAAGAGGAGGGGAAAGTTTGTGGCTCGCAGCTCCAAAAGCTTCAGAGCATGATCAGTTAGCTCCTGTGCTCTGGGCCATGGTATAGCAGAAGGCTGTTGAGGAACAGATTTTCTCACCTTACGTCAGATAGAAACAGATAAGGATAAGGGGTAGAGGACAGAACACATCTTTATAGGATGTATTCCCAGTGACCTAACTCCTCCCATTAGGACCTACCTCCTATCTTTCACTATCTTCCAATAATGAAATTTTATTATAAATCCATCAGTTTAATTCATTAGGGCAGAACCTTCAAGATCCAAGCACTTTCCCACTATTGACTCCCAGTTAATACATACCTTGTAGAGGAACATTTTGTATTCAAACCATAAGATTATTCTCCTAATGAATGTCAGTCTTCTTTTACTTCCTGTCCATAGAAAAGCCAGTTCAGTTCCTTGTCCTGTTGAGCACTTTTCTCCAGTTTCCATGAGTCTGGATCTCATGACTACCATTTTATCACGTTCCTTCTCTGCCTCCTAATCTTTTGCTCCTTTACACTTTTTTTGTTTGCTGTTCAAATCCTTGGTGTAATGGTACTTCTACTGTCTGTTGTCTCCTCTCAAACTGTTGACAACTTAGGGGTCAGAAAGTCACTTAGTTCTCTTAATAATTAGTCCAAAATCATTTATTTAATCTTTAATAGATTAATTTTCTGCCAGCTAGTAACTTAATACTTTTTACTTAGTATCTGGCTTCCATTTAGACTGTACCAAAACGTTACCATGCTTTGATGACTTACAATTCTGCTAGTGTCTCACTCAGCTTTAGTGTCTGTCCCTACCTTTGTTGAGAATGTTGTGATTGTCTCATAAACTAGGCCATTCAGTGCACCTCTGTGATCCCCAGTTGCCTAGGAAGTGGAGCTCCTAACCTAAAGCTTACCATTTAAGAACTTTCCCTCTCTGTCCTCGGCTTCTCCTTCCATGTTACTATTCTCTGCTGCTGAGTGATTGTCCTGTGCGCTCATCTAGGTCACTGTGTACTTTCCTTCTGCATTATGAACGCTGTTTGCCTTTTGTTTTTCTCTGTCCTGGCAAGAGCTTTCTGCTTACTTTGTGTTAACAAGATGCCATCTATTTTGTGAGGCTCAATTAAGGTGGCATCTTTTTTCTGATGTTGTTGTCCAGTACCCCCGTGAAAGGATTTGCCCCTCCCTTCCCTCACAGCTCTCTGCTTTATAGCCCTTAGCATAAGTTGAAGCAGCTCTTTCTCTGCACACCTTTCCGACCAGCTGTGTGCCCCCCAAAGAACACTTAAGGCATCTTTGCACCCATTGCGTCTGCTCTCCTGACTGTTATGCAGCAGGAACTTAGTTTATGTTGAACTAAGAATTACAGCTCTTCTGACTTCTAGAGTCACATAAGTTTGAACAACATTGGATTAAGTAAAATTTAAACATTTAAAATTTTATCCAGTATTATTTAAACTTCCTTGATTGTGAAACTCCATTTCTGTGTAAGAAGCCTTGGGAACTACTTTGGTGTATTCAAAGAAAGCAGTATATGAAGCAACTAGTACAAGTGCAGTGCTTGTAAGTGGATCAGTTTTCTTTTAAACTAGTGCTTGTAGCACACAGAGATCTGTGTGCTAGCAACTTAGGATTTCACATGTGGCCATTTGTCTAGTACTCATGGCAACTGATGAGGTGGTCACTGCCTCACTTCACCAGAGCAGTCATGGTAGACTGGACCTTGACCTAGACAGTATGTACTGGAGCCCATGCTTCCTGGTGGCATTCATTGAGCTCTTATCTGCTTATGGAAGCTCAAAATACACCATGTGAATGTCTGTCGGTCCCCAAAATGCCCAGTAGGACACCCTCACAATGCCTTAAAGGACTTATCACTAGGCTCTAGTTCTCAATAAGTTCCCTTTTCTCTCCACTGTGTTTGGCTCGGGTTCAAAACTTTAATATATGGGTGCAAGAACACTGACTATCCAAACTACAGCAGAATTAATGTCATAGCAGTAGGGACAGTACCTGATGCAGAGCGAGAAGTAATCAGTGTTTGTTGAGTGAACTAATGAGGACAACTATCTTTGTCATGTCTATGAATCTCATAATAATATCTTTTCTTATTAGAGTAGATATTGCTAATGAAAAACAATGATTGTTTCTTTTGTTTCAGGGAAGTTGGGAAAAAAGAATCTTGAAGAGTTTAAATAGTATGTGCACTGAGCTGAGTATCCCACTGGCACGAAAGGTAAATTGAACATTTTTAACATTTTCTGCTGAAATACTTTTGTGAGTTAAGTACTGAAAAATGTCACAAAGTTGTGTATTTGTTAGCCTTGTTAGTCTTCATTTACTGGTGTATCAGGTTTCTTTTTTTAATGAAAATCTGTAAGTGCCAAATGTTTATGTCTTAGACATACTCTTACTTTGTATAGCTCTAGTGATTGTTATAATAACCTATGCTATAGCTCTAGTGATTGTTATAGTGAACCTATGCTGTAGCTCTAGTGATTGTTATAATAACCTATGCTGTAGCTCTAGTGATTGTTATAGTGAACCTATGCTGTAGCTCTAGTGATTGTTATAATTACCTATGCTATAGCTCTAGTGATTGTTATAGTGAACCTATGCTGTAGCTCTAGTGATTGTTATAATAACCTATGCTGTAGCTCTATTGATTGTTATAGTGAACCTATGCTATAGCCCTAGTGATTGTTACAGTGAACCTATGCTGTAGCTCTAGTGATTGTTATAGTGAACCTATGCTGTAGCTCTAGTGATTGTTATAATGAACCTATGCTATAGCTCTAGTGATTGATTGTTATAATGAACCTATGCTATAGCCCTACTTAGACATTTGTCCCTTGTCTTAGTTACTTTGCTATTTTGTGCTAAAACAGTGTGACCAAGGCAAGTTATAGAAAGAAGGGTTTATTTGGAGCTTACTGACCCAGAAGGGTAGAGTCCATCACAGTGGGACGCATGGCAGGCCACAGGCAGGCGTTGTGATGGGAGCAGCAGCTGAGAGCGCTAGCAGGAATCAGAGAGCGAATTGGGAACTGTGCAAACCTTTATCTCACAAAGTGTGCACCCTCGGTGAAGGCCATACCCCTTAACCTCCACAAATAGCGCCACCAGTGGGAAGACCAAGTATTCCAATGCCCGAGACTTTAGGGGCCATCTCATTCAAACCACCACAGCCGTAAGGAGTGAGTGTACCTTCAAGATTTTAATGATATCTAGTTTTTGTACATTTTGAGTTGGTGAACACAGGAGCACTATTCCTCGAAGGCCTTGATGACTGCAATCCTGTCATTGGCAATAGGATAAGACTGTCCAATGTTAGTAGAAGGAATGTAGAATAATTTGTTGTATCTCTGCAGACATCGGGTTATATTTAGTTCTAGTCCTTACTTAATGGTGGGAGAGGTAGGAAATAAGAGAAAAGTCACAGGGAGTCTGTTCTAGATGCTGTGGATGCTGACCAGTAGGAGGGAATGAGTTTCCCTTCAGCTGCTTCTCTGCCTGCCAGTTATCCTCCACTATTGAGGAGATCGGGAGCATAGACTTTTGATGAGAGCCAAGGAGAACTCACCAGGGTAGTATATAGAAAAAACTTAGATGAAAATCTGTCTGGATATGTAGTGGGATACCATACTGTCTTGCACATCAGAAGACCATGCTACTGATTCTGTCGTATTTCCTCAGCCTGTCCTCTTGCCACGCGTCTCTGAGCTTGCTGATGGGCTGAGAACCATAGGATATGATGTGGCAGAGGAGCAGGCAGTTCTTTGTGAGGTTTACTGGCCAGTCTGATCATTTACCTTTTCTTCTTGGACTCATTGGCACCACGTCCTAACTAAGCCATTGAGACTAGATATGTTTTAATAATTTTAAAAGTTAATTTAAGTGTAATTCCAAAGAAGTTTTCCATGTTTAATTTGTTTCTCATATGCTGTGGTACCTTTTTTAAACTTTTGAATAAGTTACTGATTTTGAAACTAATTAAAAAATTTTTAGAGACCAGTTGGAGAACAGAAAGAACTCCTGAATAAATGGAATGAAATGGGGACTGACGAGCCAGGTATGCGAAGGACTGCCTACAGGATTTGTCTTTTGAGTGAAATAATGTACTGCTTCCTTTGAAGGTGTAGCAACCTTCCAGCTCCACTAACCCCCGCTGTCTGATTTGTTGGTTTCTAGTTTGCAGCTTAAGAATTCCCAACTTTAGGCTGTGTTTTCTATTGTTTAGCCAACATTAAATCACTTTTTGTTTTTTTCAAATATCATTTTAAAACATTTTTATTAAAAACATATATAATCTTTTTATCTCCTCTTCTATGATGTTCCCTTAGGTGTAGCAGTTTTGTTAGTAGATTTATCAACTGGGGGAAAGATTGTAAAAGACAGACAACCAAGAGATCTGCTGTGAGATTCTATCTTCTATATAGGACAGGGAAGCTGTACCCATGAAATGACAACAACACGGCAGGGTGGCCTAAACAAGACCTGAACAAGGACAACACTAGTTGCTATGCCAACATGGATGGGGGAAAATCTCATGAAGACCCCACTCCTAAAGAAAGGACTGTAGACGGTTAAGATCTGCTAAGAGACAGGGAAAACTGGCCTTCCCTAGGGATGCCACAAGCAGTTATCTAATATGGAGTATTCTGCCCTAAAACCATGCTTATCAGCAACACTAAATGAACTTGCTTGGTTGTGTATATAGATTTATATGTATATATGCATGTAACAATAATAATTAAAGAGAAAAGACAATAGAGATCATACATGAAAGCAGAAGGAGGGCTTGGAGCTAGAGAGATTGGGACAGTGGGGACAGGGATAATGATAGGGGATTGAAGTAATGAGAATATGCTATTCCCATGTATGAAATGTCATAACGAAGTCCATCAGTTTGTGCAATTAATAAATGCTGAAATAAAAAAACAGGTAAATAAAATTCATTCAATAGCTTCCTGAGACTTGTCTTTAGTGAAAGTGGAAATTCTGTATGGTTAATTTGGTGAGATGCTAAGGAGATTGACCAATGAAAAGTAAATGTCAAGAATTAAAATGGTTTTAAATTGTATTTTATCTCACTTTAAATTTAATATATAGCCAGATTTAGAACTATATAATGAGTAACAACTGTGTGTTGTAGATGCCTATAATTACGTGGACAGATGTATACATGAGTGCCCATGTTTTGTGGCCCCCACTGTTCAAGCTAGTCTGCAAGCCAGACAAGCATTTCCTATGATAGGAAGTGTTGTACCTGAAATCAGGGAAGTTAGGCACAAGCGGATGGTTTCACTGCGAATGCATTATTAGTATTCTAAATATTTTGAAAATTCTCATACAGAATCTTTATATGAAACTTCTAAGATTTTCTATAATATGTTGTTTAAGTTGTCAAGGACTGTGTTTTTATTTCTGTGTTCCCAGTGTTTCACACATTGTACAACAAATAATCAATACTTAATACATATGTGCTTCACTTCTATAGAAATACAGTAAAGTGACATTAATATTTATTGTTCATCTCATGTATTAACTGAAATTTTGTTTTACTCTAACTCATCCCAGATTTAAGCCTTTTTCGGCCTGTTTATGCTCCTAAGGACTTTCTTGAGGTATGTTCTGTGGGATAGATATGCAAATATGATGGGTGTAGTTGAAGGCTGTGCATGACCCAAAATGACTTTTTAACATATGGCTTTACAACAAGAATTACCATGTTTGGCAAGGGCAAACCTATACAAAAAAACTAACCAGGCTTGTTGTTTACTTTTAAAGGTATTAATTAATCTCCGCAACCCAAATTATGAAAATGGTGATTCTCTTAGTTTTAGGACTCATTTGGGTTTAATCCAAGTTCCTCTGAAAGTAAAAGACATCCCTGAATTGGTAAGTATTAACATTGAAGAATAAATTAATGTTCTAATAACCACTAGAAAAATATTTTGATGTAGCATATATCTGTTGTAAGAAGTCATGGACATATTAGCCAATTCCTAATTTGACAACTTTTAGCTTGAAACATGCACATAGAAAGAGCAAGTTTTCTGTAAGCCAAAGCAAGCTTACATTGACCTATAAATGCTTTGCCCATTACTTCAATAAAGAGCAAATTTTTATGAGGGAGTTTGCTGGGTCTCAGGTGTCTGATGTGTAACTGTAAATTGGAACAAATATAAGGTTTATCGAAAGATATTTAAGAAAGCACATGCTATTTAATTTAATCAACTTTCCTGGAGCCCAGAACATGGTGAGACACTAAGAGAAACTGCATTTGCTCAGAAACCCATCTTTTTGGGGTGGCATCAGTTTTTAAAATTAATTTGGAGATTTCCTGATGGCGGAGCTATGTTGTCATCACTCCTTCTGTCACTCATTCCAAAACAATAAAGGACGCAGCGCTGTCGGCACGTCTGTGGTGACACTCTGAACTTTAAAGATGAGCAGAGGTTGTGATAAATAACGTAAAGCCAGAGAAGTCAGACCAGACGGGAAGTGTGGGTGAGAGGTGCGTGCGCTCCACTCCGTCTGCGGGCTCCACGTCTTCCAGTCTGCGATCTGCTGCATCCGGCTAGATCTGGACTATTCTCCATTTGCCGGCAGGCCTCCTGTTATTTTGTCACTAGAAAGATGATTTTGGAGGGACACTTGAAAGGCGTCAGCAGGAGAAGGTTGGTCCCCGTGTATAATAATGTTGTTCACAGCCCAGCTCTGGCCTGCTCTTCTTGGCAGTTTTTTTCCCACCCTGGTCTTGATCGTGGCCTTGAGCACTGGAGGACACTTTTCTGATTCTTACTTGTGTTTAGTTCACGCTCCTAGAAGCCATGGTTGCTTTCTGTGTTTGCCACTCCTGTTTTTTCCTCTTGACATCTGTGGCATGTCTTTTCTTTCTTCAGTAGATATGGACTGACAAAAGAAGCAAATGGTTTTCTTTGTAGAACCTTGGGAAGGCTCAAGGGTCAGAGATACCATGGGTCCTCGCCAAGGCAACCTGTAGGCTGAGAGTGGAGGCTCTGTGGAGGACTGTCTCGCAGAACTCCTGCCCACTCCAGAGTCAAACCTCTGATGTGCAGAAGGAAGAGAGACGTCATTCACACAGGGATCAAGTGAAGTCTCTGGAGTAGTGAGACTGCTATTCTTATCCCTGCTGCTATGCTTTCCAACCCTCCACCTATTCTAGGGCACCAGAAAAGCTGGTGAAGGTTTGGAGAACCCTTATATACAGCACAATTGGCTGGCTAAGGAGTTGTCTAACAGAGTGGCCCACCACACTCTAGGGAAGTCTTTACTGCATAGCTCCCAATCATGTTTTTCTTGCTTTTTTCTCAGAGTGGAGTGATGATTAAAATTCCCAGATATTTAAACTGCTGCAGTTTGAGAGCATGAGGCAATGAGTTCAGAGACCAGAAAGAGGGGCACAGGGACAGAGAATGAGAGTGAATGAGCTTGAGACTGAATTTACAGAAGGACCACTAGTGGGTGTTATAGAACAGGCCCTGGCTTGGCCCCGTGTATAGTTTAGATTTATACAGTGACACAAGCAGAAAACAGCAAGCATGCTAGTGCTCCAGTCTTGGGTTGGTCTGTTTTGGGTGTCGGGAGAGTCTTTTCCCTTCTCTTTTTTTCTCTTCATTGACATTTCTAGAAATTCTCCTTTTCTATGGTTAGAATAGTATTTGTTGGGAAAAATAACAATTGCAGGTTCTACCCTGTGGTCTCTGATCTCCCAGTCATGGATTCTGACAAGGATTGTAGCATCAGGCATGACAGTCCCTCTGTGGAGCAGGCCCTCAAGTTCCATCAGAGAGTGGTTAGTTACAGCATAACAGTCACACCTCTATTGAACCAGTGGGGCGCGTCGTGCCTGCCAGGTCCGTGTGGTAGCATTCAGGGTATGGTTACTCCTCACCTGTAGTCATTAGGACGAGTCCCTGCCATCCTTTGACTGGGTCAGGGTGATTCTGACTCCGAATTCCTGAATTATGTACTCTTCCACATTACAAGGAAATTTCTAGAAATGGAGATCTACTATCTTTAAAGAGAGCTGGTGACTAATTTATTGGAGCAGCCAAATGGGACTAGACACTGGTGCTCAGTATTTGCTGGGCCAGGTGCTCTCATCAATACTGGGGAGCTCAGTACAAAGAGACAGTTCTCATCCTCAAAGTGCTACAGGCTAGTAGAGGGATGGACAGACAGGAAAAGGACAGCTCTAGTCTAGTCTAGATAAAGGCTGAGAAAAGATAATGTATTGAGAATTCCTTTTGCCAGCCTGGAACAGTAAGGAAGGTTTCTAAGGAGGCACACTCTCTATGGTCAGTTTTGATGGGAATCTGATTATCTGCTAATGTTGAGTGAAAAATAGTCCAGAGCGATGACATGGAAAATGGACACCCAGATCTCACATGTCCCAAGTAAAACGCTTCATCTTGACTACAGAACCCAGTATTGAAGTGTTTATTGGCCATAGATTTGTGTTTTAGTATCCAGATAAATGCTATTTTTAAACTGAGATGCATAATCATTAACAGTAATGATTCAGTGAAGGAAAAGTCATAAAGTACATGGAAGACAGTGGTTGAAATGGAAGAATCGTGAAACTTACTATCAGATAAAATCTGGAAAAATTAAAATTAGCTCAATTTTAAAGGAGAGTAAAGTATGGCTTACCAGTCAGAATAGTTATAAAGCACTAAAGCAACTATTAATAGAAATATTTAATTACTTGTAGAATAAAATAATATGATTAACATGGGGTTTTCTATGCTTACAAAATACAGATGTGATTATTGTCCTAGGACATTGCTAGATAAGTGAAGGAAGCTATTATGAATAATTCTAATTCATCCTTATTTTAGCTGAGCAATTAATAGTTGTTTTGCTCAAAAATGAACTTGTGGATATTTGTGGTTTGACTTCTTATCATCAGAATAAGATGCCAAATCATAGAAAACCCAGAAGTTTATGTTGGTAATTTTGGACAATGTTAAATAGAATTGCTAAGTGTGATGAGTGAGTGAGTGAGTGGCTCTGTGTGCACACGTGTGCGTGTGTGCATGGGGGGAGTCTGTGTGCATATGCTTGCTTGCTTGCTTTAGGAAAGGCTGGAGCATCACTATGCCTTGCTTACTATGCTGGTTTGTGTGTTACCTAAAGAGGAAAAATCAAGGAAAAAAATTTGAAGAAGACAGTGCCAGCATTCATACTACTAAATGTTCAAAGTAAAAATATTTAGAAAGGAAAAAGTGATAGAAAATATTACCAAAGCCCCTGCACTGGAAAAATACTGTATGTTTAAGTTTCTTTTTTCATTGTGTATACTGTTTCCCTAAATGCTATGACTCTTCTAGTCATGTTCATTTCCCATGAAAATGATATAGTGCCACCTGTGCAGTGTTCAGCTGAGCTCATTCTGTTCCCACTGCCCAGAGTCTTTTACTGTTCTTTTAGTGTTTAGTATTTGAATGAAACAGAGATTCATTTTACATGTGATTTTTTGACTTGTTTACCTTTTCTCACGCACCAGAGTCTGAGAGGTGTGCTAATTCTTCATATGTTATTTTTCAGAAAGAATGCTTTGTAGAACTTGGCTTAACTACAGGACAACTGGGTATAGATGATTCTACACAAGTGCCTCCTGGTTAGTATTTCCCATGTGACATTTAATTAGTGGCAAGTGATAGCTTCCAAGTACACAAGTCGTCCGTATGCAGGTCAGTGGTTTACAAAGTGGACACACCGTGCAACCCAATCAAGAAACAGCATGTTACAATAGCTTAGGACCCCCCTGCCTCGGGGGCACAGGTACAGAATCTGCCATCCCCATAGTAACAGCGATCCTGCCTGCAGCACCATAGGGTGACATGTTTGGAATTATTTGCTGCACCCACTTGTATCTGGTTTCTTCAGCTTACTATTATCTATAAGATACATAGTGTTATGCAGAAAAATTATTATTTCTCAATTTTTGTATTATGGTCCACCAGATGTAAATACTGCTGTCTAGCTTGTCTGATGTTGATGGCCATTTGAATTATTCCCACCATCTGGTTATCATCAATTGTTCTGCTGCGAATATTGTTTGCAGGCCATTTGATGTGTTGTACATCTCAGGGCACACCCCTGAGAGTGAATCATGTGCACACGCATGTCAGTAGACACTGCTAGTTTTCCAAAGTTACCATGCCAGCTTACACTCTCATCAACTTTGTATGAGATGTTCATTTGGTCCATACTTTTCTTCATTTAAAATTTCTAGTCTTAGCCGGGCGGTGGTGGCGCATGCCCTTAATCCCAGCACTCGGGAGGCAGAGTCAGGTGGATCTCTATAAGTTCGAGGCCAACCTGGTCTACAAGAGTTAGTTCCAGGACAGGTTCCAAAGCTACAGAGAAACCCTGCTTTGAAAAAAAAAAAGCAACAACAACAACAACAACAACAACAACAACAACAACAACAACCAGTCTTTTTTTGTTTTCACCACTGCAGTGGCTCCATCTTTTATATTCGTTCTATTTTTTTTTTTTTTTTTTTTGATGACTAATGTGGTCAAGCAGCTTTTTTATGTTTCCTGGTCAATTGATTGTTGATAAAGAAGCTTCTCAAACTCTTGGCCTTTTGTGTCTAGCAAGTGCCTTTCTCCGTAAGGCTGTCTTTATAAATTCTGGATATAAGCCCTCCGCCCCCCCCCCACGCACACAAAATACTCTAGAGACTTACCTTGTCAAAACTCCCTTGATGGCATTCTTTCATTTTTCTGTGAACAGAGTTTAATATGTCATAGTTAATGAGTCTGTTTACACTATGATTGACACTTTTTAAAAAGCAGCTGTTCCAGTGAAAGTTCTTAACCAGCATTCATGAGGCAGGGCTTCTACGTACAAAGGACAGGCTGTGTTAGACCTTGATGCGCAGGGGGAGTGGAGTTGAACTTGATCCATGATGCTAACATGGTTGTTAAAGTTTTTAATTCAAAGAATTTTTCTTTAATTTATCAACTATTTTGCATTATTTATGTAGTGTGTGGGTGCACACGCTTCTGTATGTATGTGTCTGTATAATTGTATGACTGTGTGTGAGGGTGCACACGCTTCTGTATGTGTGTGTCTGTATAATTGTATGACTGTGTGTGTGAGGGTGCACACGCTTCTGTATGTATGTGTCTGTATAATTGTATGACTGTGTGTGTGAGGGTGCACACGCTTCTGTATGTGTGTGTCTGTATAATTGTATGACTGTGTGTGTGAGGGTGCACACGCTTCTGTATGTATGTGTCTGTATAATTGTATGACTGTGTGTGTGAGGGTGCCCACAGAACCAGAGGCAGGCGCTAACTCCCTTGGAGCTGGAGTCTGCAGGTGGTTGGGAGCAGCCGACACGGGTTCTGTGAGCAGGTCTCAGGTCCTCTCCGATGAGCAGCAACAGCTCTGAGCCATCTCTCCAGCCACTGGAATGATGTTAAAAACAATCTTTCTTTAATTTTTCTAAATGTATAGAAATATCTTTGTATAAGAATATATTCTGTTTATCAAAAGAAAACTTATTGTGTCCATTTTTGTTCCCCAGTTCAGTGTGTGAACTCTCTTTTAGCTACCTAGGTGAAGGCTTTCTACATTTAGATTGCACATTTCAGTTTTCAGAGTAGAGTGGTAGTGTGGGATTGTGGTGCCTTTAACTCAGAAGGCTGAGGCAGCAGGGTTGTGAGCTGGAGACCACCCCAGCCTACCTAATGAGATTAAGACCAGCCTGGGCAGCAAGATTCAGCCATAAACAAACAAGTTCTTATGTTTTCTATGATAGTTATCTAACTTTAAA
This sequence comes from Chionomys nivalis, assembly GCF_950005125.1. NCBI lineage: Eukaryota > Metazoa > Chordata > Mammalia > Rodentia > Cricetidae > Chionomys > Chionomys nivalis. Next base: position 57,980,956 of record NC_080091.1, read on the forward strand.
AATAATTAAAGTATCAGCACTGGGGAAAAATACTTCTTACTCTAAATGTAGTTGATCATGTGTGTGTCTAATCGTTTTATTTCTTTTAACATTTTTAGAACTTTTTGAAAATGAGCATGTACGTATTGGGCAAAAAGGTAAGTTCAATCAGGTTTATTAAGTTGTATAAAAATGAGACAGCTCTAGGTGACTGTCCCTGTGACAGAGCCTCGGCTGAAATTTGTTCTCTGTAAAGTGAAGCATGGGAGAGTCATAATATTTACCCGAGCAGGTAATCTACCAGGAATCTTGATTTAGAAGCAAATCAGTGTGTTAGCTGCCTTAGGCAGTGTGAATTAAGCACACAGCTGGTTCCTGAACAGGAAATGCATAAGCGTGAGCACTCAAGAGCAGAATTTCATCTTACCATCAAGCAGGCAGCTTCCTGTTTAATGCACCCACACACCTCTCATTAGTGCTAATGAGGGCATGCTCCTGCATCAGGAGAGGATGGAGCTCTTAAATCCCGCTGACAGCTCACAATGATAAGGCTTAATAAGCGTAGCGGGTCTCCATATCCTGGGGAACAATTGCTCATCTTTTGGGCACTCTTTTTCTTGTTTCTTTAAATCCTTTACTGTCTTTGAGGTGCAAAGAAGGCTGTGTGTCAGACCAAACCAGCAGTGACAGTTATTGTCATGTACTTCAGTTTTTCAAAGTCATCTTAATTTCAAAGACCTTTTTTTTTTTGTAGGCTTGGCCTCTTTCATTAAACATTCAGATAAAGAATGTTCTTTTAAAAATTATTATGCTCTTTTTGTTTCTTTTCATCATGTCTTTTTCATTTAGTAGAAAATTTCCTCTTCCCGTTAAGAGGAAACAAAAAAAAAAAATGATGCTGTTGGATAAAGATTGGATCCATACAATGTCTCATGTTTTGTACAGTGCCGCTTTCAAATACCAGAAGCTCCATGACTTGGTAGCATATGTTTGTGGAAATCACGGGTTCTGAGGATGAGGCTCTGCTTGGTCACAGAAGCCAGACACTAGGCTCAGGAGTCCTTGTAGATGAGTGGAGCTGTGGGAAAGCACTGAAGGCTCTGGGCAGGCCGATGAGGAGCTAGGGAGATCTAGACTCCTTTCAGCTGTAGCGGGGCCACCCCAGGACACAGAGAGTGACAGGAGAAAAAGATGCAGTTGTGTCCCTTCCAGAGGCTAGGTCATGGCCATCCTGAGATGCTCCTGGCAGCGGGAATCCTAACAGGGTTATCCCATTCATTTGACAGTTCTGGTGCAGCAGGATAGCGCCGCTGCCCAGCAGTACATCCGACAAGGGAGTCCCACGGCACTGAGAGCTGAGCTCTGGGCGCTCATTTTGAATATCTCCAGTCAGCCTGAGGTAAGAAGCAAACAGGAGGGATCAAATTTGAGTTGTTGGAGTTTGTTTGAGAACTACCAGTTTTTCAAAGCCAGTGACTAATTTGCTATTCACCCCGCTTTTCATCCACCCTCACTTTTGTCTTAAGGTAAGGAAGGATGTAACATTGAGTTTAATCAGTGTGCTCAGCAGACACCTTTAAATAGTGTGATCATGTGTATTTGTGGTAGAACTAGAAGTAAAATCTTAAGAACTCAGATCAGCAAAGATGTGACAGATTGGAATGTTATGATAGCAAGTAACGGAGAAGAGCAACTGCCAATGAGTAAGTGAATTCTTTGTGAATTTTGATTTTTTTTTGAGGTAAGCTTTCATGTATCCATGTTACTTTAAAACTCATTTAGGTAGCTGAGGCTGGCCCTGAACTCCTGATGCTCTTGTCTCTACTTCTGAAAGTGGTGGGATTGTAGGCATGCACAGCCCCACTTGGGTTTATGATTTCCTTTGAAGTATGTGCTATCCCTGTAGTTCTAAAATTTGACATGATGTGGGAATATTATCCAAATAGATGATCATTTTTTTCAGGAAATGCAATGAATATTAATGGAAGAGGCCAAACCTCTAACAGATAGACCATGTGTTTTTGTTTTCTAATGTTGGGGATGGAGCCTAGAGCTTCAGGCATGCAAAGCAAGCACTCTACCAATTGAATTTTATCCCCAGCCTGGGTCATAAATTTAGTAATGAAAACCTGTGTAAGACATTGGCTTCTCCTGAAATATTCTCACTGTGTGTGCATATGTAGTTATCAACATACAGTGACTGTATATAGTTGTAAATTCACCCATTTAGAGATTTTTAATCATTGTCACAGGTGTAACAGGTTCTATGATTAAATAAACCCGGTTTAAACTCAGAGTTGCCTCAACTTACTGAACACATATCACTGAGCAAATTGCTTAAATTTCTTCAAGCCTCAGATAACTGTACGTAAATATAGGTAATAATATTTATATCACAGAATTGTGACAAGTATACAAAAAGTAACATAGATAAGAATATTATATAATAATGGACACAAATGTTTGCCACTCAATGGCAGTAGTCATAAAAATTAGTATTATCTGTAATTACGTTACAAATCAGTTGTGATTTATAATTCAGATAACAAACTAAAACATTACTGTCTATTATAAAAACTACATTTCTAACCTTTGCAAGTTATGTGCAGTGTGTCTGTGTGTATGTGTATAGTGTGTGTCTTAAGTCTCCCTCTAAAAAGCACTAATGTCATCTTCTATTTGAAAGAATGAAGCTTGCGATTTACAGTAGAACAGTTTTTCAGCATGAGAGATATTGCTATCTTTTGGAAACAATTTGGAGATAATTGTTTACAAAGCATATTTTTTTCTGTTTGTTTGATCTTCTAGAAAACATAATTCTTCTTTGGATTTAAGTTTCCAAGTAACATACTGCCCTCACTGCTATGGAGTTAGACAAATTCTGTTCTGTGTGCAAAGGAATTGCTACCTTTCACACCAAATTTAGAATTTTTCAAAAAATAATCACCTTAATAATGACAGACAGTGATTGTTTTCGGCAGTATTCCAACATGATTTTTACATTTAAATTTTGAAATTGTAGCCATTTAAAAATGTAAACTTAAATGCAAAATCTATCTAATATTTATAATTAGAAATTAGTATTTTCAGAAAAACAGTGAGTACAGAAGTTTTGAAATCACTGTTACAGGTAAAGCCTTGAGGGTGGGGTGGGGAAGGAAAGGGGAAATACTATTTGCCGAATGAATTGTCTATCATTTAAACTACATACCTAGTTGCAGTCATAGTTGAAAGTTTGGACACATAAACAGAACCTTCAGATTTGCTCCTCCAAACCTATTCTTTAGAAGTTTGCTCAGCTCATTGTTGTGTCTTTGAATGTTTCCAGGAAATGAAATCTATTCTAAGATAAATTTTATTGAGATATTTAATTTTTTCGTTTTACTGCAAAAAACCTTGAACACAATACTTTGCATTCCTGCTGGTTAATATGGTATATTCAATAGGAAAGTATTTAACTTCGACTTTTCTTTTTAAGAAAATAGGTGATATGTTTCAAATGATTGCTTTTATATGCTCATTTTCTACACATCTCTGTGTGAGCCAAAAATGTATTTAGCAAATGTTATTTATATTTTTAAATATGCTTGATATCAGTTTGCTAACTAAAAACAAAAACTGTTCAATATTTTGTTCACCGATGAAACAACAGACACTTATATGAGGCTTTCTTTAGTGATGTATGTGTTGCGGGTGCTGGGTACCAAACCCAGTATTTCATACTTGCTAGGGAGGGTTCTCTGTCTCTGAACTCCCCTCCATGTGGGTTTTAAGTTTTTGGTGTTCTGTCTCTTCTCATTTATATATTTAGTAACCCTCCTTAATTCTTGTGGCTCCAGTTACAGTTACTTCAGAGGGACAGTCTTGTCAGGTCTCTTTCTTGAGATTCAGATGGGTGCCCAGTGGACTGATGCACATGAATATCTTCTGAGCACCTCATGAAATCTTTGTTTATTTTGTACCACTGTCCATCAGAGTGCCCCGGATGCAAGGCTCATCCCATTCTTTTCTGTCTACATGAATCTCACACCGTATTCATCTCTAATTCCCTCTGGACTCAGTTCCTCCATTTGAAATTCATGTATTTCTCTCTGTACATATTTCTGCCATTCCATTTTACAGTATTATCTTCTTGTGCCTGGATTCAGTCTGGTTTCCAGCATGCACCCTTGTTCCCTACAAATGTTTTCAAACACTCTTTCTCTAATATTAACATCTGCCCACCAATCCTTCCCCCCCCCCCCCGCCACACACACACTTTGGTTTTTTTCAGACAGGGTTTCTCTGTGTAGCCCTGGCTGCCCTGGAACTCAGTCTGTAGACAAGATTGGACACAAACTCAGAGATTCGCCTGCCTCTGCCTCCCTAGTTTTGGGATTAAAGGTATGTGCCACCACTGCCCCTTTTCTTAAAACATTTTAAAACTTTTCTTTAAGATTCCTTAACACACCTTGTTTCTCTCTATCTTTGCATATGTCCCATATCCCAAACAAACAAACAAATAAACAAGATCTCCCCCTATTACTGAGGTACTCCAAGTCTGTTCTGTCCCTTTCTCCAGAAAGCCTGCCTGGACCCGCACTGACATTAGAACTTTCTCACTAGTTATTTGATCAACAAATATTTCCTTAGGACGGTCTGCTCTGAGTGCTGTGGCCAAAGGAAAAAGTCCTATCTAGCACATAAAAGATGACCAGGATATATATGCTAAATTACTAGATCCTAATTTAGTTTAAAACTTTTTATTACTTTAAAAAAATTGTGTGTGAATTGGTGTTTTGCCTGAACATATGTCTGTGCACCACGTGCATGTAGTGCCCTCCAACGGCAAAAGAAAGCACTGGATCCCCTGGCACCGGAATTTACAGCTGGTGATTGAACCGGAGTCCTCTGGAAGAGTACTCAGTGCTCCTAGGTGCTGAGCCATCATTCTGAACCCCAACTTATTTAATCTTTGAGACGTCTACGGGTAGACATATTCATGGAGAATTAGTATGGCTATCATGTTGGTCATCAAGTCTTTCGTAGAGAATGTTGTCCAAGTGAGATAAGCAAACACCATTGTCAAAGGAGTTGTGTCTCAGAGCAGCCGTCCCTCTGCATAGCCCTGCAGGCTTGAGCCCAGAGCTCCCAGTTCACATCCTCTTTGTTCTAAAAATAAAATAAGTTATAGATTCTGTGTCTTTTCTAGCTGCTTCCCTGTTCCTCTTTCCTTTCAAAGCTGCATCTTAAAAGTCTGTGCTACACTGAATTTTATTAATGACTTACATTAACTAATAGGATGCATTGCTTTCTTTAATCAATTACTCAGTCTGCTGCAGTCCAGTCTATGTCCCCGCTGCACAGCAGCAAATGCCCTACCCAGGTCACCGAGGAGCAGGGCACATACTTTAATTCTTGTTGCTGCGGCACTTACTTAATACAGTTGCCTATTTTGTCCTTGGAATAATCTAGATCTTCATTTTAATTTACCATTTTCTATTTATTTTTTCTATTTTCATGGGAGATTAGGGCTTCTCAGAGACCATGGGAGAGCTCTTCCTCTCTTACTGCTCTGAGGTGGCAGACAGCCTTAAAACTGGTTCAGTAGATGTTTTTAAATCTTGAGGAACTATAATAGTGTGGAAAATAGCACCTACCTTTAATTTACTACTGAATACTTAATTTTGCATAAATGATGGATTATAATGTTTATGATGGTCTACATGAAAATAAAACACATTGCACAATGGTAATTCTAGAATTAGGTAGCTTACCTCATCTTCCGAGAAATTTCTCTGAACTTGTGCCTAAATCACATGATTTACAAAATAGTTTTGGGTTTGGAGAGATGGCTCAGCAGCCGAAAGCATTGGCTGCTCTCCCAGAGGATCCAAGTTTGATTCCCAGAGCCCACACAGTGGCTCACAAAACCACCTGTGACCCCAGTCCCAAGTGGTCCAATACCCTTTTCTGGCCTCCGTGGATACACATGTTGTACACAAGCTTAAGTGCAAGTAAAACACTCATAAGCGTGATTTTTTTTCTTTCTTTATTAAAGATTTCTGCCTTCTCCCCGCCACTGCCTCCCATTTCCCTCCCCCTCCCCCGGTCAAGTCCCCCTCCCTCGTCATCCCTAAGAGCAATCAGGGTTCCCTGACCTGTGGGAAGTCCAAGGACCACCCACCTCCATCCAGGTCTAGTAAGGTGAGCATCCAAACTGCCTAGGCTCCAACAAAGCCAGTGCGTGCAGTAGGATCAAAAATCCATTGCCATTGTTCTTGAGTTCTCAGTAGTCCTCATTGTCCGCTATGTTCAGCGAGTCCGGTTTTATCCCATGCTTTTTCAGACCCAGGCCAGCTGGCCTTGGTGAGTTCCCGATAGAACATCCCCATTGTCTCAGTATGTGGGTGCACCCCTCGCCGTCCTGAGTTCCTTGCTCGTGCTCTCTCTCTTTCTGCTCCTGATTTGGACCTTGAGATTTCAGTCCGGTGCTCCAATGTGGGTCTCTGTCTCTGTCTCCTTTCATCGCCTGATGAAGGTTAATATTCAGGAGGATGCCTATATGTTTTTCTTTGGGTTCACCTTCTTATTTAGCTTCTCTAGGATCACGTATTATAGGCTCAATGTCCTTTATTTATGGCTAGAAACCAAATATGAGTGAGTACATCCCCTGTTCCTCTTTTTGGGTCTGGCTCACCTCACTCAGGATAGTGTTTTCTATTTCCGTCCATTTGCCTGCAAAATTCAAGAAGTCATTGTTTTTTACTGCTGAGTAGTACTCTAATATGTATATATTCCATACTTTCTTCATCCATTCTTCCATTCTTAACTTACAGTATTGTGACATATGATAACTTATCTGTCTAGATTCTTCCCATAGCTCTGTCTCCAAGAGAAAGAATATTAAATGTCCAAACCACTTTAAATAAAATATAGTAAAGGTTAATTAAACATGTGTTTAGCCGAGTAAGAGGACATGTAAAATATAATTAAAAGCAAAGTGCAAAAACATTTATCTGTGTAATTATTTCTTGTGTACACAGAAGCTTTGGTGCATACCAGTATTAATAGATTGCTATGACTTATTTTGTGTGCTTGTTGGTACTGAAGTCAATGTGAAGGTGCCACTGCTCTCATTTTATGAAGGCTACAGATACTTCTTAATTTGCTTATTAGAAGAAGCCAGTATATTTTGACTACATATTGAAAGAATGTGAACTTGTTTTCTGAAGCATTTTTGCTATCTAGCCTGTGATTTTGAAATTTTATGGACAGATGAGTTTCTGAACCAGCATGACCTTGCTTTCACTTGGTCACCCAGCATTTTGTATTTGTTGCTTTGTTGCATAATATTTTATTACTTTGTCTGAACTTTAGCCAGCTCTATTAGTTTACGGAATTACTCTGTAATTATATTTATGAGATTGTTGCCTATTTTGAATAATTGGGCCCAGTAAAATTTTGCTTTGTGATTAAAATTTTATTAAACACATTTGATATATTTCTTTATAAAAATATCTGATGCTAAAATTAGTATTTTAATGATTACTCTTATTAAGATATTTATTACTTTTCTAGCAATAGTCAAGAAAAGCATGTAATTAGTTAATAATAAAAAGCATTACAAGTACATTTGCAACTAAGTATTGTTGGGCATAGCAATTAAAGTAAAATTCTCTGTGAGCATTTATAATTCAGAAGTTATAAATACAGGTAAATTCTTTCAGTGTATATTATCCATAGAAATAATTCCTACAATTGATTTGATTTCATTTGTTTATATGTCAGCATACATATGAGCAAAAAGTTTTAAAGAACAAAATAAAAATTAATAGTGTAAACTCACTGAACCTTTTCTAAAGCACTATTTTCTCAGATGTTACCAGAACTGTGTTTATCTCTGCTTTATATGAGAGATATAAAAGTGCTAGGATAAAATGTAGCTCAATACAATATCTCACTAATAATTTGCAGAATGGTCATCTTCTTTGGCTACACATCCACTGTAGATGGTCAGGGGAGGGAAAGACAGCCTGTCCTGTCCAGCTTGGATCAACTGAATTCACACTGGCAGGGCACTGAGTAACGGGTGGCACAGCTGCTGGGCCTCCCATCACATAATCTGCATGGTAACAGAGGAAAGTCACAGTAGGTGCCATATGGGCCAGATTAAACCCAACAGCCATTTCAATCAAATCTTGAAAGTCACTGAAACTTAAGACTGTTTCCTACAAGCAATCTGAGTACAAGCTGAACAGTGGCTCTCATTCTTCTTGCTGGAATCAGCACAAGGCTGCAATAGTACCACTATTTACACAGCACCGTTTCTAAGGATCTAACCAATGTTGTAAGATAGGGATATGAACTGGTTTATGATTGGAGGAAGAAGACGCACAGTCATATTCTGGGGGTATATGATAGTCACATGTATTAAGACCATGGTTAATTACCTAGAAAACAAAAAAAAATACTATAATTAAAATGTTTTAGTAGGATATTCTATAAAAATATTTAAAAATCAGTAGCTTTTATCCATATTATCAACTTGAAATACAGAAGTGAGACACACCTGGTTTATTATAGCAGGAACATGAAAAAGTTTAATGTAGAGAGCCTTTGAGTGCACACGAGGAAAGCAGTGCACACACAATGTAGAGAGCCTTGGAGCACACACGAGGAGAACAGTGCACACACGAGACAAAGAGCGGAAAATCTGACCCCCAGGAAACCTGCCAGGCCCCATTCTGAGCTTATGCTATGTATCCATTTTCCCTCACAACAAAGTGCTGCTTGCTTTCTCTGGAGCCCACAAAAGCTTATAGATTTGTCTTACACGATTAAGATCTCCATTGTATCCTTGGATGGGATGCCTTAACATCATAAAATAGCACTTTTTTCTAAAAAAAAAAAATGGTAAAATCTCTTTTATTTTTAACCAGATGAGTCACCTTACAGTTTTTATGGAGGTTAAGTGTCTAGGAATAACGAAATCATTAGTAAAGAAAGCGGAGTAGCGAATTAGTGAGTAGCCCTTGCTCTATAATTTTCTTTGGTGGAAAATGCTGGTGCTGATAATTAGCTATGACACTGGCATAAAACAGGAAGATCTTTTGATACAAGACACAATAATAAGTTTCAGGAAATATACAGATATTTGAGTGAAAAATTAGCAGCTTTTCAAAAATGATTTGTATGAACATGTGGTGTGAAAGCCTTTCCTAATGCAAGGAAACCCAAAACCATAAAGAACATCTAAGGAATTGTCAGTGTTTACCAAAAAATTCAAACAACATGTTATTTTGAAGAAAACTGCTTCCAACACAATGACAGAAGGTTGATTCTCCTTCTTAATGAAGAGACTGACAAAGTATAGAGAGAAAGAGAAAGACCACCGAATGGACAGACAGATAATCCTGTGAAGGGTGAATCCTTGCTATGGAAATCTAAGGCGAGGATCCTCAGGTTGTTGATTAAAAAAAGTGCAAATGAACACAACAATGCAATATCATTTCTCATTAATGCAGAGTTTATAGAGGTAGAGGTGTAGATTAAATGTTACCTCATTTTGCTGGGGGACTTTGAATTGGTATTGTTCTTGAGTAGTCGGGCAGTCTGTATGTTGACAGAAGGTGTGTATAGTTTTCACCCTAGAGCTCCATTCTGCCTGTTTATCCAAAGACAGAGCAGCATAGTGCAGGAGGGGATTTACTGCAGCTTGTGCACAGGGACAAGCTACTTAGAGACAGCCTGAGTCTCCATTGATAGGGAAGTGACTTTAAAGCTGTGGTGTGCAAGTCTTAAAGGAATTGAACCAGGGCTGACCTAGAAGCCTACTACCAAGGACCAGCTCTGGTGTGGGAAGTCCTTCTGTATTGTGTTGCTTTATTGGTTAATCAATAAAGAAGCTGTTTTGGCCTGTGATAGGGCAGAATAGAACTCGGTGGTAGAGGTGGGGGGAGACTAAACTGAATGCTGGTAAGAAGAAGGTGGAGTCAGCGAGATGCCATGTAGCTGCAAGAGGGGAAAGATGCAAGCTGCCAGCTGGAACTTTGCTGTAGGCTACGAGTGTCATGGTAAAATACAAAATAATGGAAATGGATTAATACTAGATGTAAAAGCTAGCTAGCAATACGCATAAGCTATTGGCCAAACAGTATTGCAAATAATATAGTTTCTATGTGATTATTTCATGGTCTGGGCAGCTAGGAACGAACAGCCTTCCCCAACACAGCTCTCCTAGTATTCACATCTAGATGCTTCACAAGCTGTGAAGGGGAAAAGCAAACAGTAGTCATGCCCAGCTGTGAAGCCTTGAACCCTGACAATGACCAGTCTGTGGCTTTGGACAGTGCGTTAGTGCTCTCTCTGGACCTAAGTCCTCAAATGTGGGTGGAGAGAGTTCTCAGTGTTCTATTTAACTTTGTTAAAGTAATCATAAGATGTACCTAGTTCATAAATGTTATAGTCATTATTATAGTTAATAAGTTTATCAAATATTAATTGAATACTCAGTAGGTACCTGTGATGAAAATAGGCATATTATTAAACATCTACTGTTACTTAACTATTATTACATAGTAATGAATAGATGGATAATGGATAAAACAGAGTCTCTCCCTCTTAATGCCATAATTTTATTATTGACTATTGTTTATTAAGGTTTGAGGATGACATTATAAACATTAAATTTTTATATATTTTACTTTTAAATACAGGACATCCTGTATTATGAGCAACTTAAGACCAATGTGATACAGCATGACCTTTTGGTGGACAGTCTAATTTATAAAGTAAGTCAAAGTATTCATGGTTTTCCATTTCATCAGTGGCATTTACAGTGAAAAGCTTTCTCCCTGCAGGACAAAAGTACATATTAAACTTGAAAATCAGTTTGAATGACTGTGTGATAGTACATGTCTAGGATGCCTGTACCCTAAATCCAGGAGTTCAGGGTCATGCTTGGATTTTAGTGAGTTTGAAACTAACCTGGGCTTCATGAGACCTTGTCAGAAAAAAAAAGGAAACAAAAAAAGGAAGGAGAGAAGACAAGGGAGGGAGGAAATAACAGATGTGATCATTGTACCTGTGAAGTAGAGGCTGGTTTCCCAAGCTTGAGGTCTGCAGGCAGTGTTGTCTTCTTTCTGAGGGAATTGTTCTTATGTCCTTTTCCTAGCCCTTCCATGTTTTTGTGAAGAGAAAAAAATTTGGCCATTTTAAATTCAAGTCTTCTACACAAAGAAAGTGGAAAAACAACTAAAATTAAAACAAGACTATAGTATTTTAATCCTATTTATCTCGTAATTATTTAGGACTTATTGTATATTTTCTTTGTAATAAAGCTAGTTTAAATTATGTGTATGTGTCTTCATATGGGAGTGTGCACATGAAGCAGATGCCCCCAGAGTTACAGGTGGTTGTGAGCTGTCTGAAGTGAGAAAACTTGAATCTTCTGCAAGAGTGGTTCTGTACTTGACCACTGAACCATCTCTTCAGTTATGTAATAAACACTTGTTTAATCTTGTATAAATATGTGGTCAAGTATATCTCAACTTAATAAGTACCTACTCAAAAATGTAGTAGGGATACATTGAGTAGTTGGTGCCAGGAATTAAACTGTAAATATAAACATTTCCCCTGGAATGATTATGGTTCAAGAAATGTGTGGGAAAGGATAATAAATCTCTTCCCTGAATTGAACTCTTGGATTCTTTTATCTATACTGGCTTCTCCTCACCTCCCCAACAACTATTACCTTGTAGCCGTAACCTATAGTTCTATTGTTTACTCTAGCCTGCCAGTTATACCAATGTTTCTCATTCTTTTTTATCACATTCCCAAGGAAAAGGCTTAATTAATCTCTAATAAGAATTAGTGACAATCAGTAAGATTCTCTTGGGTGAGGATTTGCTTTGGCATTCCACAAGCCTCTGTAAGATATCATCGTTACCCCTGAGACCATTGGCTCAGAGTCAGTCTCACCTTTGCTGAGAAGGGACTGCTTTACCTTCCCCATGGAACCTCTGATGAGTGATCCATTTCTTTCCCTGTGCTCTGTAGTTTAAGGTTTTCTCCAGAGTTATTCATGACTTATTCCATCCATCCCTTGACTTCTGTTTGGTTCAACTGCTTAGCTGATTGCTCTAGACTGTTTCAGCTGTATAGTCATGGATCATTTTAATCCATCATTGTGATTTTTTCCATATTTTTATTACATATTTATTCTTTTCATTGATATAGTAGATTTTTTATGTATATGGATGTTTTGTTTGCATGTACATTTGCACACCAGAAGAGGGCAACAGACCCCATGGGGCTAAGTTATAGACAGTTGTAAGCCTCCATGTGGGTACTTGGAATTGAACTTAAGACCTCTGGAAGAGCTACCAGTGCTCTTAACCACTGAACCATCTCTCTGACTGATAGAGTAGACTTCTTGAAGATAAACATTGTCTTTATTTTCTTTGTGTTTTGATTTTGGTGTCCTTCATTCTGATCATCCTTATCTGCTGTCTCGTAGTCTGTAAAGATTTGTCACTTGTATTGGTTTAATAAAATGCTGATTGGCCAGAAGCCAGGCAAGAAGTATGGGTGGGGTGACCAGAACAGGAGAATTCTGGGAAGAGGAAAGGCTCATTTTAAAGTCATCACCTAGACACAGAGGAAGCAAGATGAGAATGCCCCACTGATAAAGGAAATGAGAGGCTATGGATGTATACTGGGTTAAGAAGAAAAATCAGGTTTGATCAAGGAAGATCCCCTGAAAAAATCTCCAGTAGGAACAGATGGCCCAGATGATCTAACATTTCAGAGGACCTCTGTTGTAATTTCCTCTGAGTTTTACATCTAGAACAACCTCAAGACTTCTGGCTGAGATGATCAAGCCTCACAGAATATTACAGTCTGGACTTGACCATAATCCTAAATTTTCTTTATGCTCCCATAAGATTATCAGTACCCCCAATCAGCAGGAAGTAGCCTAGAAAACTATGCCCACATCCCCCCCCCCAAAAAAAATGTATTATAGATGTTTGTCAAGTCTTTGTTTAGAGTGTTGGTTACAAGTTGTTATGGATAATGGTCAGTAAAAAAAAGCTAAACAAAGATTAGATTGTTTTGGAAAAAACAAAGGGGGGTGTTGTGGGAAAATGGTCCTGTGCCCTATAAAGATTTGTCACTTGTGTTGGTTTAATAAAACATTGATTGGCCAGTAGCCGTGCAGGAAGTATAGGCAGTGTAACCAGAACAGGAGAATTCTGGGAAGAGGAAAGGCTCAGTCTATAGTTACCATCCAGACACAGAGGAAGCAAGAGAGAATGCCTCAATGATAAAAGATACCAAGCTACATGGCTAACGCAGACAAGAATTATGGGTTAATGTAAGATTAAGAGCTAATAAGAAGCCTGAGCTAATAGGCCAACCAGTTTATAATTAATGTAAGTCTCTGTGTGTTTCTTTAGGACTAAATGGCTGTGGGACTGGGTGGGACAGAAACCTCTATCAACAGTGATCAACCAATGAGTACTTGTTGAATTGATTATATAGTGAGTTCAATAGTATCTACATCTTTTGGGTATAGAGGACCTTCAAGGTACAGTGTATCTACTTAAGTATATACCTGGAGGGACCTTTCATCAACTCTTAGAGTTTGCTGAGTACTGTCTCAGAATCTGATGCTGTTCTTAGCACTCTCATACCTTTTGACATAAGCAGCAATGCAGCATTTCTTTATTTGGACTGCCAGCTTGCAAAAAAATGACCTGGAGACTTATTATTAATTATAAAAGCTTGGCCATAGCCTAAGTTTGCTCCTAACTAGTTCTTATAACTTAAATTAGCCCATATCTTTTAGTCTACATTTTTCCATGAGGCTCGTTTTCTCATCTTCACACTTCTCATCATGCTTCCTCGGCATCCAGCTGATGACACCACCTTTCTTCTCCCCAGAGTTCTCTCTCTGCCCAGAAATACCACCTATATTTTCCTGCCTAGCTATTGGCCAGTCAACTTTTTATTACACCAGTCACAGGAACACATCTTCACACAGTGTACAAATATCCCATAACATAGTAATTTACCCATTAACAGACATGGAGACTCAGCTTTCTGTTGTTACAGTGACAGTATATGAGATACTATTGTTGAAGAAGGAAAGGCTTACTTTACTGTATACTATGGAGTCCTAGTGCTTTTTGGTCTGGGAAGTCAGTACCTCAGGGCAAGAGTCAAGGTAGAGCAAAGCTATTTGCCTCATGGCAGCTAAGGTCCAAAAAAAGCAACAGAAAGTTACCAGGGTCCATATCTCCTCGAGTCACCTCTCGGTAACTGTACTTCTCTCACTGGGTAACAGCATTTAAAGTTCCAGCACTTCTCAGAAGTGCCTAAGCCTTTAACACAGACTTTTGGGGGTCATTTATCAAAGCACAGTGGCCTGGATTTGGAGCAGTGTAGCCAAAGTTATGCAGCTGGAAGTAGTGTAAGTGAATTAAACTCTTACTTAGATCTGGTGGAATGTTCGTGCTTTTCACCCTGAAGTACACAATCAACATCTCAAATCACCATAGACAGTCTAGTGGGGGGATGCTAATGTTTTGCTTTTTCTTTGAGCTATTGTTGGTTTGCTACTGGGTAGGTGACCTATGTAATGATACATTGCATCATATCACAGAGAACTGCAATTGGGCCGTAAGTTTCTGTTAATTTCATCATTGAGCCATCAAGCACATGTTTTGATGGCTTAGGTGTTAGACCCTGTGATGGAGCTAAGTGTATATAAAGCAGGGCACTGGAGATGAGAGAGCCAAAAGTCTCTTTGGGAGAGTAGAATTCTTTTAAGTAGTCTCAGAACAAGAAATGCACACAGAAGTATGTAAAGAAAGGACCAACATTCTATCCAGTAGATGACATGAACTATCCCTGAAGAATGAGTTCATGGGGCAGAAAGTCACAGTTACCCTCCCAAGAGCAGGTACAAACACATAGGAGATGTTTTGAGAGAATGGCTAAGTGTGTTAGCTGTGAGTGGTGAGGGTGGAGTTTAGTCTGGGGGAGAGTGTTACAATTGCAGCTGGGCATGTGACCCTCTTGGTTTTTCTTTTCTAGCTTTAAGACATCTAGGAGGAGATTAACTGAAATAAATCTTAAGGAGTTTTAATGAAACTTTAAGAAATTAGAAATCAAATAATGTAGTACATATTTTGCTGAGTAAATACGTAATAGGAATAAAATCTTACCAGAAAATTTCTATAACATCACATAAATATATAATTCATTGTAATCTTATTTCCAAATGTTGCATTTATTCTTTAGAGTTAGAGAGAGTTTCATTTGAGTAATTTTCAATGCTTTGTAACTTTTAATTGCAGGATGTGAAGCTGACAGCAAGCAATGATGATTACTATTTTGTATTTGAAGATTATTTATATCAGGTAAGTTTTTAAGTTATCCAGATCTTTGTTTTAGATTCTCCAAGTTATAATACTTTTAAGATATTCTATAGTTAAATAAATCTTCCGAATTCCAAAGTGAGTTTCTGGGCTGCCCCTTTTGATTAAATATGCTGCAGCCAAAATTTGCTATCAGGTCAGTTTCTATAGTTTTTGTTGGCACAAATTATAAAACTGGATGTCAACTTAATACTTAAGCAATTCCAAGATGTTTAGAGAATGTATTTTACATGATACTTTTTATTGGATATATTAAAAATAATTAAATGGTTCTAAAACCAGTGTGGGGAATCATGATTATTCTGATCATTTTGGCAGACACAAACTTCAAAACATCCATTAGAAATATTTCAGCCGGGTGATGGTGGCGCACGCCTTTAATCCCAGCACTGGGGAGGCAGAGGCAGGTGGATTTCTGTGAGTTCGAGACCAGCCTGGTCTACAGAGCTAGTTCCAGGACAGGCTCCAAAGCTACAGAGAAACCCTGTCTCGAAAAACCAAAAAAAAAAAAAAAAAAATATTTCAGAGTACAGGCTAAATGAGAGATTGAAATTCGGGGTGTATAGACTCAAGATACATTGCACATATGTATAAAATTGTCAAAGAATAAATAAATATTTTTTAAAAATAAGCATGTCAAAGAACTAAAGAATCCATTCTTGAGTAAGTAAAGGAAGGTTGGATGACTTATTAATCAAGTAGATAAGGTCAATAAAGAGATGAAAATAAAACATAAATTCTAGAGTTGAAAAATAAAATAACTGAAACAAAAAGTTCTCTGAGTGGCTAAACAGTATATTTGAAAAATCAGTAAGTAATTAGTGAATTTGGAAGATAGGTCAGTAGATAAGTGAACAGAACTTGCTTTCCTTATCCAAAAGTTGAGTATTTTTAGGATTTTAATATTACTCTCTGGCTGAGGTTTCCCCAGTATCAAAGAATTCTAGATTTCTTTCTCCTATGGTTTAGTTCCTAATAAAATGAATCCTTTCTGAACTGATTCCTAAGGAAAATATAGTAGTTAATTTTATACAAGTAAAGATATAATTTGAGCCAAAAAAAAAACCCTGAAACATCTAAATTTCTCTGCTTATTAAAACGTTTATTTTTTATGCTGTTTTAATCACAAATACAAAACTTTATAGCAGGACCAAGGGGGTGGCTCTCTGAATAAAGTGCCTGGATGCAAGCTTGGGGGCTGGAGTTTTTATCCCCAGAACCCATGTACGTCTTGGTGGGCATGTGGTCTGCCAGTCATTCCAGTCTTCAGAAGGCACAGACAGGGAGTAAATTGGCTAGCTAGACTTGCCTGTGTTGTAGGTTCGAGTGAGAGACCCTGCCTCAATGACTCAGGTAAAGAGCAATGAAAGAGGACTTCTGACGTCAATCTTGGGTCTTCATACACACGTGTACGTACACACTCATCCAAACACATGAATGTACACATGCACATGCATCTCTACACATACATACATATACACATACTACATTAAAAGTGTTATAACACCAAACTTATGGACATATCCATTACCATGTATCAATCAAGAGCCAACAATGTCGTGATTTATAGTCTCTGACTGTTGTATTTCAATCTGTGATTACAGAGAGTATAAATTTGGCAAGCTTATTACATTTGGTGAATGAGGAGAGACCGTCAGTTTTAAGTTCCAACTGTAAAGTCTTTTGGTGGTGGTAACAGAAGTTTGCTGGGTGACAAATTCACCTGCTGACAGAGTCAGTGAGCAAGGGTAACAATTTCTCCAGTTAATATCAGAATAACCCATAAAAGCATATCTATTCCACCCCCACATAAGTGACTTATATGTAAGAAACTTGAAAGTAAACAAGTCAGACAGGAGTATCATTTTCAAACAGTGTGTGTGTTTGCCGAGAAAACCAGGACAATCTTTAGGGAATCCTCACGATCACCACCTCTAAACTACAGTTCCCTTCATGGCCCACGGTCTAGGTGCTGAGGCAAGGCATGGATGTAGAGGAGGTTCGAAATTGTTGGCGAGGGCTTGTGTCAAGTTCTCACAGTGGATACAGGGAGTATTCTCAACATAACCTTTAGTGCCTACTAATTTTTATCAACATTTTAGTTCAAATTCCATTCTTTTTAGGTTTTCCATAATTTTTCCCAACCACATCTCATGACTGCTGTTGCTGTTGTACTTTAGAAATAATACTAAATAAGAGTTGTTATTAGCTATATGTGTGGCATAGCCTATCTCACGAATTTATGATAACTTTTCCATAACTGAATCCATTGACTATCGATTCCCCCCTGTGTGCTCTGCAAACTCTGGCAGTGACTGCTCTGATCCCAGCTGATGTGTGTTTGGCCCTTTAAAAGTCTCACTGCCATCTTTGTCTGTCTGTGACAGGCTTGCCTCAATCAGCAGGGCCATCTGGTTCATCCATACTGTCTCATGTGGAAAGATGTCATTCTTTTTAAAGACTAATTTTTAGTCTATTGTGTAACACACTATTTTATTTATTTGTTTTTCTAAATAAGCATTGATATAGATCTTTATTCTCATTGCTAATGAGAGGACACTTACAACACAGAGGTTTCTCTTTTAAGAAATTACTCAATTAAGTTTTTTTTTTTACATAGTCAGGTATTAATAAATAATTTTTTCACTGGGCGATGGTGGCACATGCTTTTAATCCCAGCACTCAGGAGGGAGAAGCAAGTGGATCTCTGTGAGTTTGAGGTCAGCCTGGTCTACAGAGTAAGTTTTAGTACAGCCAGGGCTGCACAGAAAAACCCTGTCTCAAAACAAAAAATACTTTTTTCATTATGATATTTTAAAGCTATTTTATAAATAGTCCAATTACTTAAAACTTTATAAAAATTTTAATATACTTACAGATGATATGGTTTTATATATAAAAGACCCTAAAAACTCCACCAGGAAACTTATACAGTTGATAACACCTTCAGCAAAGTAACAGGGTGCAAAATTAGCACACAAAAATCAGTAGCTTTTCTATGCACAAATGACAAAAGGAAATCAGGGAACCATACCTTTCACAGTATCCTAAAATGACAACAATAAAACCCTTGGGGCAACACCAGTCAAGCACATGGAAGACTTGTATAGTAAAAACCTTAAGATACTCAAGAAAGAAATTGAATAAAACACCAGAAGATGGAAAAACTCCCATGCCCATGGATTGATAGGATTAATATTGTGAAAACGGCCATACTACCAAAAGCAGTCTACAGATTCAGCACAATCCCCATCAAAATTCCAACACAGTTCAAAGAAACTGAACAATCTTCAACTTACTATGGAAACTCACACACATGCACACACACACACACACACACGGAAAAAAAGAAAAAAACAGGATAGCAAAAGAATCCTAAATAATAAAAGAACTTATGCAGGTATCACCATTACATATTTCAAGTTATACTACAGAGCTACAACAATATAAACAATATTGTACTTGCATAAAAACAGACATATTGACCAGTGAAATGGAATTGAAGACACGGACGTAAGTCCATACACCTATGGACTTCTGAGTTTTGATAAAGAAGTCAAAAATGTACACTGGAGAAAATACAGCATCTTCAACAAATGGCCACATCAGACTGAATGGCTGCATGTAGAAGAAAGAAAATAGATCCCCTCTTACTATCCTGCACAAAAGTCAACTCCAAATTGATCAAGTACTTCAGCATAAGAACAGATACCCTGAATCTGTCAGAAGAGAAAGGAGAGAATGACCTTGAACTCATTGGCACAGAAAGGATATTCTAACCCCCATCACTTTTCCCTCTCAATCTCATGTGCTCTTCCTTAGAAAAACAAAATCAACAACAACAAAACATTGAGTCCAGTTGTGCAGCCTGTATGTGCATTGGTGGGGGACCATCTCCTGTAGAATGGATAGCCTGTCAGGGGTCACATTCCTGAAGAAAACTGACCTCCCCTTTCTGTCAGTTATCAGGTGCCAATAGTTCCTCAGTTGGGCTGGGACTTCGTGTCCCCCCCCCCCAAAATGGATTTTTGTCTTGCTTGGTCCTATGCAGGTCCTGCACACATTAGTCACAGCCACTGTGAGGTTATGTGCACAGCAGATCATGCCTCTTCAATTTCCTTCTTTTTCTTGGCCTCTAGGCTATGAGGTCATGAGCTTCCTTGTGTTTTGCTTGCTGGCATTGTCATCGAGCTTGGCTAATTTTTCACTGCTTCCTCCTCTCTAGTGTCTTATTCTGGAATCCCCAAACCATACTATCTTTCCTCCTTTTTTCTTTCTTTCCTTCTTTTGGACTCTGTACAGCACATACAGTAGTTAGTGTGATGTCATAGGTTCCAATGTCTGTTTATTTTAGTACTTTCTTTTTTTCTGTTTCACAAACCCATTATTTCTATTGCTTTATCTTCAGCTCTGGAGGATATAGTCCACCTGTTCCAATCTGCCTTTGATCCTTCCAGTGAATTTTCATCTCAGTCTTTGTTTCTGTTTTGTGTTGTTTTTCTGAGCTCATTGTCTCTCAATTAGGGTTTCCGTTTTGTTCAAATGTCATTGTTTATTTTCTCCACATATTTCTTTATGTGATCTTCTTTGAGATCATCATCTTAACCCCTAAACATTTAAATTTGCCATCAGGTCTTTGTAGGGACAATTTCATTTGACTTTTTCATTTGAATGGCCCATACTTTCTCATTTCTTTGTATTTGTTCTTTATGATTTTTGTTGAAAACTGGATATTTGAGTATAATAATGTATCTCTGAAAATCATACTCTCTTTACCTCTTAGCCCATATTTTTTAGGTATCGTTTGGAGGTTTTGTTGCTTTGATTTTTGTAAGTTCTTTCCAAACTCAGCATGAGATACAACATTTAGGTCTCTCCAGAACTTTTCTGAGTCTACATTTTTACCTGGGCATGGAAGATTACCTTCTCAGTTTTTCCGTAGTCAGGGGCATTTGTTATAATCTCCTGTCTCCTAACAGGAGGAAAAGAGAATCGAGCAGGGGTAGGAGCAGTCTGCTCTTTAAATCCAGGACCTTGACTTCAGCTAGAGAGCAGTGGAGGTATGTGTGACAGCGGACCCTTCTCCACCTCCACCCTCTCCCTCCGCACCACTCCAGGCAGACGCAGTAGTCGCTGGTCAGGGAGTAGGTGTCCAGAGCAGTGTGCAGTTCTACAGCGCAGCAAGGAAGGAGCTGTAGCTCCCACTGTGACATGGAATTCCAAGTCTTATTTCTCTGTCTGTAAGGAACAGCAGGCATGCTGGAATTTTTTGGGACGTACACTATAAGGAAGTAGCAATCATAACTAGAAAATTTAAATTTAGTTACTTACAAAGTAAGTAAAAATCACATTTGTATTGTATGGCGTTATGCCTGGTAGTTATTTGCTTTATAAGAGTATTAAGAACATATACACGAATTATTCTCAAGAGTGGGGAGAGGGTTAATGCTGTTGTGTTATGAGCTGGCATTGACCATGTTAGCCACAATTTACCACTGGAGGTCCCCATGAAAACTCCAAGGTGTCCACAGACTCCATGCTTACCAGATAGCTCTGTGAGACATCGCTGCCTGCACGCTAGTTGTCTGGATAGGAAGACAGCGTCATGGCTTCCTGCTGCTTCATTATCATCATAGTGTCCTCTTGATAGCTAATTCTTAGAACCACATAAAATGTTCCATTGTTTGAGTTTGAGTTTTGAAATTGGGTCTTGCTGTGTAGCCCATGCTGTCCTGAAACTACTGATCCTCCTGCCTCAGCCGAATCTCGGTACTGCAGGGATGCCTGGCTCTCCAGGGTAACCGTATTCCCTTTTTCAGATGAAATGCCAAGCTCATACATACAAGGACCCCAAGCCTGTTCTATGTCCAAAACCCAGTAAGCCACACTGCCCTTTAATTTATGAAAAATTTAAGGCAGGGAAGAGTGTTTTTCAAGCCATTTTTGAAATTTTATCATTTCTTCATTAGTTAGAGAAATGCAGATGGGAAGATTTTAGCACTTATATGTTAACCATGTTGTCCAGATGGTACCCATCATTTCTTTTGTGGTTTTCATCACACAAATGACTTTTTTCTTAGAAACATTGAGAAGAAATATACTTTGACATATTAAGAAAGCTTTCAGCCCAGGTAAACCGTTTGCAGACGTTTTTGGTCTAACTCTGTGGTATAAACCTTCAGGTCGTATGAGTGCCTGGTTTCTTACAATTCTTGTAAATAATGGAGAGCCCTGCTGTGAGTAAGCTCACCTGCTACATTTCAGTTTTCTTAGTTTGTAAGTGACCGCTGCCTTCTGAGTGTGCAGCCCAGCAGGTTTACGATGAACCTGGCAGCTCTGCTCATATCCCAGGGTTGCGCCCCCGGTACGTACTGTCTATGCACTACCCCTGGCATTCTCACTTTACAGTCCCAGTGTTCCCCTCGGGCATCTCAGATATCCTGCCTTCTCGGGGCCACAGGCAGCAGCGCCTCTATGGGATATATTTAAGCACAGTGCTTCTTCTAAAGTTACTGTGCTACCCCAGGCTGCTAAACTAAGGGGTTTTGATATAAATATTTCCTTAGGATTTTCCTTGGTTTATTTTTGGGTATTTTTGCCTTTATTTAGAGTTATCTTAGTTTATTATTTGTACTTAGTTTATTATTTGTACTAGCTTACTTGAGGTTGTGAGACAGAAATCTAAATGGTTTGATTTGCTCACACTCATGGTATCCACAGGGTTGCATTATTTCTGGAAGTTCTGAAGGAGAGCTCATTTCTTTGTCTTTCCCAGCTTCTAGAATGACGTTCATGTGTTGACTTACAGCTGGTTCCACCATTCTCAGAGGCAGCAGTAGACAGCATCGTCAAGTCCCTCTCACTACCCTGCTACCTCTGTCTTCTTTATAAAGATCAGTATGATTATGTTATGTCCAGTCATACAATCCTGGGTAATCTTGCCATTGACAGATTGTCAATGTAATGACATCTATAAGATCAATTTTTTAAAATAAATTTCGAGATTATAATTACATCATTTCTGCCTTTCTTTTCCTCCCTCCATGCCCTCCCCACAACTTGCTCTTTTTCAAATTAATGGTCTTTTTCTCTGCAGTTGTTTAACCTTCAAATATACTTACGTATTCTGAAATGCATAAATACAGCTCACTCAGTCCATATAATGTTATTTGTATTTGTGTGTTTTAGAGGTGACTATTTGGCAGAGATAACCAGTCAGTGTGCTTTTCCCGGGGAGGACTGCTTCTCCAGCTCTTAGCATCCCTTGTTTGTCTGGAGTTCTTTGTCTAGGGTGGAGGTCTCACGGGTTTTCCCCCTTCCACATTTGCATGACTCTTGGTCTCTTCCTTGGTCAGGTCATGTTTAGGCAGCTGTGTTGCTAAGATTTCATGGATGTAGCTTTGGATATTTCTAGAAGACACAGTCTCACAGCAAACTTTCAGCTCTTTACTAAACTTTCTGCAACTTTTTCAAAATGCCCCCTGAGCCTTAGGTACAGGAGTTGTTCAGGAGACTCCCAAAGTATTATAGGCTATTGCTGTTGCCCTTGGTTGGCCCAGAAGTGGAAGGTAAGTCTTTATTGCTAAAGACACCATGCACGTAAGATACAAGACAGAGGGCCCTCTGCTGGAACTGACCTGAGTGCCTCCTCCCTGAGTACCATCCCCAGGTGGCTGGTTAGGTTCCCAATACCAGGCTTGATTTCTCTATTGGTGAGCCAGCTTTAAGTCCAATTAGGCTACTAGGGTATGCAGACAAGTATTGCCTCCTTACTTAGGGTTATTGTGAAACAGGTGGAGACCATTATAACTGATCAGTTATGGACCCCAGTCCTAACTGACACATCTAGAACATAATTCCTGTGAATAAGGCTCAGGGATCATTGTGAAAGAGGGGACAGAAAGATTGAAAAGACAGAGGAAAGAGTTTGCTGTGAGATTGTGTCTCCTGGAAACCTGTCCGAGAGACTCCGCCCATGAAGTCTCATCAACATGTCTGACTAAATGCGATGTTAAGTGTTTTCATTGTTAATATTTACAACCTAATATCCATTTTATGCCATTTGTATCCTAGAAAGGAAACGTATTTATTTCTTAGCATAACAGTAAGCGTATAATACCAGCATTCCTGTCTTAATGGAATTTAGTATTACTTACTATTTAGTGTGGTATTACTATTGAGTGTTACTTACTATTGAGTGCTAGGCATATGCCCACTGACACAAAGACAACTGTCCCCAACACCTGGCATTGATGCTCCACCTTCACAGCCCCAGAGCTCCCCTCTCCACTGCATTCCAACTGTTCCCTTTCCTTCCCAGGGTACTCTTCCCCAGTCAGCCGCACACTAAGGTTCTCAACCCTTTTCAAGTGTTTGACCAAAGAGCACCTACTCAAAAACCACTTTTTTTTTTTTTCTGGGTTTTTCGAGGCAGGGTTTCTTTGTAGCTTTGGAGCCTGTCCTGGAACTCCCTTTGTAGACCAGGCTGACCTCGAACTCACAGAGATCCGCCTGCCTCTGCCTTTTTATGGTCTGACAAGTCCTTCTCTGGGCCTCCTTTATCTTGTTCCTACGGGACTTGCCGCCTAGTGTGCTATCTGATTTACTTTGGCACCACTCCTGCTGCTCGTTACCTCCCTTCACCGTAACTGAGAGCAAGGTTTGTTTGCATGGCTTTCTTTTGATGTACCCCTACTTCATCCTGGCTTTGTGCTGGGTGGATCGTAAGAGCGAAAGAAGACAGTCAGCTGACTTAGAAATCTGCGCAAATTCTCAAAAGTGGAGTTTGAAGTGATAGACATAATTGAAAGGGACAGAAGGTTGAAGAGGCGTAGGTCAGAATTATAGAAGTCCTATAAACATAAATATAGAAAAGTGGGGATCACTCAAAAATATAATGCTTGAGTGTT
The DNA here is from genome assembly GCF_950005125.1 of Chionomys nivalis. Lineage (NCBI taxonomy): Eukaryota > Metazoa > Chordata > Mammalia > Rodentia > Cricetidae > Chionomys > Chionomys nivalis. The sequence continues at coordinate 58,005,269 of NC_080091.1, forward strand.
TTCCAGAAGTGGAGATAGAGTTTTAAGTTGAAGAAACATGATAGCTGAGCCATATAAACAAATCCCAAATTAAATATTTCAAGAACAGAGACTAGCTAACATAGAAGATTAATAACAGTTTAGCAATAACTGTAGATGACATTTAAATAATGTGACATACCCAGGTACTATTCTAAACATTTCCTGCATACCAATTAATCCCTACAATACACTTAGACCTTAGCATTGTTATTATATGCATTTTACATATACTTATAAGGACACAAATACTTAGAAGTCCAGTCACTTGCCCTTGTCATTCAGTTAATAAACTGTAGAGCTACAGTTGAAAGTCCAGCAAAATTAAGTCTAGATGGATAACTGCTCTGGCGCAAAAGGTCCAAAATCATTCCTCATTCTGTGCCCATTTTTCTTTTTTTTTTTTTTTTTGTTTTTTTTTTATTCTTTTTTAATTAAAATTTCCAACTGCTCCCCGTTTCCCATTTCCCTCCCCTCCTCCCACACATTGCCCCCTCCCCCCACTCCCCTCCCCCATCCCCACTCCTCTTCTCCTCCCCCCAGTCCATTCCCCCTCCCTCTCGATACTGAAGAGCAGTCCAAATTCCCTGCCCTACAGGAAGACCAAGGTCCTCCCACTTCCATCCAGGCCCAGGAAGGTGAGCATCAAAACAGGCTAAGCTCCCACAAAGCCAGTTCATGTATTAGGATCGAAACCTAGTGCCATTGTCCTTGGCTTCTCATCAGCCTTCATTGTCCACCATGTTCAGGGAGTCCAGTTTCAACCCATGCTTATTCAGTCCCAGTCCAGCTGGCCTTGAAGAGCTCCCAATAGATCAGTTCCAATGTCACAGTGGGTGGGTGCACGCCTCGTGGTCCTGATTTCCTTGGTCATGTCTCTCTCTCGATCTATCGCCAGTTGAAAGTTCCTGTGCCATTCTCCTTGGCCTCTCGTCAGCTCTCATTGTCCGCCACATTCCGAGAGTCCGGTTTTATCCCATGTTTTTTCAGTAGCAGTCCAGCTGACCTTGGTGAGCTCCCAATAGATCGGCCCCACTGTCTCAGTGGTTGGGTGCACCCCTCATGGTCCTGACTTCCTTGTTCATGTTCTCTCTCCTTCTGCTCCTCATTATAACCTTGGGAGCTCAGTCCGGTGCTCCAGTGTGGGTCTCTGGCTCTATCTTGTGCCCATTTTTCTTATGCAGTCCTCTTTGTGATGAGTCGGAATCCCAGGTCTTCTGAATGTTTTAACCTTTCTGAGTACCAGACTCCTGCCCCAAGTTTCAGGCTGGTGTCTACACTCCAGCTGACGCTGTTGTATTGGGTTGGTCCTGATTGCACCCTCTCTGTTTTATTTCTTGATAGAGTTGCTGTGTGCCCCTCATGACTGGGACAACCAGCTTCTACCTGTATTGGGAAAACCTTTGCTTTGCCGCTGCCACCCTTTCTGGGGATGGAGGCCCTCCCCACTCTAGCACACCTATTAAGTCTGGTTCCCAGCCCCTGTACCCGCTTGGTGCTTGTGTGTGATCACCCACAGGTGCCCCGTGTAGTTCTCATCTGTTAAGTTTCTCAAGGTGATTTTAGTCTCCACATAAAACACAGGAAAATCATCACATAGTTAGCAACTTGCGTTTTCTCGTGTTTAAAGTCTGGGGACAAATTGGGGAAAATCCTCACGAGAATTGGCTGCCTTCGTGAGGAGTCCCTCCATGAGCATTTAGTGTAAGTGTACCAATAGAGGGCGCTCTTCCCATTACAAAGAGCAGCCCCAAACTTAAGCCATCCCACTCCAGGGCTTCCTCTGTATGAAATTATAATTAATTTAATTGTTACCAATTGTCTTATAGCAGTGCTCACTGTTTATTTTTCTAATGTTATATCCAGGTATTACTTTGTTTTTCACGGGATACGTCTGTACTGGGTCATTTTGCATACAACAGCGCCTCACCACCGAAATCCTACATCAGAGGTAATGTTTTAATAATACTAAAGAGAAATTACTACAGACTTGCATAATCGTTCCAAGAATGTTTGAATGGTTTATAACTTATATTTGTATTTCCAGTTTTTAAACTGAAAATTATTTCTGTTTTCTCTGCAATAGTAATAACTGTCTTTTCCTTTCAATGTCAGCACCCAGCAACAGATCCCAGATCGCCCTCCAGATCGCAGCTGCCTCTTTAGTCCTTGCCATCTCCTGCCTCCTCTGTCCCGTCTGCGCCCAATCGGTCGGATTTTCTTCTCTTCCCTACCCATGAACTCATTACAAGGACTCGCCTTTTCAATTTTTCTTAACTTTCTTTTTGTGAATTAATCTTCGAATTTGTCTAGTTCTGCTAGGCTTAAAATTATGGCATAAAGTACGTGCTACTCCCCCTCTAATTTCTATTCTAGTGCTCTGTCTAACGCTAGCTACCTCATCGTGTCCATGCCGCCGTCTCAGGGTCCTGCCATCGCCTGGAGACTGAACTAACTTGAGCCCTTCTCTCTTTTTTCCCTCATCACCTAACACTAAAATCTCACTGCCCCATTGTTTGTTTATGTGTGACCCTTCTGCTGCTTCCATGAAGAAAGAACCCATTTACCCAGGATTTTATCGCTGCCTGGTTGTTCCAACTTTTGGCCCTAGGTAGGATAAGCTCCATCATCTTGTGTTGGAGTCAGGCTTTCCCAACTTGGGGCTGACATGAATACATAAAAACTTTCTTTTCTTTTTATCTAAAGAGAACGTTGGGGTAGGGAAATGGCTCAGTTGATAAGTTGCCTGTGGTGCAAACACGAGGCTCTGACTTTGGTTCCCAGTAAAGCCAGGCAGAGCAGTGTGCGGAAACCCTAGCACTGGGGTACAGAGACAAGTGGATCCCACTCATTGGTCAGCCAGCCTAGCTGAAGCTTCAGAAAATAAGGTAAAGGTGATTGGAAGATAATTGACTGTGATCTCTGGCCTCTACATACAAACATACACACACACCTACATCCCATCCTGCACATAGAGTGATGATAAAATTGAATTACCTAGTGGACTAAAATGAGCTATAATTTAAGACCCTCTACCTGCCATCTTAACCTCATCTTCTTTCCCTCCCTGATTATCTCACACTGTCTGTATTCATCCTCACCCTTCCAGAGCCCCAGTGCCTGAGAAACTTCACATTCCAGGCCCGCAAATTATAGCCTGTCCCGTGTCTGCCAGCCTATCACAGTTCCCTCCCCGAGCCCTGAAACCCTCAAGTCCATTTAAAAGAAGTCAGCAGTCCTATTCTGTCATTTGTGGTTTGGCCTGGGTTGTAGGCCATGGGGGTGAGGACTGTACCCTGTATTTGCCATGTTTGTCTCGATGTCTACTGCTGTGATCACCTGTGTGTCCAGGTCTTACTATTCCATGTTTGTCTCGATGTCTACTGCTGTGATCACCTGTGTGTCCAGGTCTTACTATTCCATTGTTTCTTCTCATAAAGATCAGTTTTGTGTGTCCCCACCTTAACCTAAGATGGCCACACTTTTTACTCTTCTCCCTGCCTTATACCCAATAAAAAAAAAAAACAAACTAAACACTTAGTAAATTTTAATTCAAATCCCAATGCAAAAATCAATGTCTTTTTAGTAAATGCAGAGTTGCTCAGAAAACTGTCAAGCTGAAAGCCCCCTGTCTTCATTAGGGTTAGTATTGCTGTGAGGAGACCATGACAAAGGCAGTGGCTTATGCGTCCATATTACAGTTCATCATCAAAGGAAGTGAGATAAGAATTCAAACAGGGTAGGAACCTGGAGACAGGAGGTGACACAGAGGCCACTGAGGAGTGCTCCTTATTGGCTTGCTTTTCAGGGCTTGCTCTATCTGCTTTTGTATAGAACCCAGGACCACCAGGCCCAGGGATGGCTCCACCCACAATGGACTGGGCCTTCTCCAGTCAGCCACTAATTAAAAAAAAAAAACAAAAAAATGCCCTACAGGCTTGTCTGTTCACAGCCTGGTCTTATGGAGGCGTTTTCCCGACTGAAGTTTGATCCTTTCGAATCACTTGGCTTGTGTCAAGTTGACATGAAACTAGCCAGCTCCCCACCTCAAGTTACTCAGTGGACGATGGGAAAGTGAGCAGCTCTTGAACATCACAGAGAACGGACTTTCCCAGAACAATTCTGTTTTCAACCATCCATCCTTTTTCTCTGATCACGCAAACTGTGTTGGGAGTCAGGATACATGACTGTTACACAGTTGAAGATATTTAGTTTTGGCCAGGTGTGGTAGTGCACACCTTTAATCCCAGCACTCGGGAGGCAGAGGCAGGCAGATCTGTGTTTGGGGGCCAACCTGGTCTACAAAGCGAGTTCCAGGACAGCCAAAGATACAAAGAGAAACTCTGTCTTGAAAGAAAAAAAAAAGATACTTAGTTTTGAGCTCTTAGCACATTCTCTAAAAGTACAAGCTGATGGGCTATGGCAAGACTTCAGACTTGCTTTACTGAGCAGTGTTTTTAAGTTTAGAAAAACAATTGGATGCTGATAAATTATTTTCAAGTGCTTAAGGAAATTGAAAGCAATGTTTAAGCAATGTTATTGATTTTAATTCCTTTTAATTCCTAAAAGGCTTTGTTGGTGTCAGACACATGGCTGACAGATTTTCAACTAATTCCATATCAAGAAAGAAAATAAAGTCAGACTGTGGTTATTCTTAAAATTCCATTCATTATCCATTCGTTATTGGGACATTCACAGAATGTTGGTTTTTTTTTTTTTTTTAACTAGGTGGTGGCGGTGCATGCCTTTAGTCCCCAGCACTTGTGAGGCAGAGACAGAACTCTCTTTGAATTCAAGGTCTAAAATGCAAGTTCCAGGATACCAGGTCTACACAGAGAACTCTGTCTCAGAAAAACAAAAACAAACCCAGCAAACTCTGTTTTACAATCTGTGGCTTTCTCTTACAGGAAAGCTAGGATTGGAAGAATACGCTGTCTTTTATCCACCGAATGGTAAGTGTTGCTGCTGCTTCCCCTGGAAGGAAATGGGGCAATGACTGCTTTTGTTCTGGGCTTGTAACTTTCTCATTCTGTCCTTAAAATGGAACACAAAGTATCGTCTAAAATATTCCTTCCTTCTGTAAAAGGTATATTTTAGTGACTTTGTCCATGTTTGTGTAGTTTAATGCCAAACTGGGCATGTCCTCTGCAGCTCTTCTTGGAGCCAGCAGGAGATTTGTGTGAGAAGCGGAGTCAGCGCAAACGCCCAAGTCTGAGGTGTGTAGTTTTCCTTGAGCGACACTAACTAGCTCAACCAGGGCTTGCACTTTGTGCTACCCACCACAGGACTGCAGTCAGGACAACAGACCGCCCTGTCTGCATCAGCAGCCAGTGAGGTATTTATCAAATACAAATTTGTGAAGACAATCATTGAACTTGCTGAGACATGATTGCACAGGACCCAGTATTTACTATTTAGACATCCAGTCTATAGGTCTTTTAAAAAGCATAGAAATGTGGCATAGAGCTGTCCTTATCCTGCTGGTATTAAGCTACACCCTGAAGAACTTTTGCTTTAGAGGAATTAAGAGCTTTGAGCATTGTGACCCAGTGGATCTGTGTTCAGATCTGAGCTCTGCCAACTCACCCTCTGACCTTGGTTAAGTTCTGTGACTTCCCTGACGTGACTCTCATCAGCTTGGCCTATGGATAACGATCACTTGAGGCGTACTATGAAAACAGGAGCTCAGGGCCTAACTTAGTGGGTGCAGAAGATGAAGCCATTGTGGCTGTGTTTAGCAGTGTCTAGTGCTATCTGAAAGCCAAGCGTGGCTCTCCTGCCTGTTCCGTCTTGTACTGTTGAGCTCTGTGGTTCCTGAAAGCCTTGTTTATTTGCTCCTCTTTTGTCTTTTGTCTTTTGCCTTTCCACCTGCTTTCGTGGATCTGCTTGTTAATTACTAAAACCTCTCCCTCTAGTTCTCCCCTCTTCTGTGGCTGTCCCAAACTTGGTACGACCCAACTTAGTATATTATTTTCCTGTGCCCCTCAGGACAAAAACAAAATTGAAATAACAAGCAACCAACCTGTATCTGTCTCAGTTAACTGCCATTTTCATCTACCCAGTTACTCAAGGCCTGAAACCTGGAAGTCATCCTGGATGCCTGTCTTGCCCAGCCCCATCTATGTCTCCAGAGCCTTTCACTTTACCTAGGGCTATCTCTTCCCCACTCTCCCCGCAGCCTTGCCCTCCATCTAACCCTGCTGTCTCCTGGAACTGTAATGACCATCTGTACTGCTGTCTCTTCCTCACCTTTTCTAGTTTTTGGGTTTTGCCTCTGCTATCTCAATTATACCTTCAAAATGAAAGTCTGAGGATTGCTGTTTTTCTTAAAAGTTTCTTAAAGTTGCTGAAAAGTTTAACACCCAAGGCTTCTCAGTATGACACAGATCGTGGGACCCCTGAAGTCTGGCCCCTGTACATTTGACTCCCTAGCTTCATATATTACCATTTCCCATATTACTTTTTAAAACGTAATACCGATATCCAGCTGTTTATTCTCACACACAGCCACAGTCTCTGCCACGAGCTCTGTGCTGCTTTCTATCCCATGCCCAGCACCGTTTCCCGCTTAGGACAGACCATCAGCCTTTCTTCCCTTGGCCATCGAGGAGGCACAGTTCAGACATGATCCTGTTTGGGTGCATCATTAAATCCCTCGTAGGGCCCAAGAGAGTGTTAAGGGCCCTTCTCTTGGCTTTCATGCACCAGGGCAGAGAACTTTGGCATCTGTCAACTTAAGCTCCCTCTCAATGGTGAGGTCCAGGACCGTATTCTTGTTTCGTCATTGCCCTTCTAGTATCTGGCAGGTAGTATTGTTGCAGCTTGTTTACTTGAACTTAATTAGATGTGTTTTAATTTTAATATCTCTGTGTGGACATAATTTTTTTATCCTTCATCCCAGGGACTTAATTTTCCAATAACTTTTTATATTTAAGAAATAGAAAATCAAAAAAAAATTAAAATGTCTCTAAGTAGCTAAAAAAAAAAGTGTTCATAGACTCAAGTTAACAGGAGGCATTGTTTAGAAGATTAAACACATGCCTGACACATGTCAGAACTAAAATGTAAAGACCTCAGACAATAAAACTTTATACAGGAGCACTCCAGGAAACCATCCTGGGACTGATTCATATAAAAGCCAGGAACTCTCTGATCTTTACAAGGTTGTAACACATTGTAATTTCAGCTCCTTTATGTATGTGTGTGGTACTGGGTGCTAACCCCATGTCACGTATGCTAGGCACATGTTCTACCACTGGCATTATCTCTAGCCCTACGATAAGATCTTTAAAAATCATTTTGAGACATATGTACATACAGTCACAGCTATAATTTAGGAGCAGTTGTGGCTGCATCAGCTAATATCTTCTGAACCATACTAAGCAAGCCAGAATTATGTTAAGTATATTGTATGTATTATATCATGAAATCCTAATAATAACGCTGTAATACAGGTATTACTGTCATTCAATTTACAGAAAAAGAAACTGAGGCACAAAAGGCTAACCTACCCAGCTGGTGAGTGACAAAGCCAGGCTTTGAACCCAATATATCTGGCTTCATAAACAGTATTTTTATCACTTGCTCCTAAGCCTCAGAACATGTAACTGAAGTTATTATAATATGTTTGGAAAGAAAAGAAAGTGACTACAATATTGGCAAAGTAAAAAGTTCCATATAGGAGTTCTAAAAACATTTCTACACATACTAAAAATACATAGTTGAAATCAAGCTGAGATAAACTCACAGCTGTTCATAAATTTAATTCTACAGAATCACTTCTTTTGAGGTGGTCTTAGGACTTACAGAGCCAAGCACACCTTTCTAGAGACCAAGTCCACTTAGTGCACGGACTCCTTTCTCTGCAGCTAGGCAATACTACACAATGCTTCTCATTCTCTGCCCTCTGCCAGAATAATACACTTTGAAAACCGAGGGATATCTATAGCCCTACCATAGCCAGAACTGGCCTGACTGTGCTGGGCAGAGAGAGACGTTCACTTGCAGCACTCTGGAGTACTGACCCTGACCAGCAGTCGCTCCCGTGGACAGAACTTTCCTCACCGCCACCCACATGCCCCCTCCTCCCATCTGTGGCTGCCTTTCCTGGAATAGACATAAGAGCCAAGGTGGCATGAGACATTACCTCACTGAAGAGTCGTCAGTGAACAGATCCTCTCTAATAATTAAATTCTTCTTAAACAAGAATTCTGAGCTGAGGGAGACATCTCAGATGTGTCTTAAAAGTTTTTCATAGTTTTTGTTATTATTCAACATGTATAGATTGCCTCTGTTTGTTTGCTGATTGCTCATTTCCTGCTCTGTCTCGATGCTGAGTGACCCACAGTGTGCAAATAAAGGACCTGCTGCCAAGGACCTTTCACGCTAGTAAAGCAGATATGCAAGAAAGAAAGCAAGAAAACATTTGAGAGAGTGATGGACTGAACAGTAAAGGTATCAGAAAGGGTAGGGAGTCGGGGAAGCCTGGCTGCTGTAGATAAGGCAGATGAAAAGACACCTTAGGAAGCAGAAAAGAATAGAGTCCGAGTGAGCAGGGTGAGCTATGGAAAGCAGTGGGAAAAGCACATTTCAGAGGGAGAGCATCGCATAGGCCAAGAGTAGGAGCAAGACAGATGGTCTGAAGAACACCACAATGGGTAGGGTGACTTCTAATGAGTTGATACAGGGTAAGTAGGAGAGGCAAACCAGGGCCAGACCAGGGTGGGATCTGACTGATGTAAATCCGTTAGGATTACTCAATGACAGTTTGTATTAATTTCTTTTTATTTATTTAATTTCTTCCCTTTGTGGATAAGCTGTACTTCATTTTTTTTATTGATTTTTATTGAGCTCTACATTTTTCTCTGCTCCCCTCCCTGCCTCTTCCTTCCCTTTCAACCCTCTTCCAAGGTTCCCATGCTCCCAATTTACTCAGGAGATCTTGTCTTTTTCTACTACCCATAAAGACTAGATCTATGTATGTCTCTCTTAGGGTCCTCATTGCTGTCTAGGTTCTCTGGGATTGTGATTTGTGGGCTGGTTTTCTTTGCTTTATGTTAAAAAAAACCTCTGAGTCATCTCTCCAGCCCTTTGTACTTCATTTTTTACATACTTAGTAGATATTTTTCCCCATTGCTGAAAATTGACTATCTTCTCTATTCAATATGATAATTCTGGGATTCAAACTGCCTCCTCTCCAGAATTCACTGCCTCCTCTCCAGAATTCACTGCTGTTGCTTGTACTTTAAAATTATTTGTTTAGTGGTGTATGTAAACTCTTTCTAAAATTATTATATTTTTATATTTGTGCCTACTGAAATCTCAGTTCTTTTAGCTTAATAGTGAGCTAGTGATTTGATAAGAATTTCCTTAAATGTTTAGAACTAATTTTTTAAATTAAAACATCCCTCAGTGTTTGCAAATTGCCTTGGAGTGGGTCACACCGAAGGTTATCTAGGCAATTTATAACTCTATGTGGGTCTTCACTTCTTTTCTAGAGGCTAAAAGTAAGAAGTGAAAGCTGGGTTCTCTGTCCTTCCTCAGTCCCTCTGTATTCTATACATGGGAGATTTCAAAGTCCTTATTTCCTTATATAGTTCCTTTCTGAGCCTCTTCCTTTCCATGCTTTTCAGTCTGTCTATTATTTCCCCCATCTGTTATTCCTTCTTCCTTGGGGCCATAGTAAGTGTATTTATTTGCCTTTAAATGCTCCTGACAAATGCTGCCTGGAAGGCCACTTCAGTCCTATGAAATCCCTGAGACTGCAGGCGTAGCAAAGCACATCTGAGCATGGCTTTCAGGTAGCTACTAGACAAGCCACAACACAAAGGAACATTTTTTATATAAAGATCTGTATTGTTCTCTCTCACACCAGCAAGTTACATCAGGAATGTGGGCTGCTATTTTCACGGCTGCTGCCAAGCTGGAGAGTAGGGGACGGCAGTAGGTGGGCAAATTCAAATGCCACAGTTCCGTCTTCCCAAAATTCTCGCTTCATTAGACATTCCCCTTGTTGTAAGGGTATTTATTTATTTATTTATTTATTTATTTATTTGGTTAAGCATTGGAGGGACAGTGTTTGGGAGTTGCCGCCTCCATTCTTCCCAATGATGGCTTCTTCCGCTTTCCAATTAACACTTTCAAAAATCATCCTGGCTGCTCTGTAGAATGTGATTGTCTTTAAAATGTAAACTTGAAGAGAACAGAGTTTAATAGTTTTGATAACCAGTATATCCAGCATTTATAATCATATGTAGCATAAAGTCTATGTTCAATAAACATATGGGATGGATATTCAAATGAATGAGGAAACTAATGCAAAAGAATTCAAGGAATAAGAAGAGAGAGGAAGAGATTTTCTATGATAACAGGAAAATCTGCCTGAGACTTAACTGTGAGTGACTTTAAGGTTATAATGTACTCATCATTAATCACTAATGACGTTGAGTAGGGAAGTTTTGGGCTCTAGAACGGTGATTGTCAGCTGTGGCCTCATTTCTATTTAGAGCATAAATGTAAATTTGAATTCACATTTAGATATTGTTATATTGTGATGGTTTGGGAAATTCTTAATTACTTAAGTAAAGTATCAAAGTTATACTTTAAAGTTTTAATTCAGAAAGATGATTAAAATAGCTTAAAAGACCAATTTATCCATTGTCTTAATCACTATCTTTACTGACACGTTGTTTATATGTAAGGAGAGAATAAACAGAGGAATTTATTATTTCAACAACTGAATGTACTAAGCAATCCCAAATGAAAGTGTCTACCCCCTTCAACTGGTGTGAGCCAAAGTGAATGCAATGTAAGCTATAAAGACAGTGAGGAAAGGGGGGGGGAGCAGATTTGCTAAGTGTGAAGCGTGTTGATATTTGTGGGGTTTGTGAGTCATATTTACTATCTATGTCTTATTTAGTTCAAGATTTATTTTTGCTGACAGTGTTTTCTGAGCTTTGACAAGGGTGTATTAAGCCACCTCTCTGTACCGACAGTCATATCACAAGGGATGGGCAGTTAACATTTGAGACCTTCAGATGCATGAGGGAGACATGATCTTAAAACAGCCTCTCATGGCATACTTGTAGAACGTGGAAGCCAGATTCAAAACATGCTTGGATGGTGGCCAGGTGAATGAAACTTGACTCTTGAAAGGCTAAAGTGTTGAGAGGCAGAGGAAAGGATTGAAGAAACTGGTTAAGAAATAACCGTATGTTAAAGAAATCCAGCATGCATCCTGGATTGCTCATGTGGTTTTCACTGATCCTCAGGCCTCTTTTTTTCCACCATGATTTTTCTGTGTCCTTCTTCAGACCATGGAGACTTTTTGAAGTGCTCTTTAATCTTAGTCAAGCTTTTTTGGGGGTTATACTCATACTTAAATATGATTCTTTCTTTGAAGAGCATAAATAGCTATAGATATTGGACATCAATGTTTTACTAAAGATTATACTGGTATGTTTTAAGTACAGCAACTCATTTGTATTTAAAAGGAACCCAGCAAAAATCCATAACTTAAGGATTCAGAGCAGGGTGGTAACTTGACTAAAGTCACAAAGAATTCAAATTCGTATGACTTCATTGAGTTTTTGTTCTTTACACTGTGTCGTCTAGAGCATCCTGTGCTATATCTTAATCACACATTTATAAGTGAGTTTTTACTTGAATTTTTTTACAAGTCTTTATAGTATTTGTAAACATTAACAGCATTATCTGGCACCTCACAGAAGATGCTGTGCTGGATTCTGAAGATGATACATGGTGTTGAATGTGGTCCTCACTTTATATAGAGCAGTTGCAGACATCAGATTTTAGGAGGATGTAGTGAAAGTTTTACTGGCCATGTGTGATATTGATGTGCACACTCCTCTGTGCTGCTCCATCACTGTAATCTTCCTTAATAAAAGTGCCTTGTCCTGATTAAGCTATGGCTCACTTAGCAATCCTCAGAATTTGTAGTAGATGATGAAAATAGCAATAGAGCCATTTCAACCCATCAATCAAAATGTTTCAGCAAAGGCTTAACAGGAAAGACTGTAGAGATTTTTTAAATATTCTATTTTATTTTTAAATGCAAATATTGTGGGGAGTGGGGATACATAAGAGTTCAAGTGCAGTGACTATCATGATACGTTTAAGTAGTTAGGGATATTTTTAGGTCATAGCTCACTCACTCTAACAGAGTTTTGATAGAATTTGTTGTATACAGAATTATCATTAAAAACTACTGAAGTGTGAAAGGACCTGATGAAGCCTGGTGATGGTGTATCTAGTGTGCTATTCCTCAGAGGCTCTGGACTCAGGGTCATATAGTAAAGAGGAGGCAGAAGTATCTCAGGTTGCCGGGGCCAAGTCACAGGTTTGGATTCCACTCTGTAGACATTTAACCAAAAGCAGAATTTGAATTTCAGTAATGAAGGGTCCATATTTCATTTATTTTAACTTCTATAGAAGCTACAGAGTAGTTATCTAAGTATCAGTTAATTAAACAAGTAAGAGTTCAGCAGATGTGTGGTTGATAAATGAATGAACAACAGAAAGCCATGGATACAGAGGTCTTCCTCATAGTCTGAGGTGACCTGTGGTGGATGGATGGATGGGCAGCAAGAAGCCCCAGATGTTAAGGTCTTTATCATGACTTGAAGTGATCTGAATATAGAGGTCTTCCTCATAGTCTGAGCAATATTTCAGAAGAAAGCTTGTGCAATTTCAAAAAAGTTAGTTAGGAACCTGAGCATTTGGAGAGAGGAGCAGAAATCAGGAGGCTTTTGCAGAACCACAGGTAAGAGCTCATCAGAGTCCAATTACAGACCCTGGATGTAGGTAACTAAATAAAAGGTTTAAAAATAGCAGCAGCAGATGCTTTAGGCTTCAGAGGTTCTTTCTGCAAGCATGTAATAGGCACAATTATATGTTTGGTGCAGTGCTTATCTTAGTGGATAGATAAGTAGTAAGCAGTTCCTATGCTCAAAGGACCTATATTTTATAAAAACTAAAAATGAATTCTAGGGCAGTGAGATAAGAGAAGGAACATGCTTGTATTAACCACTGACTTCTCTCAAGTATTGTGTTGTGTTACATTATCTTGTTTGCTTAACCATCCCATTGGCAGCACTCTGTAGGTGAAAGCTATAACTCTCACAGGACCCATATATCATAACTCTAAATATTATAAGTTGTTAATCAAAGCAGTAATCTGGTTAATTTTTCTGTATTTTCTTGTCTGGGTACAGATACGTTTATAACAATCCAGAAGGCCAGGTTTTGGATTTTGTGACTGCTCAGCAGTCCCCAGAGTACAATATACACAGCTCTTCTCATCCTGTTCATGCTTTCACAAGGAACCTTCCCTGAGTGCAGTACATATCCATCAGGACTAAAAAGAACATGGAAGCCTTGTGAACTGACTTCAGGGAATTTGACCGGAGAGTGTGTGATGGTTACTCAGAAGACACATGAACTTTGTGTAGTGTTTCTAGTCAGATTAGAGCCTGAGAGAGTTCTGGAAGAACAAATAGGTTAAATAACTTCTCTCCATGTCTGTAGACGGTGATAGAGCTGGAACTGCATAGTGTTGCCTAGGTACATGGAGAAGGTTTGTGCCTCAGTCAGTCAGGGCAGGTCAGCTGCTACAGGAGTATTCTGTGATGAATTGTTTGGGGTGAGAAGTCAAGGACTGTTGGGAGATGATTCTGTTGCTGAATGTGGTCAAAATATTTTGTAGATAAGTTCTCAAATAACTTGGTATCTTTTTTAAAAATTTAAATTTAAATTTACTCAGGTACAGGACTGGAGGAAAATGTCATTGCCTAAAGCTAAAGAGGATGCTGTCTACTGGGGAGGAAGAGTCATGTTTATAGGGTAGGCAAAAAGAATGATGTTGCTGGTGTAGCCAAGTGCACAGCTGGCCAGAAAGAAAGAATATACTATAGCAGGTACCAGAACCAAAAGAGAACCAGAAAGCATTGATAGCCTAAAGATTTCTTTCCTGCTTGTCAGGGGATATGCTGAGCATCTATAGAAGCAGCATTCAAAAGGAGGTAAGATCATGGGATTTCAGTTTCAATTAAAGATTAATAATGAGAATTCTGGTAGAGAGAAGGAAAGTAAATATAGCAGAGTCTTGGCAGGAAGCTGAGATTAAGAATGGTCAGAAGAATCACAGGAAACAAAACATGTAAACTGAAGTTTTGGGAAACAGCCTTATCTGCCTTATCTTCCCGGTCATCATTGTCATGGTAAGGTCAAGGCTGAGAAGGTGCCTTCAGTTGTTGGAATCTAACTTAGTCACAACAGGCAGAGAGACCCGAGATTTGGTAATCAGAAGTTAGGGCCATATAGGCAGAAAATAGACCTTATCATGTAAGGGTGTCTGGGGAATAAAATGGACGTTTGATGATGATGTGTAAGGAGATATATGGGTTTGTGTGTGTGTGCGTGTGCGCGCACATGTGTAAAATCTTTGAAAGGTGTGCACAGAAACTAAAGATACAAAAACTTAGAACCCCACCCTTGCCTCTGTGCCTCCACAGTAGAAGTAAAGAGCAGGCCCACCACCATCCACCTCATACTGTGTGCAGTGAGCTTTTCTCCTTCTCTCAGCCATCAGCTGACTGCCTTTGGGCCCTTCATCCAGTGTTGGGGAGGCTGTTGGTTCATTCCCTCCACTTAGACCCAAAATATCACACAGAAACTATATTATTTGTGATACTGTTTGGCCAATAGCTTAAGCGTATTTCTGGCTAACTCTTATATCTTAAATTACTCATTTCTATTAATTTGTGTATTGCCATGTGGCTCTGGCTTACCAGCATGGTTCCAGCAAGTCTGTCTCTGGCAGAAGCTACATGGCTTCTGCCTGACTCCACCTACTCTATATATATCTTTTCCAACCTGGCTATATTCTCTTAAGCCATTGGCTGAAAGCAGCTCCTGTATTCATTAACCAATAAAAGGAGCACATATGCAATAGGACCTCCCACACCATTCTGGTGCTTACCTGTACAGCCCCTGTGGCTTCCCCCCTCTGCATCTCTGACCTCCTCATCCCTCTTCACTTTGTTATAGAAACTTACAATTTTTCCCTAAGAAAAGGTCAGTTGCAGTCCTTAAAATAGCATCCAGATGAACTAGAGTTCAGCAAGTGTTTGATGAGTGACATGCACGGAGGGAAAAAGGGATCATTTATGGACAGGATTCCAAAGCAAGGTTGGCAGACTTTTTCTGTAACCAGCCAGATGTCAATATTTTCAGTTTCTCTGGCCACTGTCTCTCTGCTCCATATTATTTGTTTTTGTAAATAATCCTTAAGAATACAAAAGCCTTTCTCAGTTCACAAATCAAACATGAACAAGTCGTGGAGTGAAATTAGCTTCCTAACAGCTGGAGACATTAAAGAAACAGGATTTAGTGACCTGAGAGAGGAAAGGGAAATGTCGTCCTGCTGAGAATGCCAGTGAGAAAAAGTGAGGTATAAACAACAGACAGGTCTGAGGTCATGCCAGTGTCTTCAGCCTTCTAGTGCAGGGGAAGTAAGGCCTGCTGGGTGTTAAAAGTGAGAATATTTTCAAAACATAGGGTGGCTAAGAAAATAGAGATAAGGAGAACCCTGGTGAGCAACAGAAACAGCCAAAGTAGACAAAAAGTTATAAATCAGCCACGTGCTGTGAAGTGAGACACTGGAGACAGAAATGAGATTTAGAGCACGTGACACCTAAGAGCTATGTATGCTGCCTAACTTCCGGTGCGCTGGCATACTAGCTCAAAACAATAACTGTGTTCCCATCTTAATATGTTTATTAAATTGTTTTTAAACAAAAAAGCATGACATCATTTTGTGACTGCTTATATCAACAGTATACATTTATTACAAACCCAAGCATTTTAACTCTTATATGAGGACTGAGCCACAGTCTTTGGCTCATTTCCTCATGTAAAGTAGGTTCTAGCATGTTCCTCTGATTGTGGATAAAGGAATTGAAGCTTCCATAAGTTAAGAAACTTAGTGAAAGACACATAAAACTCCTAAATGACAAAACAAGATTAACCACACAAGTCTGCTTGTATCTCATTATGTTCTTCACTGACCACAAAGGGCAGCGGTTAATGAGATGGAGCCTACATGGAAGGTGTTTTCTAGTGACAATGCTGTCCTCACCCTCTCTTTTTCACCATTTTATGTTGTCCTAGAAGAGGGTACAGCTAGTATGTATCAGGGAGAACAGCAGACACATTAGATAACAATGCAAACCCAGAATTACCTCCAACTGGAATGGTTACCAAAGAAGACATGGAACCAAGAAGAAGAGCACAGCCCCTACCCAGGTCCAGAAGCAACTGTCCAAATGTGCCATCTTGGGTGTGGCTGTGTGGGGAGGAGAACACTTCGCAGTTTTAGTTCTGAACTTTCAGATGAGAATAAATCAGGGAGCCAGGCCACTTTTTCTGAGGAACAATTCAAGAACCTCATGGAGCCTCTGTGGGTACCAAATTGTAACAGGGCTAGCTAGGGTGAGAATAAATATTTCTGAACATTTCCCTGTACAATAGAAGGCAAATTAGACATGTTGCATGTGATCATGGTCAGAATTAGGAATAAGAACTAGATGTTGCAGGTAGCTGGAGTTTGACCCAGATGAGAAACTGTTCCTCACAAAGATGCCTTGGAAATGGCCCATGTCCTCTATTGCTGGGCATGCTTTGACTGAGAGCCAGCTGGGATTTCCTAGAACTTAGTCTAGATGGCCTTGTAGCACTCTTTTTTGCCTCCTCACAAGTTAGAAGAACACAGCATTTCTATACTTTAAAATAAATAAATATAAATTTGATTTTTTTCTAGAGTGCATTGATAAACTGATTAATGCTCCATATGATATTCAGTAATATAAATTATAGGTACTCTATTTAGAACCAAGGGTGTGCAAATTCCGATTTTCCACAGAATACAGCAAGATGTTTAGTGTACAAAAGTTAGGCTTTGAGTCTTTCTTTGCATAGCTGTAGTTTTCCACAGTCACCTCATAGTTAATTCCTTACTTAATCCATCTTGGATATGTTTGAAAATGTTTAAGAGAGTTAAAATTTTCTAAGAGTGTTAAAACAACTGTTGTTGGTTACAGTCGCTCTTGCTGACCTTTCAAACAAAGGGAAAGAAGAAAGAAACATCTCTATTTGCAGTTTTGATCCTGTGACTCCTGCATGAAGCAGAGGTGTGTGACTGATACTCTCTTTACTTTTCAGGTGTAATCCCCTTCCATGGATTTTCCATGTACGGTAAGTTGGACTTGATATAGCCATCATTTTTGTTATGTTTTGGAAATTCGAACATAATGATAATGCTTTGTATCTCACCATTCATAAAACTTAAAGTACTGTGTACATAATAAATATTAAATTCAATGTTTTATGTGTGTAATTAAGAAAATTAAAAATAAAGATTGTAACTGTTCAGGTAATGATTTCTCAGTAGATGAGAATGAGAGCACACTGTGAAGGCTGCTGTGAGCTTTGCCATCTAATCTAATGGAATAAGAACACACTAGTAGTTAGCTCTATTATAGTAATAAAAACAGCATGGGACTGCAACAAAACAGACACACTGATTAATGGAATCAAACTGAAGACACAGATTAAGTTCACATCCCGTGGATACCTGGTATTTGACAATGAAGTAAAAAATGTACAAATGGTGCCCATGAGACTGATGGCTGCTTTCAGAAGAAAGAACAGATCCATACTCACAACCCTACATGAAACTCAACTCCAAATGGATCAAGGACCTCAGCACAAGACCAAATACCCTGAATCTGACAGCAGAGAATGGCCTTGAACTCACTGGCACAGAAGGGACATCTGACCAGAATACTGACAGCTCAGCACTAAGACCAATAGCACATCACGAAGCTGAAATGCTTCTGTATGGCAAAGAAGCAGCATACAGAGTGGGCAAAGATCCTTACCAATTATATATTTGATAGAGAGATAGCATCTAAAATATATGAAGAACTAAAAATTCTGAACATCAAGAATACAAATAACCCTGTTAAAAATGAGATCCAGAGCCGGGCGGTGGTGGCGCACGCCTTTAATCCCAGCACTCGGGAGGCAGAGGCAGGTGAATCTCTGTGAGTTCGAGGCCAGCCTGGTCTACAAGAGCTAGTTCCAGGACAGGAACCAAAAGCTACGGAGAAACCCTGTCTCGAAAAATAAAAAAAAAAAAAAAAAAAAAAAAAAAAAAAATGAGATCCAGAGCTAAGCAGAGAGTTATCAAAAGATGAAACACAAATGGCTGAGAAACACTTAAAGAAATGTTCAACACCCTTAGGCATCAGAGAAATGCAAATCAAAACTCCTTTGAGATTTAATCTTCCCAGCCAAAATGGCCAAGATCAATAAAACAAATGATAGCTCATTCTGGTGAAGATGCTGGTGGGAGTGTTAACTGGTACAACCACTATGGAAATTTAAGTATGGTGATTCCTCAAGAAGCTGGTAGAATTCTATCTATCCAGAATTCAGTCTTGCCACTCTTGGGTTTATACCCAAAGGACTACCCTGCTGCAGAGAGATACTTGCTCATCCAGGTTTATTGCTACTGCATTCATAATAGCCAGAAATTGGAAACAGCCTTGATGTCCTTTGATGAACTGATAATGAAAATGTGGTATATTTACACCATGGGATATTATTCAGCTGTTAAGAAAACAAATTATGGAATTAATAGGTAAATGGCTGTAGGTAGAAGAATCATCCTGCATGAAATAACCTAGACACCAAAAGACAAATATAGTATATTTTCTCTTATATGTGGATATTGGATTTTAAGCCTTCTTTATGTATGTTACAATCCAAATAACCACAGAGGTTAAGGACTAGGGTAAAGAGAATCTCCAGTACATTGTTATGAAGAGTCAAAGGGAAACTAGAATAGGAAGATTAAATAGAAAGGAGGATGGGAGAGAAGGTTAAAGAAAGGAATATGGGAAGGAACAACATTAAAGGCCATATGAAAAGCCATATAGATACTTACTACTATAGAAGATCTGAAGTGTACAAACGTATATATTTATATGTATAAATATATTTATGTTGGCTACAATTAGTTTATAATAGATAATAAATATATAAATGTAAATTTAATATATAATTTAACATACTTTAAATTCTATAATATACATCCATGTATATGTAAAAGGAATATAAATGGAATCACCAAATAATGGAGGTGACAGTGTACCAACTAGACATTTTGTGTCACTAAGTAAACCCTCCAGTGCAGGAATGAATTACATCTTGTTGCTTCATTGGCCAAAGGAGCTCCATGGAAACCCCCAAACATCTAGGATATTGCTAAGGCCATTGGTTGCTCTTTATAGTCTGATAAGGCCCTATTGCTGAAGAAGACAGTTAATTAAATCATCAAACATGGAAATGTTGAGCTGTGCCTAACTACAAACTTCAATAATGACTACCATTATTGTATTGGAAGGTACCCTTCACACCATCAGAGAAGAAAGATAATCATCAATGTCACCCAGCTACAAGCCCTGTGATCTATAACAGTAACCTGCCTGTAGTGGTGGAATAATGGCACAAATGTCATGGAAGAAACCAACTACTCTCTTTTTTTTTTTCCTTTTATGAAAATAGATTATTTTCTCACATAATTTATTGATTACAGTTTCCCCTCCCTCTTTTTTTTCCAAGTTCATCCTCACCCCCTTTTCTCACCCAGATTCACTCTCTTTCTGTCTCTCACTAGAAAATAACAGATTTCATAGAGGCAGAGTCCCACAGCAGAGCACTGGGCTGAGCTCCCAAAGTCCAGTTGAAGAGTGGGACAAGAGAGAATATGAGTAAAGAGATCAAGACCATGATGGGGACACCCACTGAAACAGTTTACATGAGCTAATGGGTGCTCACCAGCTCCAGGAAAGGAACCAGTATAGATAGGTCCAAACTAGTCCCTCTGAATATGGATGACAGTTACATGGCTGGGGCAGACTGCGGGGCCACTGACAATGGCATCAGAATTTATTTCAACTGCTTGTACTGACTTTTGGGGAACCTGTTCTCTTTAAATGGATATCTTGCTCAGCCTGGATATAGTAGGAAGGGCCTTGGATCTTTCCCAAAGCAATGTGTCTCACCTTCTCTGTGGGGGTGGTGTAGGGGAGAAGGTGGAAGGAGAGGGAGGAGGGGATGGAGTGGGAACTGGGATTGGTATGTAAAATGTAAAAAGTTTGTTTTCTTTTTTTGAAAAAAATAAAATAGAAAATAACAGATTTCTAAGAGATAACATTAAAATATAACAAAATAAAATATGATAAAATAAAATAAAAGCTATCACATTAAAGTTGGCAGGAAACCAACAGAAAGAAAAGAAACAAGGAGAAGGTACAAGAATCTGAGATGCACTTGTTCTCGTACTCAGGAATTGAATCCATAAAACACTAAACTGGAAGCCATAATATGTACACAGTGTGACTGGTAGAGTCCCATGTATGCTCTGTGCATGCTACTTTGTAGCACAAATAATAAAAACCCAGAGACAGAAATTGGGGTTCTGCCCGAAAATCAGAAAAGCAGCCAAGCCACTAGAGAAGTCTTATGTCTACCAAGGCTGGGCAACCGTAAACTAAGCAGTCTCAGCCTCTCTCTCCTCTCATTTTTTATTCCCTCTAGTGCTGGGATTAAAGGTGTGAGCCACCACCTCCTGGGTTATTTCTGCATTGATCTTGTGTAGCCTAGGGTGGCTTTGAACTCACAGAGATCCATCTGCCTCTGTCTCACAAATCCTGGGATTAAAGGTGAATTTCACCATTATCTGACCTCTAGTGACTTTAGCATTGACTCTGATCTTCAGACAAGATTCATTTATTAAAATACAAATAATATGCCACTATACTACTTCAGTATCTATGAGTTCCTCTGAGCTTTTCTCACTCTGATTTAGAGGGCCTTGTTTTCTTGGTGTCCTCCATCCCCTGGCTCTTACACTCTTTCCAGCTCCTCCGTAGGAACAAAACAACCACTTTTTGACTGGATTTAAGACCCACTCCATGAGATGGGATCCTTACTTGACACCTATTAAGTGGTCAAGAACCTGAGACCACATAGATCATGGGCCTAGAGGAAAATCTATTACCTTATTCTGTTAAAGGAACATAGCAATAAAATAACTCCTAATGACACACTGCTATACCCATAGATCAGTGCCTTGCTCAGCCCTCATCAGAGAAGGTTCTTCTTGCGTGTGTGAATCGACACAGAGACCCACAACTGTACAGTGTGCAGAGAGTGAGAGACCTTAGAACACTCAGTCCTAAATAGGATGTCTCCATAAAACCCCTCACCTCAGGGCTCAGGGATCCATGCATAAGACGAGGCAGAGTGATTGTCGGAGCCAGAGGTGATGGATGCCTCCAATAACTGATACACATATAAACTCACAGAGACTGTGGCGACATACACAAGGCCTCCACTAGTTCAAACCAGATGGGGTCCCAGCACTGAGAGGGGGAAGTGGATATGGGGTTTCACCCCTAATCAAGAAGCTGTCTGCAATTGATACCTACCAAAGGGAAAATCACTTTTCCTCCAGTGGAGTGTCACTGGCTACCAGCCATACTTCAGGGCAGGCCGCATATCTAGAGGTAACACCTAAGACCAATCCTAAGAGATTCAGTAGTATTTTTGTGGGCTTTTTGCTTTGCTTTTCTCCTTTTGTCTTTTGTTTTGTTTTGTTTTACTGGTCTTTTGCTTATTTGTTTTTGTGGCCTTGTGAGGGATTTTTCTTCTGTTGTTTTGTTTTTTTCTCAGTGAGAAAATGAGCATAAAAGTTGAGTGGGGAAGATTGGGAGAATCTGGAAAGAATTGGGGAGGGAAAAACATGATCAAAATATATGAATTGTTTTCATTAAAATATTTAACTCTAACCAGGTGGTGGTGATGCACGCCTTTAACCCAACACTTGAGAGGCAGAGGCTGACAGATCTCTTGAGTTCAAGGCCAGTCTAGTCTACAGAACAAGTTCCAGGACAGCCAGGGATACACAGAGAAACCCTATCTCAAAAATAAATCAAAACCAAAATATTTAACTCTAGTAGGTTCAAAATCAGGTTGCATAAATTTCTGGACAAACCCTCATGTGAGTCTTCTAAAAATTATCATGTCAGAAAAAAATCTGAAGGAAGGGACAATATGGTTGGTGGCTCATGAACTCTCCTGGCTCTTGGTGTGCCTGCTCTTGGTTCTGCTGGAACATTCATTCATCCTTAGGGAAATGCATGTACAGGCTTGAGAGCTCGGAGACCTTTGGGGTCTTACAATCATTGAATGAAGAATAGTAAATGGTTAACAAAGATTGGCAAGAGGAAGAACATATTTCCTGATGTATGACTTCATGATGTCACTTAATTTGTAAGTATTCATGAGTTAAATAACTTTTGCATCTAATTTATTCTCCCATTACCTTTGGGATACATAGAAATACTTGAATATTTTGCCCTTTTAACACAGGTCAGCAATATACCATTATCTTTCTTTAAAAATATACTTCCACATTGATTATCAAAGTCATTCTGAATGGGAATGTACTTTTCAAAGTTGTATACAGTAAGTATGCAGGAGACCAAGAAGACCTTCATCTTGTGCTGTCTAGATGGGGTTCTCCCAGGCTTGCATGAGAATGAGCTCTACTTTATAAACACGCAATATTGTAGTGAACCTCTAGCATGTTACATGAAGAGGTTAAGAATATAAACTTTACTTTTGACAATAAGGAATGTTTGCCTTTTATTATTCAATTTTAAAAACTCCAACTTTCAAAATTTTTCCAAGTAAAAATGTTTAAGCAGGCAGTAGTGACACACTCAGGAGGCAGAGGCAGATGGATCTCTGTGAGTCCAAGACTAGACTGGTCTACAGAGTAAGTTCCAGGACATCCAGGGCTATTAGACAAA
Source organism: Chionomys nivalis (assembly GCF_950005125.1). NCBI lineage: Eukaryota > Metazoa > Chordata > Mammalia > Rodentia > Cricetidae > Chionomys > Chionomys nivalis. The sequence goes on from NC_080091.1 coordinate 58,028,248, forward strand.
GAAACTCTGTCTCCAAAAGCAAACAAAAATGTATAGTACACACACATGAATTGAAGTCTATTTGATACCATAAAGGGTTAAACATCTGGCAGATCTTAGGAGCGTCAGCCTCTGTCCATTCATGTTCATGACCACTTAAGTAGGCTAAGACTGATCTACCTGCGGGAGAAATGTTTGATAAGGAAATAGATGGTGCAAGATAATTGAACTCTTTGAGTTCACGTGTGCTGCTTTAGGAACTGGAGGTGTCCATGGCCCAGCAGCAGCCTGGTAACACGTGTGCTGTGTTAGGAACTGGAGGCGTCCATGGTCCAGCAGCAGCCAGGTAGCAGCGCTGGTGTTCCTGCACATCTAACCATCTCGAAGTAGTTAGCACTTTGCCACTTCAGTCTCTTCATTTTACAAATCACGATATCTTATTCACTTTTAAAATCAATTCAAAACTTACTGGTTTAAAATGTCTTCTGATCTTCATTTATATAGATTAATAGTCTTATACGTGCATAGCATATTTTTATTTTGTTAGTAAAGTTCTGCCACACATCTATGTAGCTTTAAAAGTTAATGAGTAAATTTATTTTATTTTATTTATTTATTTTAAAACAATCTCTTCTCATTTTGCATACCAGTCCCAGTTCCAACACCCTCCTCCTACTCCCCGCATTTTACCCTCAAGTAGGGAAATATGCATGAAATCAAAATTTAGATCATGCTTACTTTTTACATATTATTTGTAATTGATTGATGCTTTGCTGCTTTGTTGCTCTATCAGGAAATTCAACAAAATATTGTGGTGCCTTGAATACTGATTCCTTGTAGAAGTTTTTGTATTATTTATGTTTGTGGACATTAAGTTCATTTTTCGTTTCTGCATTAGAATGATTGCTAATCTCAGAATTCATAAAATCTTCAGTTGGAGGTTATATATTTTTATTAATGAAATAATTTTTAAGAATTTCATACATGAGTACTAATATGTACATCATTTGTGCCCTCCCTCTCCCTCCAACTCTTCCCATACCTCTCCTCTCTCTTAAATTCATGGCCTCTTCTTTAATCATTGGAAATTGGAAATTTTAATTCTTCATTTAGAAGTTTTATTAATGACATGCATTTGTATCACATTGCTTTTTCTTAAGTTTATATTATAATTAAAGCATGAATTATAATTTTTAAATATATGGGATGTTTTGATTTGGGCTATTTTAATAAGTAGTAATGTAATTTGATAAATTTCAAATTTTAGTTTCGAAATAGAAGGGCACACTTCTCTGCTTTTCACTGTATATCTGTATAAAATATGTACTATATATGAAGTTTTCTCTATTTCTAAGTAATTCAGATATTAACTCCCTGAAAGAAATTTGTTCCTCTCGTGCCCTATGGAGAAAGTAGAATTTGCTATATGAAATGCTGGCTTTCCCTGAGTTATTCATCAGTCTCAGTGCAAAGTGTGCTTTAGGCCGCATCCCTGAGGCTTTGTGCACAAGCAATTAAAATATTTGTGCAACTTTTCGGTTCACTTTGTCAAAAAGAAGAATGCTAAATTATTCCACTGGTTTCCCTGTTTACTTAATATCCACTGCCCTCAGGGTTTACCAAAATAGTATAGAGCCCGACCCAATTCCTACCATATGTAAACACTACAAATAAACAAGACGTTTTTGTTAAACTTAATATTTAGAGATTCAGTTTTATATATTTGCATAGTACTGTCTCAAATTCCTGGAAAATGTGACCTTGTTTGTCAGCATTGTAGAATCTGTGGTCAGGTTGGTCCCCATGATTAGCGTTTTCTGACATCCCACTGTGGATATCTGAATGACTGCCCTACCTGTGCTTAACTAACAGTAACTAAATGCAAAAGAAAATGTCATTTAGCACTTGTTATGGAAGTGAGTCTTTGGCCTGAGGAACATTTTAAGTTAGTGGAAGCTACTTTGATATGTCAGGGACTGAGAGATGTAACTTGGTAGAGAGCTTACCTGTCATGCAGGAGTCTCCAGCACCACAAAAACAATGGTGACAAAACAGACATGGTGGAGCATGGCTATAATCTCAGCACGCAGGGTAGAGGGAGGAGGAGGTCAAGGTCATCTTCTGTCTCATAGTGACTCTGATACCATAAAATATTTAATATAACCCATAGTAGGAAGACATTATTCAAAATTTGTATTTTCAATATGAATTATTAAAAATATTGAGAAATTATCTTATGTTTTACTGACTTAACTTCCAAAATTAAAGTTCTTGAGGACTGGCGAGATGGCACAGTCAGTAAAGTGCCTGCCACAAAGTATGACGGTGGTCAGGGTCTGGCCCTCAACAGCTGGGTATGATGGCACTCATCTCTAACCTAGCACTGGGCTTGGGGGAGATGAAGAAAGGTAGATCCTTGGAACTTGCTGGCCAGTCAGACTAGCCACTTTGTACACTCTATAGCTGATGTACATCACTTTGTACCCACCAAGTGGTATGGGAAGTGATAAAAGAAGACACACAACATTGACCTCTGGGCTTCACATGCCTGGACTTGCACACATCTGTATGTATGCACACAAACATGCATACACATTTTTATTATTTTTAAATTAAAATATAATTCCACCATTTCCTCACTCTTCTCCTTTATTCAGTCCCTCCTATGACCACCTCCATACACACCTTGCACTTTCTTAAATTTGTGACATTCTTTTCTTTTTTTAAATTATTTATTTATTTATTTATTTATTTATTTATTATGTATACAGTGTTAGTTTCCATGTCTGCCTACAGAGGTCACCAGATCTCATTATAAATGGCTGTGATCCACCATGTGGTTGCTGGGAATTGAACTCAGGACCTCTGGAAGAACAGTCAGTGTTCTTAACCTCTGAGTCATCTCTCCAGTCCTGACCTTATTTTCTTTAATTGTTGTTACATAAGTGCAGCCTGCTCAGTCTATAGAATGTTATTTGTACATATATGATTTTAGGACTGACCACTTGGGATTGGATAACCAACTGGGGCTTCTTCACTCCTGCTCTTTATATGTAACCTACCAGTTTTCCTGGCATCATTTGTTAAAGATGCTGTCTTTAATCCAGTGTATGTGTTTGGCATCTTTGTCAAATACCAGCTGGCTGTAGTTACGTGTACTCGTGTTTGGGTCTTATATTTTGTTCATTTGCTTTTCTTCAATCACTTCACAATCAAGTGAAGAGGAAGTCAACAGAATGGGAGACAATTTTGCCAACGTACATCTGACAGAAGATTAATATCCAGACTATATGAAGAACTAAAAAGCAGAGTCAAAAAACAAAACAACCAAAGACATATTTTACAAAATTGACTAGGAATCTGAACAGAGAGTTCTTAAACTATGAAATGGAAGAATGAGAAGTATCTCCTTGTTCCAGCTACATGTTTGTTTTTGTGCCAGTAGCATATTGCTCTTATTACAGTGGCTCTGTAATGCACCTTGAGGTCTGGAATGCTAATCTTTCCACATTGTTCTTTTTGTTGAGGAGTTCTTTACAGAAGTATGGGCATGTTACCAGTTGGCTACATGACTGAAGAAAATGGACAATGTCTCCCACCCTATATTAACTGAATATAAATCCTCAGGAAGGGTCGGGACCTGATGAGAGAGATGGTCCCCACTCTAGAATCAGATGTTGATGTTATGTAGGCAAGCATAGCCACTCTAAACTGAAGAACACAGTGACCTTGTGATGTGAAGAAGTCAGTGATCATCTTTACTTTCCCACGGCTTCCTGCTCCTCCACTTTTACATTCTTTCTACCCATTCTTCCATGATGTTTCTAGAAATTTGAAGGGGGTAACAGATATCCCATTCGTGGCTGGGCAGTCGAGTGTCACTCGTTTCCATCCCTCTGAGTAGCTGTGAGCATCTGCAGTTAGCACTGTCTAGTGCAGAAAGAAGTCACGAGGGTAACTGGTAGTAAATTTGATAAAAATGCATTATATACATATGTGAAAATGTAATGATGAAACTCATCATGAATAATTTATACTAATAAGCAAAATATTTGTGATAAGAACTCTTATCTAAATCTAAGAATAGGAGGGAATGCCTTTATTCTGGTCAATAATACCTGAATATATAGCAAATATTATACTTAGCAACATTAAAAGCTTTGTCTCTAAACTGATAAAGATATCCCCTTGGTACAGCTTGTTTAGTATAGTCCTTTGAAGGTCATAGCCAATGAAGCAAAACAAGATAAATAAGGGAATAAATAAACAAATACTGGAAAGAAAATAAAACTTTCCTTCTTATCAGATATTGTGATTATGGGCATAGAAAATCCAAAGGAATAATCAGATAATCTGTGAGGATTAATAAATAAATTTAGTAAGGTTGAGAAACACAGTCAATACACAGATAAATTTTCTACCTATGTGCTAACAACAAAGGTGCAGAAAATTACGTATTTTGTAGAAGCTCTGATTTAGAGAGAAAAGTGTAGGGTGTCACATTTAAGATGTGCTATGGGGTGGGCTCTTCATTTCTGAAAATCTCCAAGGACACAGGAACGAAAAGCTGGTGTGACAGATGAAAACACAAACACTGAAGCAAGTCTGTGTTGTAGTCTTGTATAAATATCTCGGCTCTTGTGCCTTAGTTTCTCCATTTGCAAATCTCAGATAACAATTCTTCTAATGAATAAGTTGTTATGGTGACTGAAAAGAAGAATGAGGAACTTCTACTCGGGAGGCTGAGGGGCAGAGGGAGCTCGGGGTGAAGGCTAGCACGGGCTATGACACCCGGCTCAGCAAAGGGGTAAGAAACGGATGGTGCTTCCCTGCTGATTCATTTGTCTGCATATATAGCTCTGTCACTTCCGTCTCAGCCAGATGATAGGTTGGGATTCTAACCATTTATAATCTGTACATGTATGATATTTAACAGTTATTTGAACTTGCAACATTAAAACACAATTTGTGCATGACCAGCAGACTCTGCTGCGGGTATGGAGAAGATACTCTCTTGTTTTGTGTTCTGAATTTCATGAACTTACCGAAACCCTTTAGTCATGCAGTATTACCACTTGCTTTCTCTTTTAGTCGCACCGCTGTGTTTTCTGTATCATGAACCATACAAATTGTACCAGATATTCCGTGAAATGTACGTCCGCTTTTTCTTCAGACTCCACTCCATCTCCTCTCATCCTTCTGTAAGTTCATAAGTTGGATCAACTCAGACTCTAAACTGTTCTTTCCCTAAAGAGAAAGTCTCCTGCTCAAATTACACAGCAAAAAATTTTAATTTATGGTTTCAAATAATGTATTTCTAGAATCAATGAGAGAGAAGAAAGTGATGTTTAAATATTTTGCAGAGTAGCGAGGAAAACATCTCTCATTAACTAGATTTTTAGCTTTCTGTGTTTAAAAAAAATGGGCTATCTAGATTCTCATCCTTTACAAAGATGCCTCCCTCCTTTATTGACACCGGGTCTGAGAAGGGAGGTTGATGAGGCCACCTCTGCTGCTGTGGGGAGTTTACAGGGCAGAGCGTACCGGGTGAGAACTGAATGGGTGCTCTGCATATAAATAGCCACTTTCTTGTTTGCGTTATTGCTATAGTTACTATCACTTCGTCTTTTCAAATGAAAATTGAGCATTATTTGTCTTGTGGCCAATGATCAGTTATTTTGCTACACATTTTCTTTGTATTTATTCAGCTCCTATATTAATAGCAGTTAAGTCTTTTGTTCTATTTTTTTACTTCTTTATCCTATCTTTTCTTTGCCTATGAGCCCTGGCCAAGGCAGCCTTTACTTTGCTTTCAGCTTTCCCCTTTGTGCTCTTGGTCTTCCTGAGGGTAGCTTACCTAGCTCTCTGGAAGAACCTGTCACTGGAAGGCAGGGCAGGCCGGCCAAACTGCCCAGTGAAGACCGTTCTTTCTACTAAATTGAACAGCTGGTTTTTATCTTTCCGTTTCCAACTGTGTGCCCCTGCTCCACTTTCTTTGTCTTCAGTTTGCCCTCCTGCATTGTCAGTGAAAGCTGGCAACTAAGAAAATTCTAGAATGTCACAGATAAGCTAACAAATCATCTTGAGACTCTCTTGAAGAGAATTGGGTTTAATTGTTATCTTCCATTTCTATTTAACCTAGAATAAACAGAAAGATGATTATTAATAATTCTCCTCTCTGATATCATTGTCAGGATCATAGTCTTATAGCCACACACACACATTCACACTCACAGTGTGCATACATACACATGTACACACACAAGCATACAAACAAGCACACTGAAACATGTACATATAGACTCCCATACACATTTTATGCCTCAGAGATTTGAAAAAACAAACTATCTGGACAATACCCAGCCACACCTTCTAACCCTGCCCCTTTCCTTCTTTCTCTGGGGAATTGACTGACACTCATCTCATGTTCGGGATTATAGCCAGACTGCAACTATTTAAAACCATGACAGTTTAGAAACTCAAAAAGAGGGTGAAAACTTCCTTACAAAGAGCAACCTGAGGATTGCTGAGTCCCAGAAAAACTTAGAGTTGCTAAGGAATAAAAACACTTAAACAAAAAAACAAAGTAACTTGCTTAAATTGGTTACTTCTATTTTACAAATATTGCCGCTTTTTAAAAAGTAAATTTACAAAACAAGCAAAACTTTTATTCTTAGTAATCAGATATTTTTGTTTGATAAGATTATATTTTTTATTTTATAATGATTGAATTTTTATTTGATGATGATTAGATTTTTATTTGATAATAATTATATTTTTGTTTGATAATGATTAGATATTTTTTGTTTGATAATTTGGTATGATTCAAAGAAGTGAGAAAAGCAGGCAGTGTTTTCCGAAAAGGGGGGCTGGAGGCACAGACACACATGGGAAGAGGGATGGGGGGAGCAAAAGCACCGGGACATGCCGGGAACTGGAGCACATGCACAGAAAACCACTTTTGCTAGACCTCAGTGATGCTGTGTGGCTCACAAAGTGGCAGGTTTTCTGTAAAGAATGCTTATGTTTGCCTTGAGTGGTCCAGTCATGGCGGGGTGGGGGCTGTTGTGTTTAAAAAGAGACTGCTTAGCAGGTCAACAATGCATATTTATGACAACATAAAAATTTACTGTTAAAAATGGTGTCTGAGATCCATTGGTGTTTTCTTGTTTTGATTCACAAAGCATATTAATATGCATTGTCTTTTTGAATGATGTTTTACCATAGTTCGTATTTAAAAGACTAAACTATTTCTCTTTTGACTCGTTGTTGGATGCAGGGTATTGTGTCACTCTGTCTGCTGTTTGAAACTCTTCTTCAAACCTATCTTCCCCAACTCTTTTACCACCTGAGAGAAATCGGAGCTCAGCCGTGAGTATTTTTGTTGCCTTCCTGCCTCTTCACAATGCTTTCCACGGTGAAGCTGGAAACAGCACTCTTGCTCTTTGCCTGCACACACAGCCACAGTCTATCCTCCAGGAAGCACGGCGACAATTCTCCCCCCAAAAGTACCAGTCATTAAGTGCATCTGTATTGTGAAAGAAGGAACAATTAGGTTCTTGGTAGAGGGCTGGGTACGCAGCTCGGTGGGAAAGCACTTGTCCAGCATGTATGAGCCTCTGAGTCCAGGTCCAGCAACTGGAAAAAACAATGTGCTGAGAAGAATGACTGGGATCCTATTGAGTTCTGTGTCTGGTAGAAGGACCACCAAATTCATCTAACTTCAGTTCACAATGAAAACATTTATGGAAACAAATAGAGCCTGGGAAGTGTGGTACAAGTCAGTGTGGACTAGAGTTATCAACTGTGCCCTGTATAAGGTTAAAGTTTGCTGGCTTCACTAAAGGGAAGAGACCAAACCCCTCCCAGCAGTTGTCCTGTGTTTTCTCTAGTAGAACTTCGCATTTGCTTCACTGATCTCAGTTTGAGTAGCAGGCGAATGTTGGTGAATATGTGGATTAGCTCTGAACTCAGTAAATGGCTCTGTCTCCTTTTAAATACTTTCATCTAGATTAGAGCTTTGCTCCTGTCCTCTCTAAGCAGCCTCACACACTGTTAAGGTTGGTCCGTGTGAAGAAAGGACACTAACTCTTTAAGGCCTCAGGACTTAATGACAACTAAGTGTGGTTTTTGTCTTCTTCATACGTAAATCTGTCGCAAGTGCCTGCCTTAGTACAACCCAGCTGCAAATTCTATTTCTGTTAAGCTGTGCATCCAGGTAAAGTTATGTGAGCTATAAATTCATATTTTTATTTAAATCAAGATATCTCGATTTCTTTATCTTAAAAGTGAAGAGAAGTCTGACCTTATGGAATTGTTTCCAGGTTCTGTGAGAATAGACAAGATACAGACATAGAAGGCATTTCTCTGATGCCCATTGGATCTGAAAAAGGTTTCAAGTGTTATTTAAGAAACAATATTTCTTATTGTGCTTTGATAATTCAGAATTGATACTCTTTTGTGGCCTCTTTTGAAAAGTATTGTATTCTTAAATGAGACTGTAAAACAGGAATGTGGCAAAAATAGTTTGTATTGAGCTCTTTAAAGGGTCACTCGCTGACCTCTGGTCACTGTTGGGAGATGGAAAGTTGGATATAGCTGGGCTTTTTCTTTACTGGCTTGAAGATGTTCAGTTCATTGCTAGAAAATAAAGTGTTGGTGGTAGTTGTGTTCTAGTCTACTTACACATTTTAAATCACTACAAGAATTCTACATTTAGATTTTAGTGACTTAAAATTCTTCAACAGGAGGAAGTATAAAAAGCCCAGCAGATAAGATAGGTAGAAAACAATGTTCTCTCTCTCTCTCTCTCTCTCTCTCTCTCTCTCTCTCTCTCTCTCTCTCTCTCTCTCTCTCTCTCTCTCTCATACACACACACACACACACACACACACACACGTGGAGATCAGAGGACAATTTGCATCAGTCAGTTCTCTTGTTGGAGTTGGTCCTGGGGATAGGGCTCAATGCATCCCTGCCCTACCTCCTTTTGTTGATTATTCTGCCTGGGAATTTATTAACTTTAGCCATCTTTGAAAGAATGAATTTTATGTCCTGATGTCCTGTTAAGTTTTCTCTTGTTTTACAGTTTCAGTGACTCTTATTTCTGCTCTTTCATTCTTTTTACCTTTATACTTTCTTTGGGTTTATTTTACTCTTATTTTTGGTACCTCTCCTTCTCGATACAAGCATTATTGTTAAAGATTTCTCTCAGAGTCAATCCTGAGTTTACCTCATCCCAGTAAACTTTTATATGTTATCATCTCATTCAATTAAAAATGTTTGATTTTCCTTTGTGATTTCCTATTTGACCATCAAGTATATTAAAAACAGTAATGTTTAAGGAGAAATCATTCACGCTCCTATTAGACCCTTACTGACTAGCTTTCATATTGCTAGAAGGTACTATACACAAATGACCATCAGTCTCACCCAGCTATGAACTCTGAGAGGTATACCCACTGGTACAATAGTAGCACAAATGTTATAGGAGTAACCAACCCATTCTTATTGGACTTAAGGCCTACTCCATGAGATACAGTCCATACCAGAAACTGCTAACAGCTCCAAGAACCAGAGATAGAACTAACTAACTGTTAACAAGTCTGGGAACTAGATAGATAATAGTCCCTAGAGAAAACTTACTACTACTATTCTACTAAATGAATGTAGCAATTAAATGATTCCTAATGATATATTGATATCCCCATAAATCAGTGCATCCCTTATCTCTCATCAGAGAAGCTTCTTACAGGAAATGACAATTAACACAGAGACCCACAATTGAACAATGTTCTGAGAATGAGAGGCTTTGGAGCACTCAGCCCTTACTGGGATGTCTTCATCAAGGTTCGGGGATCTTTGTGAAAAGGAGGTGGATAGATTATAATAGCCAAGGAAACACTGTCTTCCAGATACACATATGAACTCACAGTGACTGTTGACAGCATGTACAAGAGAAGGGGAAGAGGGCCCAAAGTCCTACCTCTAACCAAGAAGCTATTTACAGCTGATACCTGCTGAAAGGAAAAATTAGTGTTCTTCAGTGTAATGGCACTAGGTATATCAGCCATGCTTCAGATGGGCTTCATGCCCAGAAGTAGTTGACCAACCTGAAACAGACCCTATGGGTTTTATTGTTGTTTTGTGAGTTATGTAGTTGTTTTGTCTTTTCTGTGTCTGTATAAAGTTTTTATGGCCCAACAAACCGCCCCACCAATGCAATAATCCAAATCAGACCATATTAATGGATGTCCTCTCTGGTGGCCCTCCAGGAAAACATGGTGGGGGAGAACCGGAAGGACCACATGTTTTTTCTCTGGGGGCAGTTTAAATAGCCTGTTGGAGTGATCTTGACCTTCCCTGGAGAGGCTTTTTCAGAGGTGGAGTGTGGACTGTGGCAACTAAAGTTCCACTCAGACATTTTAGAATGAATGCCGGGGCCACGGTGAAGCCCCACCTAAACATTGTGGTTTGGGGTTTGATGGGGTTTTTAAGACAGCAAAAGAACAGGAGTTATGTGGATAGGGAGGGAGAAGGATATGAAAAACATTTTATTAAATAATTCAAAATTGAGCTGGGTATGGTGGCATATTCCTTTAATTCCAGTTCTTGGGAGGCAGAGGTAGAAAGAGTTCTGTGAGTTTGAGGCCAGCCTAGTCTACATAATGAGTTCTAGGACAGCCAGGACAATGAGACACCCTGCCTTAATCCCTACCCCATAATTTTTAAATGTGATATTACTTTCCAAATATTGGAAATGTTGGAGTTTTTTTCCACTATTGCAATCTGTTTATAGTCTGTTGTTAGTCAGCACATTTCATATGACTTCAGAGCTTTGAATTTTTTTAGATTTATTTTTGACTTAAATATAATCAATCAAGACAAATGTTGCATATCCCCTGAAAAGAACGTATGTTCTTAGAGCAAGGAAATGGTTCTGTGTAAAAATATTTGATATACAAGCCTGACAACCCATCCTCCCAGCCCCAGGACCTACATAAAAAGCTGAATGTGATAGCTTACCTCTGCAATCCCAGCACTGTGGCAGCATGGGAGGCAGAAACAGAAGGCTGTACCAGACATCTTCAGACAAGCCACTCAGCTGAAGTATACAGCACAGCATTGAGAAACAGCCTGAGACCCTGCCTCAGAATGAAAGACAACTGCCAGCTCCTAAAACTTGTTCTGTAACCATCACACACACACACACACACACACACACGAAGGATTTGTGTCCCATAAATACTTGGCATAAGTCTATAAATGTCAATAAATTAACATGTTGGAACGTTTTTTTCTACTTTTATTTAGCTCTTTGTCAGTTTTCTTTTGTTCTTAATTATTGAGCAATATTAGTCTCTATACAATTGTAGATGTCTTCTTCCTTCATTATTATATATAATTTAAATATATGTTTTTAGAAGATTTGGCCCAATTATTGTCCTTAATTATTGACCATAAATCTATTTACTAGATACCAATATAACCATGATAGCTTTCTTTTAATGGCATGGTGTTTTCTATTTTTAACTTAATATATCAATTATCAATGCTTTTAATTTTCAAGTGCGTTTCTTGTCAAAGTATAGTTGATTCTTCCCATATAGTAATCTGTCTTCTAACCAGTATGTTTATGCCACTTATTACTTAACATAATTGATATTATTTTATTGAAATCTATCTTTCTAGAATTTTCTGTTTCCTATGCTCTTTCTTTTCATTTACTTCTGGCTACTTTAAAAAACTGACCTGTTTTTATTCCAGTTTATCCACACCATTCATTTTTTGTTTACCCTGTTGATGAATGATCTTTGTTAGGTGTTGGTGACCAGCTTCAGCAAAAATACTTCTTACCAGGGTAGGGGTGTGGGAATCAGAAAAATAGTAAAGGGAGTGAAGATGCAAGTGAAAATAATAAAACAGAGACGTAGGACGGTGTCCAGAGGGAGATTCAATGAATACTGAAATCCCTGCATTTAATTTTCCATACACTTTTACACCCCAATACAAAAGGGGGAAGAAGGCAACAAAAGACTTCTTTAACACAGTACAAAGGACAACTTGAACAGTTCCTTGCTTCAATACCTTGAGATATAAAGTCATTAACATTCTGTTGTTTAGGCAGTGAACTCACCCTAGACCAAATATCCTGAATACAGCCACTCCCAAGGTCAAACCTCCCGTTTCAAAAGAAGGAGTAGAAGTAGACTTGCGCCCTGACCATCTGTCAGGCTGGAGTGGATCTCCCCGCATGGCCATCTCAAAGTCAAAAGAACCAAGGAACCACGTCCTGGGTCAGGATGTGTAGCCCTGGTTGTTGTCAACAATTTTGAGCATCCTCAAACTCTCTGACCTTCAGACAAGGTAGAAACAGGCTCACATTTTTTGGAGCTCCACAGGTAGGTGCCTCCTGTTCCATAGCATTTTATTAGTAAATGTATATATTCCACTTTAAAAAAAAATTCTAAGCTTGGGTGTCTGAATAGCTTGAAATTCTACTGAACATTTCAGGAAGGATTATTTTAATCCTTTCTGTGGTTGCTATCAAAACTCAAATCTTTACCCTTCAGCAACTTGATTGCAATATATCTAGACTTGGATCTTTCTGAGTTTATGCTGTTGGAGTCTGTTGATCATCGTATGAATTTATATCTGTTGTCATACTGTGGGACTTTTTTGTTAGCTGCCATCTCCCAGTGTGTTTGTGCGCCACACTTACTCTGCTCCTCTTCTGGGTTACAGTGACACCATGTCCATGCTTCCAATTTTGCTCCCCCACCCCACCGAGGTGCTTGAAACTCTATACGTGCTTTTTATTTATGTGTTTTTTTTAATTTTTGTTACTTGATTTTCCGATGATTTTTTTCTGTGGTTGAGACTAGGGACTTCTTTAGATCATATTTCTATGGATATATGCTCATCCGAGTTTTTCCTTGCTCATTTAAGTCTATCAGACTTACTCAGTAATTTAGAGGTTGTATCATTATGTTTCATCTTTTTCAAATAATTATTATACTATTCAAGTCTACAATTTTCATCTTGTCATTCTTCATATAAAACTCATGGAATTATATACCTGCAAGAGTAGATTCTGCTATGCTAAATTACCCCCAACAAGTTTGTGCTTTTAAAGTCATTGTTGTGTTATCTATATGAAGAGAGATACCATTTCTTCCCCAAGAAACTGAGAATTTGAGTAAAATGAAAATGATTGAATATAATTATTTAGATGTATTTCTCAATATTAAAATATTTATGGACAAAGTTTTTGTTTGATTTTAAATCAATCAAAAGGCTTAATTTGTAAATACCACTGACCAATACTTAATCATATTAAAATCTAGAATAATTCCACAAAGAATTTGACTGTGACCTCTCAGGTACAGTCAAGTGACTTTTAGATGCTCGTAGACAATACAGAAATGTGAGAGGTTTATTTATCTCTTATGACAGTAAAACCAAAGGGTTCATTTTGTGATTGTGGGGGAAACTGTTATTGTAATATAAATGATTTATAGAAGTGGGATCTCATATATCTTTGAACTTTTTGTAGCAAAATAAATTCAATTGAATTTGTTTTTATGACCTCCTCATTAAAATGAAGGGTTTGAAGTAAGAATCCTAAGGTATGTTGTTACTTTAAACCATTTTTCTTCCATATTTTCTACTTATTTCTTTATTTTATCCACCCCATGTAGCAGTTTGGCTGAGATGTACAGGTAAAACTTACTGAGCTGAAAAATATAAAAGCACCGAACGTTTTTTTAAAAGTATTCAGAACAACAATCCAAAATGTCATGACTTGCCAAAAATTAAGATACAACTGTTGATCAGTGTAAGATGTTTATAAACATGAACTCCATCGTACACAGTTCCTCCTCTTAATAGTTCAGGGACATCAGATTGAAGATCCACCTGCTTGCCAGTGACCTTTTTCAGTTTTTAGGAAATAAGGAGTCTCAAAATATTTATAATAAAAGCAGAATTGGTTTGATTCTTCTAATATTGCCTTTTCTGAGGAGAGGATCTAACGACACAATTAATTCTTAATTTTCTTGTCCACAGACTTCGTATATCATTTAAGTGGATGGTTCGAGCTTTTTCTGGATACTTAGCTACAGATCAACTCTTACTTTTGTGGGATAGAATCCTAGGATATAACTCTCTGGAAATTCTTGCTGGTAAGAGTAAGTGCTTGTTTGTGAAACCCATGCTGTTTCTACATGAAGCCCCTTTCCTGTCTGACACTCACCTACAGTCACTAGAGAAGGGTCTGCATCCATCACTGAATATTTAATAGCTTGAGCAGGCCTAGAAGACGGTTCTGCAGTTCTGCTCTTTGATACACCCACCTAACTTCCCTACTCCAGTTGAGTCCTGGTCTCTGTGGGGTTTGTGCAGCAGACATACTTGCCTTATTCTCTAACCCCCAGCTTGAGAACATTCTGTCCCGTGAGCCCCCTGCATACCTCACGGCATGCCTCTTCTGGGCTGCAGTTCATCCTACATCCCAGCTTTTTCACTTTTGCAGTAGTCTCTGGCTTCTACCCTGGTGCCAAAATTTCTTCTCTTAGGTATTGTCTCTTTTAAAGGGGGGGAGCACTTCTTCTTTTGCTCAAGGAAGCCATAGATTCATCCATTGTTAATGATTAAGCAGTTTATACAACAGATGTAAACCAATCAGACTGCGACGTTCCACGTACAGATTCCTTATGTGGTCTGCACCTTAGTGCACAGCTGACTCAGTTCTTTGTCACTGGGATTACTAGAAAATTCAAGTAACAACTAGGATATTTTGCAACAACATATGGTGTACAGAAAGCCTGGCCATGTTTTGTTTGCTTCCTGCCTTTACTGTTAAAATCACCTCTCTGGGATATTGTAGCAATAAGAAAAATAATGTGCCAAGAATATTCTCTGGGCACCATATTAACATTTTCTGGAATGACAGAGTCTCGTAGTATTTGGGTGACATTTGGAAAGGTGAAATTAGAATAACTATAAAGTATATGAAGATAAATGTCACCTCAGGTGCAGTCAGCCTGACATTGATTGATGCTTTAACAACTCCCAGCATCCTTCTGTCATTTTTCTTAATGCTCATATAAACTTGTTAGGGAAGAACAGTCTACCCTCATTTTAGCTGAAGGACAGTAGCAGATCACCTAGGAATGCAGGAATGTCAGAGAGCATCCTATAGCCTTCCAGACATTTCTGACCAAGCGCCCTTATCCTCTGTTCTATGCTTAAGTGCTAGGTAATCCTGCCCTTTCAGAGGACCCATTTGTTTACGGTTATGGCTAACACGTGCCCCTTATAGGGCCTTTGAGATGGCTCAGTGGACAAAGGTACCTACTGCCAAGTCTGACAACCCAAGTCAAATCCCCAGACCTACATGGTAGAAGGAGAGAACGACTAGTTGTCTTCAGACTTCCACACACGGAGCACGGCTTCCATATGTGCACTGTGCATTCACACCCACACACATACATATGTGAACACACACACAATGAATAACATAACTTAAAATTTAAAGTGTCCCTTTTTTTCTTTTTGAAGACATTATTTGTGTGTGTGTGGGCGGCGGGGGGGGGGGGGGGTAACCACAGATACCAGAAGAGGGCATCTAACCTCACAAAGCTAGAATTGCAGGCAGTTGTGAGCCACTCTGCTTGGGTGTTCGGAATTGGTCTCAGGTTGTATTAAAGAGCAGCAAGTGCTCTTAACCATTGAGTCATCTCTACAGCTCCAAATATGCCCCTTTTAAACCAAGATGCTTTCATGTTTTTTCTGCTTTCAATCCCCCATCTTTCCCTGGAGTCTTCTATTTTCCAGACCAAGCAGTCTGGTTTTCTGCTACCATTTCACAAATGTCTGGATTTTAGACTTCACCAAGCTACTCTCTTTGGGTATACCCGAACTTTGAAGAGCATACTCCTCAGGTTCTGGTCATTCCAGAGAAGATAGTGGGGGAGCACGGTATGAGAAATGCTTTCTCAGAAAGTAATTGAGTAGCGTGAGCTTTGCCACCTGGAAAGTGGAAATGTTTTCCCGTGGAAGAAGCTTTGATTTAGAAAACTTTCAAGGACTGTTCAAATTCCAGGTCTCCGGGTTTGTCCCTCATCACTGCCTTAGCTTAGAGAAAGGGAGAGAGAAGTATGTGGAATACTGGGTTTGCTTTCTATCAGGTACTCTGTTAGTTCATGCATTAATTAAATCCGGACTGGCAAAGAGATAGAAACTGATCCATATATTGCACCCACGCACTTGCCTGAATGCTCTCAAAGCTTACAAGATTTTTAGAACATCTACAGATGAAACTGGAGTGTTGGAGCTCCTAGCCTTTGAATTCATGGAGAAGTCTGTAATAATAAATCACTTCATGAAGAGATACACAGATTTCTATCAATTATGTCATATAGTTTTGATACAGGTATTTAAGAGCCACCTTTTAACATCAAATATGTTATTATAGAATCTTAAGAAATCTTTTTATAAATATATCTGTCCTTAATTATGACTGGCAGACCACTAAAGAAGAGCTGAAGACGGAGGCATCTTGATGTCATGATAGAGTTTATTAGGATTAAAGTAGTGAGAATAATTGTGAAAACCCAGAGTGAACACAGCCGTGTCCACATTTCATATGCAGCATGACTTCAGTTAAGGATGCCCCAAAGTATAGCTCCTCTCTCCATGGCAAGCTCTGTTCCGTACAGAGGGGCTGGACAAACTCAGCATGAAGCACGCAGAAAGGCACTTGTGTGATGTGACACCAAGATAAATAAAGGCTATGCGCTCCCATTTGGATGCTGAGGTTCAGTCAGTGGACTTCTCTACCTTCGGACGCACAGCTGGCCACCATCTAGGACTCTTTCCTGCTGCAGCAAATATTTGGACATCCTGTCAAACTTTCACAGCTGCTCAACTATATACAGAAATGAAAGTGGGAGTCATATTTCTTAGCCTCTAAAGTGTTTCCACTGTCCAAAATATGATTCCAGATAGTGGGAAGCAGTAAACAAATGTTAGCCTGCAGAAATGGATTTAATACTCTTGTAAACATCATGTTCCATGACTTTACATTCCTTTTTAACTCTTTTCAGTTAAAGAGAAAGAAAGCCCTTTGATCCAGATCTCTTAATCCCCTTTTTCATGTTTAATAGTTCCAGCTGATTCACTTTAATTTATCTTCTGATTATCCCCGAGTTTTCTACAGGGTTTTCTTTTCTGTCTCATTACAATGCTCTTGCCAGACATCCCAAAAGTCTCTCATCTACACACAGAATGCCTGAGCTCCCCTGGTTGCACTGCTCCTTCCATGGGGTGAGTTGGAGACCTGGACAGCAAGAGCCTGATTCCACTCCTCAAGCACAGCCTTCCTGTCAGGGCCCTGGACCACCAAGGGCCACGTCTGGAGTCTTCTGAGGCACAGCAATGCTGACCCTCCCTAAGAGAACACAGTCTCTGATGTCAAGGCTGAGTCCTACTCCTTGCCTTTGAACTCAATAGGGAAATCATGCAAGGGTCACATGCACAGGACTTAGAACCAGGCTTAAGTATCAGCTCTGTTTCTCCCTGTGACCAGAAACAGGTCAGCCAGCTCACCATGCCTCAGTTCCTACACTAGCAAAATGAGCCGGATAATAGTACTTAATTCTCAGTGGATGGCATGAAAATTAACTGCCATGGTTTTTCTCATGGTAAAATCGTATAAAAAGGTTTGTGTTGGCTATGCAATGAACCCGAGAACCAGTCTTTCAAATCATGTTTACCTCCCGCTTCAGTGCTTGAAGGGTAGGGAGTGCACTACCAGCTCAGGCCACGGGGAAAATGGTAGAGTCAGGGGCTCTGTCCAGGCAATTCTATTTTCTCACCAGGGTTGCCTGTCTACTAAATGGGTCCTCACTGGCTGGGAGTTTCATGGTCACTCCTATATTGATAAAGAGTGTGTGCTTGTTTAACAGAAACAGATGGTCCCAATGTTTCTACTTAATGTCTGTTACTAAATTCAAATTGTCTATATGCTTTTGAATTTTTAACGTATTTTTCTTGTAGCTAACAAAGTAAATACTAAGATCAGCCTTACAACAGCCCTCTGTGTAGAACTAGCCATTTAGAGAGTCAAATATCTATGAAAGTCAATAATGAGTACACAAAGATAAAATATAACAAGATATTATAAGTCACTTTTAAACGGTTTTACACCCATGTTTATATTGAGACACCTCCCTCAAACACATGAGTTTTTAAAATTTAACTTCATGTGACTTTCTGAGGCTTTTCAATTGCATATACTAGAAATATCTGTGTCAAAATGAACTGACTTGAAAGACCACCCTTAGAGCGCCGTTCACTTCAACAGTTACAGTGCTAGTTGCTGGTGTGAAGGAAATCGTTTGTTTATAAATGACTTTTTGAGACCACCCAATTTTCCTTCCCCCAAACTATGGGACTCACTCCGTGAAGTGGCCAGGCGCTGTTCTCTAGAATAGATGTCCCACTTACGACGGCTCCTTAGGGCAGAGGGCAGGGGAACAGCTGCACTGCACGCTCCTTCTGCTTTGTGTGGTGGTTGTGGGCAGAGCACGTGTGTCCGGGCTGCTGAGGAGGCCAGCAGTTGAAATAGTGTGCATTCTTTTCCAGTGCTGGCAGCTGCCGTGTTTGCTTTCCGAGCAGTGAACCTGATGGAGGTGACATCACTGGCTGCAGCTGAAGTAAGGATAAGTTTCACTGCCATGGGATGGAAATAGCTCCCGAGAGGCCGCCAGGCCATCGCTCTAGTGTCTGGTGCACAGGACACGCACTTCTTGTAGCTGAATTTTGTAACTCGGGTAAAACCTATAAATTCTGAGTTAAGTATTATTAAGGGCTCAAATTTCCCTAATCACTTGAAAACAACCTTCTTATGAGGGGTCATAAACAAGATTCTTTCAGGAAACCATTATAACCATTATGGGAAACCAAAGACCTAGTGGTTTTAATGGGAACCTATAGTACACTTTCTTTACCCATGTGTTACAAACAAGAACACTAATTGAAACAATTAAATAGTATGGGTTTGAAGGAAGTTCTCACCATCCAAGCTTTGGGTTCTTTTCAGTGGTGAATTAACAATTTAAAGCTGGTTTTCTTCTCTCCTTCCTTTCTTTCCTGTCATCTGTGTATTTTTGTCCATTTCAGAATTCAGTCATGATTCTTGCTCCACCATATTTTCTGTTTGTGCCTTTTTTCTCCCCTTGACAATCACTTTTATATAAGTATGTAGTGAATTTAGGTCAACTTCGGTCACTATTGTTACCTTGTCTCATCCCTCTCTGTCTCTTGATAAAATCCTCTTTCCCATTAATCAATACCCATGCTTCTTACTCCCCTCCCCCACTGTGTATGTGTGATCTTTGGGGTTTAATTAGGGTTGCTTTCGTGAGCTTGGGTATAAGATTATTTACTGAAGCATGGTCAACTTATCAGCCACTACACCACTGAGAAAATGAGCCCCTTCTCCATCAGCCGTCAACTATCGGGAACTCCTCCAGACCGTGAGGACCTGGTGAACCTCTCCCCCATGCAGAGTGGAATTGTGACAGGCTTAAACTTGTGTAGGCCTTGTGGTGATAACCACAACTGTGTGAGTTCATAGGGGCAATGGCCCTGTCTTGTCCAGAAGACACAGACTCTCAGCCTCCCACCCAGTCCTCTGCCTCTTGCATTTTTTCTGCCCTTCTTCCATGATGTTCCTAAGCTTTAGTGGAGGACTGAGTACTTGACAATCGCCTGTTCTCAGCACTTTGACCAGTTATGAGTTTCTGCATTAATTGCAGCCTGCTGCAAAAAGAAACTTGTCAGATGGGAGGCTCAGACTAGCACCAGTCTATGGGGCAGGAGCCCATGGGATGGGCTATTTGCAGTCCACTGTTGTTGGGGAGCAGGTGTCAGTCTTCTCCGTGGTATAACCACCGATAAACTTTAAAGCTGATTTCTTTCAGTGGTAGAGTTTATACCTGAGATATGGTTCAGCCAAATAGTGCCTGCCATGGATGTATGTGTTATCTCTCAGAGAGATGAGTCCTGTCCTTCAAATAGGCACCTACATGTTGTGTCTAAAGGGAAGGGGATGTTTCTGTGTCGTGCAACTGAGTAAATATTAGCCGCATCTCAACACGAGTCCCTTCACTCAGTCACTCTCTACACTAGAGTAACGGGTCTAGGGTTCATAATGGAGGTTTATTAATAGACCCAAGCTGAAACGCTAGACCTTCTATAAACTCCATTGCCTGTGAAGTGAAGAAGGTGCAAGGCTGAGCTCAGTTCTCTTCTTATGTGCATTTTAGATTGTGCGCATGTTCAGAGATTCCAGGAAGGAAGTGTAGCCTCGTGAGAGACTGAAGCCAGCTGAAGAACTGAGAGGGGCTTGCCGCCAGGCCCACCCCAAACGGGTTTATTGTGCTTGATTTGAGAGACTTTGGTGTTAATAACTTCTTTTTGGTTTTTTTGTTCCAGGCAGTTCTGGCTGACCTTTCTACTTTAAAAGTTATGCCTCTTCTTCAAATTTTTCTGTTTGCCACTGTCACCTGATCATCGAGGTCACTGACAGCACATCTAGGTTTTCATTAGAAACTAATCATGAACTATGCAAACTCTGCATACAACCAAAATTAAACGTTGCATATAAGCCAATAAAGATCATGTTCCCTCCTCAGTTAAAGCTAAGAAGTTTTTCACTTTTTGAGACAATAACCCTACACACCAAATACTGCGCTTGCATGCTGATGACTGTCAACAGAGAAGCAATAGACATCTCTTCTACTGAACCAAGCATCCTATATGCACAGATTCCTTACTTGTAACGGGCACTTACCATATATGCAATAAGAACTAAAGGCACGATAATAAACGTCAAGAGGTAGCACAGCTTCTTGTTGATTTGTAAACTTCTCCCTAGATATAGTTCTATTTATCAATTGCTCCCCACTAAAGCCAATGATGGGATAGGACATGAAAAGGCTTGGAAACAATCATGCATTTGAGTGGGAATTCAATTGTACTTTGGTACTTTTAATTAGCTTTTAATTTATGATGGATTTTCAGATCCTTCTACTTTATTTCTCCATTAAATATCTCCATTTGAAAATGTATACAGATATCTCCATCCCATACTTTTTGGGACAGTCTTATATAGCTCAGGCTGTCCTCAAACTCACTGTGCAGCAGAGGATGACCGAATTCCACATCCTCCTGCCTCCATCTGCCAAGTGCTGGGATTGCGGGTGTTTCACACCACTGCCTCCATCTTATAATATCTTACTCTCCACGCTGGAAGTCGGAAATGTATAGAGGGCTCCCTTTGCACTCCCTAACCTTACGTCTTTCACATAGAAGCCTGAACACTGCTGAGGCATGGTGCCGGAGTCTGTTTCCTTGGAAGAATCTAAGAAGGAAGGATGAAAATCACATTGGCTATGCTGAAGCTCAGTCCTTCCAGTGCTTGACTTCTGGAACAGAACACCTCAGACACACCACAAGTGTTCGTTCATTCTAGAACTGAAGCCAGTATTCAAGGGATTGGGTCCTACTTAGTGTTAATTATGAGCAAAAGTTTTGTTTTATATTTCTTTAAAGATATACCATTTCAGTATATGGAATAACAGGATGTGAAAAAATATTGTCTTCTAATTTTAGATGAAAAATGAAGATACTGATCACTTTAATAAAACTCAAATAAACCAATAGATTGATACTCTCCTTATCTGAAATTTTATTAAATCTCATCAAATGTATCTTAGGAATCTGTTATTTTCACAGCATATCTTATTAAATTCAACATAGTAATTCAAGTGCAGTAAAATTAAATTAGATATGAAGAATTTATTAAAAATATCTAAATTCTCTTATTCATCAGTGCTTCCTGCCTTACTGAAGACTAAATTGTTCTGTGATTGATTCATAACAAACCCACATGTTATTGTTTTTGAAAGTGGCGCATTCATGCCATGTGCCTTGCTGTTGTGCATGTCCAGATGTACCTCCACGGAGGGACAAACATGACTCCCGGCCTAGTGCCCCTCCCTTTGTCTCAGTGGCAAAAATATTAGGAAGAAGTTGCGCTTTAAATGATTAGTAGATGTTTACAGACATACCCATCTTTAAACTTTTTAAAGATAATATGAACTCACTAGTTAGAGACATTGCAGTTGTCTGAGGCACTAGATTAGGGACCTTTGCTCGTACTATATGTTCCTAAATAATTAGATCTCTGTTATAGACAATTGAGAGGGAGACCAGACAGATGATAAAAAATATTGTTCCAAGTTTTTGTGGTTCTTTTGAACTCAGTCCACTACCGTGCACCACAGTTTCGTGTCTGGCAGAGCCTGTCTGACCATCTTTGGATCAGGATGCTCTGCTACTGCAGCTTCCTGGCTAGGAATGCCCAGCTTGACTTAACTGCCAAGTGCTTCCTGCTCAGCCTGGGCTCTCCTCCCACTCCACAGGGAGAAGAGAGACCAATAAGCTTGTACCTTCTCTGCCCTCTAATCCAAAGTTTAGCTCGGTCCTCATACTTCATTTCTTCCTTGTGTCAAGAAGTCTCTCTATAGCTAAGTGCTGATCCATTTGAGTTGTTCCTGTGCTTACAAAGTTTGACTCCTTGTTGCTTAAAAGATGAAGTCCCCACTCATAAGCATAGAATAATTCCCGATAGCCTGGACTTTCCATTTCCTTGACCCATGATGAGTCATTCCCATGCACCTCAACTTCAGCAAAAAGCATGGTGATCTTCAGCCCCTTCTGGCTGTTTTGTTCATTTTACCTCTGCATAAGGAACTCTCATATTCCAGGCCCCACTCAGAAAAACTCCTCTGTTGCTAACATATGCTACATCCTGCACATTGGAATTATTTCTGTATCTTTGCTCATCCATTTATGTGCTTGTAACAGTGGGCATTCTTCAGGCAACTGGCATTAACTTCCTGGCTGCCCAAGTCATGAGAAGAGATTGTCTACATGTTTTTTGCATTTCTTGAATTGTTCCAAAATTGGAATACATTTTTGTTAAACACAAATATCTAGTTTCTCTTCTTCCACAAAGGCTTCTCCTTGCAGTTCGCCTCTTCTCTGTGTGCTTCAGGCCTCATGGAGTCCTCCCCCGAAGTTCTCTGGGCTGGCCAAGCAGTCACATGTGCCGTCCCACTGGCCTTTGAATGGCTTTGAGATCAACTCAGAGTCTATGACCGGTGAGAGCTTGGGACACTTGGTTAGAGAACTCTGGTGTAAACTTTCAGGGAAACTGGCTGTGAGAAACAATGTGATTACATGGAAAGAAGAAAAGCTGCTCTTGGTCCTTGTGGCTCCTCAGAATACACCCCAGTGGGCTCCATGGACCCTTCTGTACATAAGCCAAAGGATTTTTATTTGCAATAGAAAGGATCCTGACTTCTATGATTACTTTCCTATGAGGGTTGAGATCCAGTAGGTGTAGAAACCCCATCTATACACTGTTCAAACTGGCGTAGAACTTCTAAACTTCTTCAGTCAAGGCGAAACTGTGGCCTTATGAGGATAAAGCCTATGTTCCGTGCCTACCTGATGTACCTTACAAGGGTCTTTGACCTTTGGCCTTTTGTCATATAGCTCCATCGTCTTTGACCTTTGGCCTTTTGTCATATAGCTCCATCGCTCTGAACGCTTTCTCTTCTCTTCTCACCTAACTCTAACTTGTACCTCAGAACCTAACTCAGGTGCTGCATCATCAGGAAGACTGCTCCTCATACCCTCAATCAGCCCAAGGCGTGCTAGCCAGTCTTTGCTTGTCTTTCTTTTCTGCTCCGTGGTAACTCCTTGAGGGCAGTGATGGTCTTTTTTCAGCTTTTCATCTCTAGCACCCAGCATAGTCCTTGCCCCGCTAGCAGTATAATGAGTGTTTGCAGGTGAATGTGTAAGGTCTTCTAATTTGTGCTCATTTTACCTATGACGAGGAACGTTGTTCAGAGTGATAACTTGCCCAGCCACATGTAGCCATTTTACCTTTAGTTTCCTACTGAGGAAGTTTCAAAGGGAATAATATCTTTAGAGAAGAAAAATTACTGCCTCTTTTTTTATTTAAGTGAATATGTATACAATAAAGCTGTACATATGTAAGGTAGAACTCGCTTTAAGTGTACAGTTCTGTACAAATGTACGTACCGATGTCACCACTTTTGACAATTGTGTGCAGAATGTTTACATCACCCAAAGCAGTTCCCTTTGTCCCCTCCTATTCAGACCCCTGCACACTCACGCCTGTACACTCACTTCAGTCACAGAACTGCGGCTAGTCCTAAAGAGCAGGGTCTGTTCTCTGGACGTCCCCCTCAGCCCTCTTGTGTTGGGCTTGCTGACAGTGTGAGAGACAGTTATGGTCAAGTGCACATCTTCATATGGACAGGCGGCTCCCTTCCCCCAAGGCAATTGCTGGTGTAAGCATTTGTTTACTTTTCTAAGAAGTCGCCGAGTTCCTTTGTGAGGTGATTCCACCATCTTACATTCGCACCAAAAACACGTGAGTTGTGGTGGCTCCAGGTCCTGGTTGTCACTGTTAGCTAAGCTATTAGGAGGCCATTCTCTTCCTGTTAGTTCCCCAGTTAGGTAGAACAACAACTTATTCTGCTCAGTCTTTTGTCCATGTGATATTAATTACCTTTTCATAACACTGTAGGACTTCTTTATTGTGGATGTAGCTTAGAAATCCCATTCTATGGGTTATCCCATATATTTTTTTAAATTATTCCTTTTTTCTTTTAAATTTTTAAATAAAAGTTTGCTTTCATTCATATTTACATGCAATTCTTTATTTTCCACACAGAGTACTGATTAAACTCTCTTTTTCAAGAGCAAAAACTTTAATTTTATTGAAATCAAATTTAGCAATTTTTTTGCATACTATCTATAAAATCTTTGTTTAACTCAAAGTTACACATACTTTATCCATTCCTCTATAAACTTTATAATTTCGCTCATTCATTTTGGTCTATTGTTTTTAAGATTTTTTTTAGTGTGTGATAAGTTAGGGCTGAGGCTCATGTTTTCACACCGGACACTTGCCATTTGCTTAGCAGACCCCTTTCCTTTCTACATCAGACCTCTACAGAGGCAGAAGGAGGTAGCTGGTGTCAGGCCTTGATTTTATTTCCTGTGGATCTGTGTCTGTCTTTCTGTAACAGCATAACATCTTAATTTTTTTTTTTTTTTTTTTTTTTGGTTTTTCGAGACAGGGTTTCTCTGTGGTTTTGGAGCCTGTCCTGGAACTAGCTCTTGTAGACCAGGCTGGTCTTGAACTCACAGAGATCCGCCTGCCTCTGCCTCCCGAGTGCTGGGATTAAAGGCGTGCGCCACCGCCCGACTAACATCTTAATTTTTGTGGATCGACAGCAAGTCTTGGGATTGACAGTGTAACTGTTCACTTATGTCAAAATTATTTAAGATGTTTTAATATTATTGCTTTTCTAAATAACTTTTAGAATTAGCATTTCAGTTTTCCACAAAAGAGTTTGTTAGGATTTTTTTTTAAAGACAGCATTTGCTCTATAAATAGCTTTGGAAACAATTGATAAATAATACTGAGTTGTCCCATTCACGAGCACAGTCTATCTTCATTTACTTAGGGTAATTTTTTTTAATTTTCACTCAATAATATATTGTAGTTTTGAGTGAGCAATTCTTGCACATAGTTGGTTAAAAATTATTCCTAGTTATTTCTTGTTTATTTTACTGTAAATTATATTTTTAACTTTCAATTTCTGATGGTTTGTTGTTAATATACAGAAGTACAACTGAATTTTCATATTGACCCTGTATCCTAAGACCTTGAAAAAATACTTCTGTTATCCTTTTTTGTAGCTTCCCTAGGATTTCCTACATATATAGTATATCAAACTGCAAATAAAGATAATATTGCTTCTTTCAAATCTTTGTGCCCTTGGTTTCTCTCTCTTTCTCACTCTCTCTCTCTTTCAGCCATAGACTAGAACCTGCAGAAAGTTACAGGAAAAGTTCTTCCCGAACATTTCAAATAATCTCTCTCCATGTCATGAACAAATAGAAATAACGAGCAAAAGGAAATCAAAAGAGGAAGAAGGGAACCAAGTTCACTAGATGAGTGGAAATAGCCAAGTCACCCACCTAATGCCATACCAGAGCAGAGGAACCGTCCATAGCTCTGGCTATGTCGAGAAGCAGCCAGCCATACTTAGACTGCACCAGGCTTCTTCCTTTATCAATGGGCTCACTAGGAAGCTCCCTTGAACTAGAAAGCATAAATGACCTCTAATATGCACATTGCCCTGTACACGTAATACACAAATCTTGATACCAATGACGTGGAAGATGGACTAACACAGGGCAGAGAGAGGGAGGGAAGAAAGGAGACAGATGGAAAGGGACTAAGCTACTGTACACGCTGAAGAGCTTCTTCCTCTGGAAGAGAAGTGAATGAGCATTTTCTGTGTAAGAAGTGAAAGACAATGAAAAGAGCCGAGTGTGTGTAAAGACAGATGCTTTGTGTAGGAGCACAGCTGACTAGACTCCATCCTAGTCCCCAGCTCTGTCAACTCTGGATGACCAGGCTGGTTGGAGTACAGAAATGTGGTAAGGCACTCTACCAGCGACGAGGAACTCAACTTTCCTCAACAGAAAGCCAACCCAGCATGTTAGCCCTAAAACAGAGCCAGTGGGCTCACGTAGAGAAAGGCACCAGCAACCCTCATGCCATTCCAGAGTCTTCTTACCAGTATAAATACTTGGTTGTATGAAGATGCCTCCTAGGATTACGTCAGGTCTTCCTTCACTTCTGCCATACCACCAGGACGCCCCGCCCAAGTGAGGGAGGTAACTGAGAGGGAAGGGAACATTTCCTGTACATATAGTATTTGCATATTAGTCACCCCAATCTGGAGACAAAGAAAACAGACATGACAGTTACAAACATATCCTCACAAATATTTCCCCATTTTTGTTTGCAGTCTGTCAAAAATAGACTTAAATTCTACCTCCACCATTGCTGAGTATGTTGCCTAACATAAGCTTTTGTTCTTCATCTCTAATATGCAAACGAATGTCAAATAAATAGGGCTTGGTGTGTTTACTGCTCTAGAGGAAATGGGGCCTGGGAGAATGGAGCCAATAAATGAGGCAGACTGGTCTCATGCAATAGCCAACTTTATTCAAAAGACTGGACAATTTATACTCAAGAGTTAAGAGAAGTCACATGACTAAAGGGCAAGCTTCATGTGACAGACAAGCGGCACACAGGAAAAACATGTTTTTCCATGTAAACAACAATAACCAATTGTAATGAGCAATCTGAGTAAACCCATTCCTATCTGCTATACCTAGGAAGGGCACAAAAACACATTCCAAGAACAATCCCATGTTTTTAAGAAACAGAGGTCACAAGACTCTTGTCTGTTGTCCTGGAGATTTCTGACAAGCACTCCGATGTCTTATACAACCCCTTCTTGGACTGTGTTCCCACACTGGTCCTCTGGATATGAAAGGAGCATATAAAACAGTTAACACTTTTGATAAGTTGAACTATCAGAAGGAGAAGAGACATCACTTATTGGCTGGATTTTACAATTAACAGGTAGATAGTCATGCAAAAAAAAAGTGGCATCAGAACAGCAGGCTCCATCAGAAATGCTTCTTTTTCCCTTTAGAGTTTTCTAGTAATGAATTTGGAGCTGTCTCATACTATATATGCCTCATGGGAATTCACACTGCATACAAGCCCATTGGAGACTGAGAATTACTGCAGTGGTATTACCTGATTAGCTGCCCCAGAGCCTTGCTATTGTACATCTTGAAGGTTAGGCCTCCTCAAAACACAGTCTGAAAGGATTCTCACTTCTGAACAAGATGGGGATTAAGGACCGAACGTGCCTCTCTAAAATCATATGATGAACCCCAACACCCAATGTGGTGAGATTAGAAAGCAGGTTCTTCGGGAGGTAATTGTGCTTAAAAGAGCATAAAATTAGAGTACCCAAGGTGGAGTTAATATCCTTATAATAAAAGGAAGACACTGTTGTTCCCTTTTAAGTGTTCACATACTGGCCACTTAAACACATGGTAAGATGGTGACCACCCACAAGGCAGCAGAAGAAGTCTCAGAATGAATACTATCTTGCTGGCACTATGGATGTTCTAGCCTCCAGAACTATAAAAAAATAAATATCAGTTGTTTAATTCACCTAATCTATAATATTTCATTATTATAGCAGTCTAAGATAACAGATGCGGTAGAAGCATATTTACCAGAAGAAACAACCATTCTCAAGTTAAAACCAAACACCAAGAGCTCTGAGCCCCAACTTGCTGCCTGTAGGATGATTCAGATATGCAATCTAAGACGGGGGTTCCCAGGAGAAGTCAGGGATTTCCCTGAGTGAGGGGGAGAAGGCTGTGAGTACAAGGGCAAAGCAACAGGAGTTTGAAGAAAGCACAGCGTAACCAGAAAGGAGAAAAATGCACCAAGAGAGAAAATGAAGGATCCTAAAGATCCCTCAAGTCTACAGCGAGAGCTTCCCTCGCAAGGAAAACTACCCGAGGTCAAGAGAGAGCTGCTCCAAAGGATTAGAAGGAACGGGCTTCAAGCTCACGTGGGGCCCAGAATAGCGGTCGTCCTCACCAGCCAGAATGAAGGACTTCCTAATACCTGGAGCATGAGGTAGTTTGCTCAGGAGGGCGTTGACCCATTAAAGGGGAATGTTAATCCTAGACCAAGTGCCGTTCTGATCACTTCCTGCAGACATTTAAAAGGCTCAAGAGGATTAAATGATTCCTAGGTAACTTATCCTAGAACAAAACTTAAGATTTCTTATAAGAATACAAATGTAACCAGCACCAGTAAGGTAAAATGTGTAACACTGAGCACTTCATTTAAAACACTGCCAGACATCAAGAAGTAGGAATGTCCGACTCAATAAGGACGGAATTAATAAACTGAAGTTGACACTGATGACAGAGTGGACAAAACAGCAATAACAATAACAACAACAACAACAACAAAAGTACTTATAAATATTTCCTGTTTGGCAACAAGACAGAGAAGAAACCGGTTGCCGTAAGGGAGTTTGGGGAGACATTGTTAATTTAACCATGTGTGTATG
Source organism: Chionomys nivalis (assembly GCF_950005125.1). Lineage (NCBI taxonomy): Eukaryota > Metazoa > Chordata > Mammalia > Rodentia > Cricetidae > Chionomys > Chionomys nivalis. The sequence goes on from NC_080091.1 coordinate 58,057,371, forward strand.
TGCCTGAGTGTATATCTGTATTTATATGCATGCTGTGCATGTAGGTACCTGGGAGGCCATGGCAGGGAGTCAGATCCACCATATGAATGCTGGGAACCAAACTCAGGCCTCTGCAAGAGCAAGGGCTCTTAACTGAGGAGGCGTCCTCCAGCCCCATGGATGATACTTTCTCAACCTCCAATACTGTAGAGGAAATGCAACGTCTAGCATGTGAATAAGGGGATGCTTTAAAAGCAGTTTAGACCGGCAGGAAGAAAATTCTGTAGTGCATCCTGAGGACCCCACAACAGGAGCAACCCAGAATGAAACAGAGAGAAGATAACCAATTAGGGAGGAGGTGGGGAGGCAGGGATGTGCAGCAGAGACGGGAACTCTTATGCACAGTGTCCACGAATATAAATGATGCCGCTGCAATGAAAAACAACATGAGGCTTCCTCAAAAAGTCTAAAAAGAGAAGTCTGATAACACCCAACAATCCTTCTCAGTATTTCTGCAGAAAAAATGAAATTACACTCTCAAAGCTTTGTTTGAACTCCTGTGTTTGTTACAGCATTGATTTTTAATAGCCAAGACACAGAAACAACACACTTATTCCATTTTGTGAATAAATAGATAAACAAAATGTGGTATAAACACGCCACATATTATGCTAGGTAAAATGAGCTAGTTGCAAAAGGATAAAAAGTGTATGTTAAACAGCCAAAACAGAAGCCGGAGTTCTGGTTGCTCGAGGCAGGATAGTGGGAAATGAGCTATCGTACAAGGGGATGACATTTTAGCCATTCAGGATAAGCAGGTTCCGGGGATCTGCTGTACTAAAGTGTGCTGACAGGAAACAGCGCCAGATTGTACACTGAAAATTTCTCTTGACAGAATCGATTTTGTATTCAATGTTTTTACATTTTTTAAGTGCTATGAAAAATAAACACAAGAAAATTAAACCAAAACTAAGTAGGACAAAGGAAATAATAAAGATCACAGCAAAAATTTATGAAACAGACAAACCCAGAAATTATCAAAATAAAAAGATGGTTCTTTGATGAGATCAGAATCATTAATAAACCACTATATGAGCTGATAAGGGTAAAAAAAATATATTGACATCAGAAACAACAAACATGATATATGCATGAAAAACTTTATGTCTATGCCTTTGGCAGCAGGCAGGGTTAGCCTTCTGACTTTGGTCTCACCCTGTTTTGGCTGTCCTGGGTTCTCTCCGTCTGTTTGTTCTGTGGCCCGGAGCTAGACTCAACTATTAGGAAACACTCTAACATCTTTATAATGCAAACAGACTACCAGGCTCTGTGTGCCTTCAATGACCCAAGTACATGGCATTCTTCTTCCAGGGAAGAAGCTGGCATTCCTTCCCTAGAAGAGGTCCCAGCAGGCGCAATGCCTTGTCTGTAGTCCTGAGTTCTGTCCTCCACACTGACTCAGAGTCCAACACTTCCCACCCATAGCCCTTCTCCTTTTCACTCCTCCAGGTTCCCAGCTCCAGACTGTATCCTAACGGGGTGCCTTGGCATTGAGACAGTTTTCCAGACTTGTCCTGATCTACCTAGCTGTCAGCGGAATGGTTTCTTGGGAGGAAATGAACAGACTCACGGGTAGGCAGCCCTCTTTTCTAGGTCACTCTCTTCTTATCCTGCCCTAGTAAATGGTTACTTTCACCTAGGTTTGCTGCCTTCACCAACTAGCCACTCTGACGCCAGGCTATCTTGGCTCTTGACGTTATGAATTCCAGAATCACATGTCAACTTCTCAAAAAAGAAAAGGCTTCTGGGATTTTGCTTAGGATTTCAAACTGAATCCATGGATCAGTTTGGCTGACACGGTCCTTTTAAGTCTCACCCAGTAATGGCTCAGTCTGTCTCTGCGTTTGTTGCCCAGGGAACTGCTACAGGCCGTGCACAACTTTGGCCGGATGTTTCCTCAAAGACACAGTCTTCTTGCTCAAGCTGGCCTGAAACTCCAGAGTGCGAGTGTTCTGCCTGCCTCAGCCTCTTTGCTAGACAGGACTACAGACATGTGCGACCCTGCTCGGCTAAGATTCACAAACAAGGAATTAAAGCAGGGCCTTCCACATGCTAGGCCAGCACTCTATCGCTGAGCCACAACCCAAGCCTGATTCACATTTTTCAATGTTATAGCGAATGCTATTGTTAAAGTCTGATCTCTGACTGATTTCTTCCTTTCGAAGCCACTCAGTGTTTTTGTATAGCTATCCTAGATGTGTGTCCTTTTCTTTAACGTAAGTAATGGGAAGAATGTCTTGGTGTTCGGTTCTTGTTTTCATATCTTTTTTTTTTTTTTTTTTTCCGAGGCAGGGTTTCTCTGTGGTTTTGGAGCCTGTCCTGGAACTCACTCTGTAGACCAGGCTGGCCTCGAACTCACAGAGATCCGCCTGCCTCTGCCTCCCGAGTGCTGGGATTAAAGGCATGCGCCACCAATGCCTGGCATTGTTTTCATATTCTAAGGTTTTGGGTATTCTCTTTTAATACATAATTTTAACCCCCTTTCTACCAAGTTTAAGAAAAATCTTCTTGAATTGTGGTTTATTTTTACCATGTATTCTGTTTGGCCACATTGGTTTTCCTCTACAAGAAGGGACAGTTGGGTCACTTTATGTCATTATTATCCTTTTCTCTGGGGTTGGAGGGGGCAGAGTTTTGCTATGTAGCCCAAGCGGGTGTAGAGCTTGCTATGCTCCCGCTTCCCCTCCCAAGTGCTGGGAGTACAGTCATATGTGACCCTGCCTGCCCCACAGGTCTCCATTTTTAAACAGAGAACACTGATTATTGAATCTGTTCAAGGTCCCACAGTTGGGGTAACATTAGAACACAGCTCTGACCAACCCTGAACCCTGGGGTCTTGGCTCCACACCCCTGCTGCTTGGTCCAAGTCTGGCACGGAGTCCTCCGATGCTTGTAGCCCGTGTTCCTTCACACAGCCACTCTCACACGCCTTGGTGTCCTGCTTCCTCATGGACCACTGGCCCTGGCATAACTTGGGGACACATAGGTACACCTAGTGCCGACTGCCTGGGCCGACATGATGGGAGTCTTTAAGTTTTAGAAAATGCCAGTAAGCTTCTTTGCCTGTGAGGAAGCAGTAACAGGAGAGAGAGAAGGCAGCTTAGGCTGTGGTTATCAATTCCCTTCATATTATATTCCCCTGGAAGCATGTAAAATCCCCGTTGCCAGACCAGAAACTCTGCCAGTTGGGTCACAAGTGTCTCGGAGTGACGTTCAATGTTCCCAGGTACAGTCAAGTTCACTAGCCCACGTGTAAGCGTGAGCTCCCTTACAGTTCGCTCCCTAGTACTGGTTCCGTAGAACCCAAGATTTGGCCCTGCTAACAAGACCCCCAGTGACCTAAGGTGTTTCTAAAGTGAAATGAAAGTGCTCAAGGCTTCCTTCAACGCTGTCAGGAAGAACAAACCGAATGGAGGCAAACCCTGCTCAGGCGTTGTGGTCTCAGCGTGTTAACTCTCACAGATTCTGGCAGAAGAGGGAGGTGCTCGAGGCTCTTGAGGGGCCATCAGCTACTTCATACCTAGCACGTTCTGGGCCTGGTGCTTGTGGGGCAGGCTGTGGTTCCAAAGGCTCAGTGGGCCAGACACAGTATCCAGCCACTCCCTGGCGCCCAGGGCAACAGCTCGGGCAATCCCAACTCCTTTCTCCCTGCAGTGTCCTTACCATCCATGTACGTTGTTTAAATCCCGCCCTATGCTTCTCTTGCTTTTCCTGGCTTCCCGTGTTCAGACTTCCTTAGTTTGAACTGAATTTAAAACTTTAATCTTAGCCATAAAACTAAGGAAATTGAGCCAGGAGAGGAAAGGGGCCTTGGTGACGAATGCCGAGGAGAAATGGCGTGACAGAACTTGATCAGCTTTCCAGCCTGACTCCATTCATGACAGGCAGCATTTGGTCTGGCGACTGCAGTGTGGCAGGATTTAACACGCACACTCTTCACTCCAGCTTATAATTTACATACTTTTCTCTCTGGCAAGACCTGAGCGACTGCCGTCAGCAGGCTGTGAGGGACTTACCTCACATGAGGCAGGTCTGTGTTGGGCTCAGCAGTAGCCCAGAGCTACGCCCCACCTCCCCTGGCCTGTGGGATACGGTGGAGATGATTGATCCTGAAGCAAAGACTGCATAGGTCCTTTCTGGGGGTGCCAAGTCCAAGAAACCCCATTCCCATTGACTAGAGCTGACTGCACCTGAGATGGTAGAATACTTCTCCAGAATTCCACAGGGTCAAAGGTAACCTTAGCACAGAACAAACTAATCCATTCTTTCTAGAAGAAAGGAGAACTGAGGGCAGAAACTGTTCAGTGGGAAGGAGGCCAAGCAGGACTCCGAAGTTCCTGCCCCCAATACACGGGCTATTCTAAAGCCCCGAACTTGTTGCCAGCATTAAATCGTTCAGGAAAAGCTGCCCCAAGACCTGAAAATTTTCACATAGCCCAGACTTTACAAACAATACCAAGAGAAGTTAATCCTAACTATTCTCCAAAGGACAGCTGAGGAAAGGCTTCATTTCCCACACATTGTGTTTCGACGACCTCCCAGAGACCACTGTCGTAGCTGGCAAATGATCCGGTACCTACAATGCGGGGGTCAGCCTCTGGGGAGTGGTCTCTGGTTGCCTGTGACTGGCCAAAACAGGTTTGTGTTCTCCTCCTCCCTCCCGCAGCCTACAACCACCTCCCTTGGGGCTGCTATTTAGTTGTGGGTTTTTGAAGATGAAATAAGAGGAGAAATATCCTGGCCCATAAGTGAGTAATTAGCCTAATGAAAACGCACTTTAGGGGGCGCTAATTAGCCAATGGAGGACAAGCAAGGTTGGAGGGAAGTCTCTGAGGACTGAGAAACCCACTGGGTGCAGACAGGCTGTCTCTGATCGCTAGGGGTGGAGCAACGCCACGGCGGCCCTGCAGCTTTAAGCATCCAATTAATTAGGCGAACGTATGGGGAGGCCTCTAGATCCAGGCCTCAAGCCAACTGCCTTATATGTCCCACAGTTAAGCGTCTTGCTCTCACCCACTGTTTCTCAGTTTAGTCTCCAGGAAGCGGCAGCAGCGTCACCTGGAAACCCAGGCTGCTGACTCAGACCCAATGTCTGGGAGAGGATCCCGCAAACTATGCTCGACAGGCTGTCCACATGATTCTGGCAGAGGCTCGTGTTGGGAGGCCACTGCTTTAATGAAATTCTTTTAAGCCCCTTTGGGTGAGACTGGGGATCCCACCAGGGGTCGGGGGTAAAGGTCACAGAGTGGGTCTCAAATTAGGCTTGACCATGGCCTTGAGACCTGATATGCAGTCCGGTTCATGAGTTTCCTTGACTCTAAGATGGGTCAGACACAACTCTTCTTCAGGGAGGTCGTGAGCATCAGACATTTCCGAGTTCGTCTCACTGAGCCAGGTATCACGGGCCTGAAAACACAGCTACTTGGGTTGAGGAGAATCACAAGGTCAAGGCCATCCTGGGCTGTGGTATGAGCTCAAGCCTGGCCTGGGTACTTACTGAGGTTCTGTCTCAAAACAACAGCTACAAAAAGACCGTCGGGGCCCTCTTCTTGATGGGTCCATTTAGATGAACTTCTAGGGGGTGTAACTCGGTGGACGAGAGCAGAGAGCTTGCTTGGCACTGGAGTCAATTCCCAGTACTGCCAAAAAGAACCACCCAAAACAAAACACACACACACACACACACACACACCTCTTCCTTACCCCAATCTACCTAAAAGGAAGTCTGCAAAACCTAACTTATCCCTAGGACAAACGCTCAAGATAGCAGATGGCCACATCCATGCTCACAATGCTGCCTTTAATGCGTTTTTAATTAACTTTTTAAAATGTTTCTGGGTCTGAGTAATTCAGCTTAGCCGCTGAGTCCTGAGGATAGGATTTATTTTTTTTTAAGCAGAAATATGTTTTCCAATGCTTTTATCCAAATAGTTTCAAAGATTAGATTAAAACTCTTTAAAAGTGAAACTTAGCTTCCTGCCCTTACACTTTGGGGGGAGGGGTGTCTTTTTTTTATTTTGTTTTTTTTTTTTTAAAGAGAGAAAGAACAGATCATGTGATACTTTTGTTTTAAATTTGTAATTAAGGATTAAACCTAACAACCTAACAACCTAACAAAACTAACCAAAATTATTTGAGTATTTACCTTACCTTTTCACTGGATTGTACAACTGTGTGGCTTTCTGGTATAAAAATAGACAGCTTTAACAGGAATTTTTGAAAATACAAGGAAATGTGAAGAAAAATAAACGCTATCCTTTCACTCAAAGGAAATAGCTGTTTTAGTTATTTCTTTGTGCCCTTTTCCTGCTGAGATGTAAAATGTTAATGTGTACAGAGACCTGTAAAAATTAGTGGCGATGCTGCCATGACCCCCCCAAGTTTTTAGATCCCCAAACTGACAACATCACACACATGCACACACGCACTTAGCATGCTTGCAGAAGGGGGCACTTAACTGTTTGCTATGACTGAGACTTTCTGCAGAAATTAGAGTAGAAACCAATCAGGAAAATAAAGTTGCCTTGAGATTGTAGAGAAAGTGAATAGTGTCCGGATTTTGCTTGTGGCCGGAGCCACCCTGCTGCACAGACAGGCCTTCTGCCCTGTGAACTAGGCACACCTGTGAGAAAGGAACAAAAAACATCAAAACTAGGGTTCACCCTCCTGTCATGGACGCCTGCACTTTTGAATCTGTCTCTTTGATTTTTTTTCATTGTACAAGGGGAGAAGCATAAACCAAAAGCTTTATTGTGAAGCTAAACTTCCTTTGACACTGGTATCTTGTGGTTTTGGCAGTGTTTCTTTTTTTATTATTTTTTTATTTTTATTGAGCTCTACATTTTTCTCTGCTCCTCTCTCCTTCAACCCTCTCCCAAGGTCCCCATGCTCCCAATTTACTAAGGAGATCTTGTCTTTTTCTACTTCCCATATAGATTAGCTCCATGTATGTCTCTCTTAGAGTCCTCATTGTTGTCTAGGTTTTCTGGGATTGTGATTTGTGGGCTGGTTTTCTTTGCTTTATGTTTAAAAACCACTTGTGAGTGAGTACATGTGATAATTGTCTTTCTGGGTCTGGGTTACCTCACTCAAAATGATGTTTTCTAGCTCCATCCATTTGCCTGCAAATTTCAAAATGTCGTCACTTTTTTTCTGCAGTGTAGTACTCCGGCAGTGTTTCTTACAACGGAACATTTATATACTTATATTCGGTAAGAAAAGAAGGCATGGATTAAAAACATCACATCATTGAGGTTTGGTTCTGGTTTTCCCACAAAACAATGGAAAGGTCACAGAACAATAAAACACAGTGCATCCTAAAAGCCAGCTTGCCCTGTGGAGAGAGAGTTCAGATCATTTTTTGTAGATATGTGTTTATACACATATATATTATATTACTATCACTCATGACTTTCAAATGTAATACAAAATAGAATTGACGGTAGCACGTGTGAGCCGCGTAACCTCTATGCTTTTAAATATCCATCCTGAAAAGCGCAGATGCCTCTGATCCTACAGTTGGAGTCCCTGCCATGTGACAGCAAAAGATAAGTCAGCTTCACACATGGCTCCGAAGTAACCACAGGGCTAGTTTTTCCATCTGTATGAAAGAATGTTCCAACATCTTTAATGACCGAAGATAATCCTCTGTCATCATCTCATGCATCTAGGTTATAAAAATATATACACGCCTTTGAAGAAAGGTCTTGGTCTACTGATGTCAACTGCAGGTCAGATCATGGAAAACTGGCATGGCTACAAGAAGGAATGAAGCCTGCTTATGTTTTCTCTTGGTATTTTGAGCTGAGAATTTCACTATGCAGCGTTCTGTTTGGAGATCTAATTAAGGGTTGAGGAGTGATTGCTCTTAGATGCAGATCACTCTCGGTCAACTATCAGGGTTGGCGGTGGAAACCCTTTCTATGGGACCAAGGGAAAACATTTGGTTTCAGAAATGAAGACCTGAAAAATGTTTTACATAGAAGGGGAGGGTCTGAACAACTTGGCATGTCTTACACCGAGTTAAAACAGCGCTATCAAGAGAAGCACCGTGTATGTAGACACGCCAGCCACATTTCCCTGCTTTGTACAGAGCGTGTCATCTTTGATAAACCGAGCGGGTATGCTTTGTGAACTGAAATATTAAGATCGGCAATACAATGTCAAAATAACCTCTGGGCGGGGGAGCTACAGATAGGAGGACAGGGCAGGGGCACAAACTGAGAAGGTGGCTCCTCCCTCAGCTTTAGAGATGTGGTCTGTTCTTACTTCGGGTAGAATGGCCATGTCATGTCAGACATGCCCTTGCAGGACACCTCTGGCGTCCACCATCGCCACTGCCACAGAGCTACTCTCGGGCTTCCAGGAACCAGTCAGAGCAGAGTTCACACTCCTTCTCTCCAGGTTCCTCTATACTATGCCTGAGAGACTTTTAACCATAATGACTTTGGCTCTAAAAACAGTCTCTCCAACTCATTAGCCTCTTACTGAGTTCAGAAAGCAACCGGACTGTGCGTATACACTAAACTGAGGGACGGGGCAGGGAAAGCAGTCAGATGGCGCCTGCGCACTAAGGAGCAGGTAGAAAGAAGGGCTGTCCTTTCTCTTCTGTCTCAGCTTTGGTGACCAACAGCATGGGAGCAAGGTCACCAAGAATCCCAGAGGATTCCTTTGGGTTTTCCACAGTGGGCTGTCTGGAGATTCATGGAGACTGTCTTTGCAACCATGTTTATGTTCTATAAATCCAATACTGGGGAAGGCAACAGTAGAGTAAAGATCATTTTCTAAGCCTTTGATGACCCTCTGAGTGCAGGCTCAAGTCTCAGGCCATAGGCAACATCAGTACCTCACTGCTCTTAACTACTGGTAAATTCTAAGCAGCCAGATGACTAGCAAGCTATCAAAAGCCAGTGCTTTTTAATATTTAATTCCAACTTGACAAGGCCTAAAATAACCTGGGAGACCCTGTGTCTGTGTAGGAGTTTCCAGACTGCATCAATTGAGGTTGGGAGACCCATTTTAAACATGGACAGCAGCATCCTAGGGACTATGGTCCCAGACTGAATACAAAGGAGAAAGCTGTGACATTTACCTAAATTGTACTAGTATTAATAAAAATTCAAGAGTCAGAAACTAAGATTAAAAATCCCTATAAATCCAAGCAACTGCCAAGGGGTGAATGGCTGGCACTGTTCTCCACATTTTCCTGATCCAAAAGTGCCGGAAATCTCTCTCACCTTCCCACCCCCTTCTCTCTTCCTGTCTCTTTCTATCAGACTTCCTCACTCCTCCAACATCTCTTTGGCTAATCCCGGTCAGTCGCCAATCGCCGACTCCATCCTTGATTCAAGGTGGCTTTATTGACAATGGCTGCAGAAAACAAGCCCCGAGCACCAGCATTCCTATCTGCGCCTCTTGACTGCAGATAGAATGTGACCACCTGCTCCAAGATGTTGCTGCTATGCTTTCCCGACCGTAATGAGTTGTATTCCCTTGATACAATGATGAGCCCTGACAAACCCTGTCTCCCTTAAGTAGCTTCCGCCAGGGATTTGATGGCAGAAACAGGAAAGGTAACTGAGAAAGCAATCAAAACCACAAGGGGGCATATTTATGGTGTGTTTTCCCCCAAACAACCGGCTCTTCGCCATCCTCAGGGGACATCTCCGAGAGCTCTCCACTCACACTTGCTTCCCTCTATCTATCTGTGGGTAAGGTTTCCAGCTGCCTAAAACCAGGCTCTGTGGGACAGGGTTCTCTCCAGACCCGAAACAGCAATTTCTGTGGCTAACCCCTGAACATGAGACTGGTGAATCTTCTCAAAACATAGAAGACCTTAACTTTTGACCACAACATGTTTTGGGATCTTTTGATCTATCTTATATAGCAAGTTTGTGTTCTAGTACCCAACAGTGGCTATTTGTGAGAGGAGAGGCAGGCTCTGCGTTGGAGAAGATTGGGGAACTCTGTTTAGAGAACTGAAAATGCCTTGATGTAAATTCAGATGAAGCTCTAGGCTTCATTACTTGCTAGTATTAAGCTTGGACTGTGAAGATAATTGTAACAATATCTCTGACTTACTGAACAGTGCTTCATGCTGCATGCCCTCCTGAGTACTGCACCCTTATCCTCTGTGGTGCTCCCAATACTAGGAAGATAAAAGAATTGCCACTCCCCTAAGCAGGCAGTAAAGCTGAGGCTCAGAGTGTCAAGGTTTACGTGTGTTCACACATCCTATTAGAGGCCATCTAAAACTCCTGGCCAGCTTCCTCTCCGCTTCTCGTCATCTATTGCTATTCTTTGGCCTAGAATTGGTGACCAGCTGGAATGGTTTTGTTTTTTTTTTCCAGACACACAAGTTCTTTTGCGCTAAAAGGAGAAAACAAGCTGGCCTAATATTTCTGACAAATCACTCAAAACTAGTCTACAGCAATAAGTGCCTCACTAAATATGTGACAGTCTTTAAAACATAACCCAGTTCTTGGGAAATTGGAAGAGCATTTGCTTCAGGATTGTATGGACAGATTAATCCAGTTGTGGCCATAGAGCAGACCACAGAGCATCGGTGGCACTTGCCAGTGAAAAGTGTCACCACCAGCCCAGGATAACGACTAATTCCGTCTCTCCATATCTGTCTTCTGAAGGAAACAATAGCATCATCACATGACAGTGGCACAATACAGTGAGAGAGATACAGATGTCCCTTTGGCCGGCACCAGGGTCAGGAGATGCCTAGACTGTGGCAGGGGTGTAGTGGGGACAAAAGTTTTCCCACACCAGATTGTGTATGTGTGCACACATGGCTCTTGGTACCACTTCTGTCTCTGGGGCCAGCACAGGCTTGGGTTCAGACAGCTCATGGTCTTACTGCTTCCATTTGTTTGTACTACCCAGTTCCAGGGTCTCCGGGGGCTTTCTAAAGATAACACTCAGGACCAGGACGCTGCCAGCAGTGTCCTGAATTTGCATCCCAGGCATCAGAGACCTCATTGTCATACAACCAGGCAGCCATCAGGATAGAAAAAAAATGAATTATGTCTGCTAAGGAAGCTGACACTACATTTCCTGTGATTGCGATCTCAAGGGTAACTTTTCATGTTTATGTGGCAGGGTTTCTTGACAGCAGTGTTGAAAGTTTTAGAAGTTGAACCGGGCTTCATGTGAGTCCAGAAGGACATTGGCTCAGGGCTTTGGCAAGGAGCTTATTATCTCTTGATGATTCTTCAATGGCTTTCCCTGGGCCTGGTTGCCCAATGGCACCTCCTGGATTCTAGGAACACAACTACTCATGTGCCCTAGAAACATTTATACCCAAAGAGTGGGCATTCATTTGTCTGACAGTTGTTCATCTAATGCCCTCAAAGTGTGAGACCAGCCAGGCTTCCTAAGGGATGCCTGTGTTTGGCTCTCCTAGGACAGTTTAGGAGTAATGACCTTCTTCAGGAGAAGTACCACTCTGGGCTGAAAAGCCAGGGTCACAAACTTTGAGTGATACAGGACTTTGGAGCATGAAAAATGCTGTCTTACTACACCTAAATATGGGGAAAGGACACGGAAATGGGTAGATGGTTGAGTGATGGCAGGGTGGGCAGATGGGTAAAGAGGTAGTAACTTGTATATGAGTATAGCAAAATGACTTCGAGTCTAGACTAGATTTGCTGTTCTACGATTTCTTAGCAATGTGACATCAGAATATTTAAATACTGCTCCAAAACCAACTTCTCCACCTTTAAAATAGAGTGACACTATTTTCCTGGCATGTTTGTTACGGGAATCAACAGTGAGGCCTATAGAGCGCCAGGCAGCTGACAGGCCCTCGGCAAAGAGAACACCTTTTTGTTCACATGGGTGTCTAGAAAATCTTACAGGTACTCCTGAGGTTTGAGCCAGGCTCACAAAAAGAGTGGGACTGAGATGGATGGGAAGGAAGAGCAAGGCCGTTTCAGATGTACAAGAACCTGTGCCTGGGGCTGCTATAGAGTCATGGGGCTGGAAAGGCAAATCAGAGCCTGAAGACTAGCCATGCTGAGGAGCTTCCCTGGATATCAGCAGAGACTTCTGGAAGGTTCAGAGGGAACTGGGAAGGCTCCCAGGGGCCCCTTTCTTCCACGGCCTGACTTTGACAACATCCGGACTTCCTCTGGACTGGGAAGTTCTGTTTTGAGGAGTATTTATAGTTCTCTTTACCTTTACAAGTAACCATGACTTCCTGCGTCCGCAACAGCTGCAGGATCCTGGCCATGAGCTCTCTTCCATCCCCAGGGAGCAACTCCAAGGTTGCGGCAGACAGAAACTCTCAGATGGCAGGAAGTAAATGTAGTTGGAGGTTTTTGCTTTGTTTTGATTTGATTTTTGTTTTTAAAGCCAGGGGCTACTCACATGACCCAGACTAGCCTGGGTTTCCCCATCTAGTCTCTACTGACCTCGAACTCCTGACCACCCTCATGCCTTAGCCCCTCACATGCTAGGATTATAGGCCTATGCCACCACACCTGGTGCCAATGAGTTTTGAAGATTAAATGGTACTGAGGGAGGCAAAGCCTTCAACCTCATTTAAATCAAAAGAGCATCTGGTTGTGTCCTGACTTACCCTTTTGAACAAGGCTCCAGAATAATCTGCGGCTACCGATCTGGGGGCAGAGTTCCAGGTGCTTGGAGGCTCCTCAGGGCCAATGATTCTAGGGAGGGACTATCTATCTCTAGCCACACCGACTGGAGGGAGGCTGGCCCAAGAACCTAGAGCACACCAGTATGCCTGGAAGGTCCCCTCTGGAGGAGGCAGCCGAGTTCAGGGCAGTGATGGTTGCCTTTGGGAATCGAGAGACTGAGAAATGAAAGTGTTCACCTGGTCTGAGTGGCCATCCGTGGATACCCTGCAGGGGTCGGGGAACTATAGATTTAGGCTAGTGAGTTCATTTTATGAAAAGAGAACCTGCACTTCCTCCTTCCCTATTTCCCTCCCTCCCTCTTTCTTTTCTTTCTTTCTTTCTTTCTTTCTTTCTTTCTTTCTTTCTTTCTTTCTTTCTTTCTTTTTTGTGGTGTTTCTCTGTGCAGCTTTGGAGCCTGTCCTGGAACTCACTCTGTATGTAGACTCGGCTGGCCTCGAACTCAAAGAGCTATCAATCTGCCTCTGCCTCCCAAGTGCTGGGAATAAAAGGCTTATGCCCCTATGCCCATCCAGGACCTTCCCTTTCAATCAGACACATTTTTCTTTAAGAACCTTGATTATCAGTATCAGTTGGCACAGTCTCACCTCCTCATTTTGCCCACAAGTATACCCATGGCAGTGACTGGTCCACACCACAGATTCTCTGCCTTTTCTACTCCCCTGACCCCACGAGAGCCTAAAATAAGCACCCTTCTGTGACGTTCTAGCCATGACTTCTCGACAGAAATCAGACACGTGAAAGACTACTTAGAAAGCCTTCATACCGCGAACCCCACCCTCCTAGCTAGCCTCCCTCTTCATGGCCTCCACCCCAGACTAGCTTCAGGTCAAGGTGACGCCTCTTTGGTGCTATGCACGATTACTGAAGCTGGCTCTTAACTATCCAGCACTGTCAAAGAGGTCGAGTTGGCAAAGTCCAGCCCAGGTGGCTACTCACTCAGAGCAGCTGGAAAATAAACTGGAACAAAAGTTTGGGGTGGGCCGTTGCCTCTTGTTCTTTTCCTCTCACTTGTTTTTTCGGATGGCCAGTTGTCATCTTCAAACAGTTGGCTGAATTCTCACCCTAGCTGTAATGACAAAAAGCCCGCATGGAGACTGGCAGCGTGGGATGAAGTCCCGGCTCTGGTACGCATTGCTGACTAACTTTTAGGCAAGTTTCTTGTCCTTCTGCACTTTGGTTTTCCTCTGTGAGACTACTAGAAATCTGCCATCGGCAGAGACTGGCATGTGACAGTTGAGACATTCCTGCCCCGCTGCCAGACTGGTCTTCCCAGTCCAGCTTTCCTTGCAGTTAGGGTTGCTGTTGCTGTGTAGTTAGATTCTCTTGCCAATGGAACGTGATCCTCCACTCTCTCTCTTCACCACCTGCTGGTGAGGGTGTGTCAGACCCAAGGAGCTACCGTGTGGAAGGAGCCTAGGCCCCGAGTTACCACATGAAAGACTGATTGCCACACATTTTCACTGAATACTTAATTAAAAAAAAAATTCATTCAAAACAAAAATTCATTAAGCTAAAAGACTTAGAATTTGGGGTGAGTTTTTATAAAGGGTATCTTGCCTCGCAAGGTTGTTGAAAGACTTAAATAAATTAACACAAAAAAGTCTCTAGAAGAATTTCTGGGACATATAAATCTGCATACATGAACTCCTTTGTGATGGAAGACTAGATAATGAAACAAGCAAAATAGAGAGAGTTTGCCAAGGCAGTTGACCACAGTCTTGTTTGTGTGTGTGTATGTGCATGTGTGTGTGTGTGTACAGCTGTAAAGTTTACATTTTGGTGACAAAAGATGAAATTATAGAAAAGTATGTTGAGCCATTTATTAGTTGTTATTATTTATTAGTATATTATGTTCCTTACTGAAAAACAAGTTCCTTCAGATAGATTTTTAAACACAGCAACAATCAGAAGATTCGTGCTCAACCAAATATAGTGTTTATGCAAAACTAATTTCTATTTTTCTCTTAAATAATCATCGACATACTTGCCTATGTGAAATGTGAGTGTGTAAGTGAGCTGGACTTCCTGGGATGCTCTCCAGCAGGTGCTGGGGTTCCCCTTACAGTGTGGCCTTTCTGTCCCTGTGAACAAAGCGTAGCCTCCAAGTCAAGTCCGTCTTAAGTCTCCTCTTCATCACCAGGATGATGCAGCCAACCTACCACCATGTACTCCTCACCCCTTCGGCCACCAGTTTCCCCTGGCTCCAGATCCTGCCTCTCATAGGGAATCACAGGCTTTCCTAGAGAAGGACCCAAAATGGCATTCTTTTTTGGGGGGCGGGGGTACTTGCTATGAACTATGAGGTAAGGTAGTGAATAAAACAGGTAAGAAGTCTCTCTGGAGCTTTCATTTGGATGAAGTCAGCTGGAGAATAAATGTGTGAAATCATGACAAATTACCATAAACGTAAACAGCAAACAAGTGAAGGGAACATGATAATTCCAGAATGCAATTGGAAGATGCCGCTTAAACTAAAGACTCACGGGAAAGTAGAGTGTTTATGCCAAAGCTAGAGAAGGTAGGAGGAACACGTGGGAAGAAGTCAGGCCTCCCGGAGATTCATACGGAGGGGATCTTTGGCTTTGAGCAGGAGGAGGTCATGGAGGGTTGCAGGCGGATGATGGCAGGACCTGATATAGGTACTGGAAGGATCATGCCGGTTGCTAAAAGGAGGATAGCTAAGCACAGGCAAAGCACAAAGCCAGGAGACCAGGACAGGAATCTTGGCAAGAGATGATAGAGTACGGTAACTTGGGCCAGCATGAGGAGGGTATGAGCAAAAATTCTACATCTATTTGAGGATAGAGCCAGGCAATTTTCCGGCTGATTGGAGGTGGGAGTTTCAGCATAAAAGAAGAATCAAAAATGACTCCATAGTTTGAAGTCTAAAAACGTGAAAGCCATGCCATGTAATGAGATGGGGCAGGGGCAGGCTTACTGAGGGAGGATGGGTTTCCTTTCTGGGCGGCGTGTTAAGTCTGAGATGCATATTCCCCATCCAAGTGGGCATGGCAAGCATGCAGGAGGAATTCAGGGGAAAGGTCCAGGCAGAGAAATAAATTTGGAAGTTGTCAGCATATAGATGGAATTTAAAGCTGGGGAGCTGACTGGGATCATAGGTCAAACACATGGATAGAGTAGACATCAAAGAAGCACCCTGCCCCCAGTAAGGGGTCTGGAAGCTGAGAAGGGACCACGAAAGAGACTAACTCGAGAAAAGATGCCTACTGGGAGGAACACCTGGCAGAGTGCAGGATTCTGGGAGCCAAGTGAAGAAAGTGCTTCCCGAAGAGGCAGATAAACTACCACAGAATTCAACAAACTGAGACCTGAAAATGGACCCCTCGAATTAGCAACATGAAATCTTCTAGAGACCTAACAAGAGCAAAATACGAGCCAAAGACTTGTAGGCGTGGGATGAAAAAAGTTCAGGACAGGGAGAAGTGGAGACAGAAAACTCGGTCACACCCTGTTCACTGAGTGGTACTGTAACAGAAGCCATTAACCAAGACATGGCTGCAGGGGAGCACCAGGCCAACAGGGGGTTCCTTCAGGCAGAAGAAACTGCATCATGATTAGATACTTTGACCCAAGTGACCAGACACGATAGGAAGTTTTATGTAAGTGTAAATATTCCCTTTTCTTCTGAAGATTGTTTTAATTTCTGCAAATCTTTTAGTAAAATTAATCTACACAAAGAATTGCCATTCTTTCCCATTTCCCTGAAACACTGAACAGAACATGTACACTGTTGTCTGAGAAGCTGAGTTTAGATGGAGCCTGCTGGTCTCCTCCTCCTTCCTGGCTTCCACCCCCCAGTATAGCCGCTATGTTGCTGCTCCTTCCCTCTACCTCAACACAGGTCAAGCCTGACAGGATTTCTTAGCCTCCCACCTTTCCAGGAAAATAGACACACTAACAAGCAATTCTATCCCAGCAATAATAAACAATCTTATATTTCTCCCTTTGGAAGTTCAAACTCCAGCAGGCCTAGCATGAATTCTAATTGGTATTAATAATACAAACACAGAGTCAGATATAGGGATTGATGCTGAAGATCAGAGAAGCAGAGGCCAGCCACTAGAGAGTTCTGAAATCTACCAATGCTTTAACCAAAACGGTGATCCTGTCCTCAGACTGCATCCTCAGACTCCATCCTCAGACTGACTGCATCCTCAGGCTGCCCTGAGCTCCTGTCTCCTCCCGCCTTGTGTTCCTCTCTCTGCCCAGCCCTATCTCTTCTGTCTCCACCTCCCTAGTACTGGAATTAAAGGCCTGTGATCCCAAGTGCTGGGATCACCTTTGTGTGAGCTCTTTCTCTTTTAGATCAGTTTCATGTAGTTCAGGGTGCCCTTGAACTCACAGACATCCGCCTACGTCTGTCTCCTGAGTACTGGGATTAAAGGTGTATGCCACCACTGCCTGGCCTCTGTGTGGCTAGTGTGGCTAGCTCGGTGCTCTGATCCTCAGACATCTTTATTTTTTAGATCATAAGCAAAATATCACTATAAGCAGGTTTTCAGATGCAGGTTTCATTTGGATTGAATTTTTTCTGTTGTCTTTAACACCAGCACCTAACAATCAAAAGATTTGGGCAACCAAGAGATGTAGAAGTTGGAGTGGTGCCACATTCAAGTGAGCCAAGAACAGTGAGGGATAGAAACAGGAGGGACAGTGTAGGGAAATCTCAACTGTGTGGGGCGATCTGACTCTCTTAGGCAGATACATGCCTTCCTTGACACCATGTGTGGTGGTTTGAATGAAAATGGCCCCGGTAGACCCATAGGAGTGACACTATTGGGAGGGGTGGCCTTGTTAGAGGAAGTGTGTCACTGGGGGCGGGCTTTGAGGTTTCAAGAGCTCAAGCCAGGCTCAATGTCCCCCTCTTCCTGCTACCTGCCAATTCAGATGTAGAACCCTCAGCTACCTCTCCAGCATCATGTTTGCCTGTGTGCAACCATGCTTCCTGTCATGATGAAAATGGACTGAACCTCTGAACTGGAAGCCGCCACCTCAGTGAAATGTTTCCCTTCGTAAGAGTGGCTGTGGTCCGAGTATCCCTTCTCAGCAATGGAAACCCTAACTAAGACGCCATGGTTTCTATGTCTATCAGAATTCAACCTATGATTCAGGGCACGCAGATTCACTAGACGAAAGTGAAGATTTCCTCACAAGACAAAAATGCTCGAGCAGAATGAGTCACCACCAGGAATGCTGATCCCTGGTACAACTGATGTCACTAAGAACCCATCTCTTCTCTCTCTTGCTGTGCATTGTCGTCATTCTTAGATGGCTTTCTAGAGGAAAGAAAGGCTAGCAAGCTCTGGCAGCTCTTGGTAGTCTTATGTCATAGCGTCTGAAATCCAAGGGCAGAAGCAGCCTCTTTCCTAACAGCTCTAATTAAGCCCGGGGAGGAGGTTCGATTGGCCCGTTTTGGGTCATGTGTCAGTTCTCCAGTCAATCACTGGCCAAGTAGGTAGAGAATTCTAATTAGCTAGGCCTGAGTCATGGCCTGTCCTTAGATGGAGATGAGATCACAGGGAAGCAGGTGCCCTAAAGAGGAATTGGTACTCACTTGCCAAAGAGACAGGAGAAGCATGCGGCAGGAGCAACTGGGATTTGGTGTGTGGCTCCGCTAGTGAGGCCCATTTTCTCATAAAGGAAAGGTTCTTAGTTTAGTAAATGATTATTACTGCTCTTAAAGGACCCCCAGGGAGGAGGACGGAGTGAAAACACTGGGGGGGTACACGCTGTCAATTCTGAAACTGAACTTTAAAAAAGAAAATAAACCAAAAGAAACTAGGGAGATTAAATGAATAAAGACAAAAAATTAAAAGAGAATATGACAAAAAGCAAATTGATCCAAAGTTTAACTATTTGGAAAACCTAGTAATAGATTATAAAACCTTCATGGAGGATGAAAGAAATCACAGGGCTAAGGATATAGGCCAGTGGCTCACTTGACTAGAATGTATGAGGCCCCTAGATTCAACTTCCAACACCAAAAAAAGTACTGGAAAAAAACAGTAAAGCATATAAGAAATAAAAAAGAGGCACAATCATATACATGGAAGCAATCAAAAGTCACATAAGGATAAAAAAGTCCTAAATATGGATATATAAAATATGCATATGTAAGCAATGTGTAAAATATCAACATCTAGTGAATATAAACATGAATTTCCCTGGAGGATATGGAAAAGGTGACACTAACCATACATTGCTTTATGACCTAAGAGTTTCACAGTTGAGTTTTAACTGTTCATCATAGATGGTTAAAATATAACCTGAATAACTCTAGGATATAAAGAAATCTAAGTTTTTCTGTGATTCAATATTAGAAGAGAAAATCAATAAAAAAATAAATGAAAAAATAAATCAATCAGTAAGAATACAACACTTAATTAAAAATAGTAACTAAAAAGTAAATAACAATTATGCAAATTAGGGGTTACTTCAAAACTCAAGAGTTTCACAGAGGAGAAAACTCTGTTACCATGGTACATTATTACAACAATCTCCCAGTGATTTTTTTATTATAAAAGATAAATTACCTAATTTAAATCAGTGGTTCTCAACCTTCCTAATGTTGTGACCCTTTAATACAGTTCCTCTTGTTGTGGTAACCACCAATGATCAAATTATTTTGGTTTCTACTTAATAACTATAATTTTGCTACTGTTATGAATCATAACGTAAATATCTGATATGCAGGATATCTGATATTCGACCCCTGTGAATTGAGAATAGCTGATTTCAATTAAAGTTCATAACAACATGTTACCCTTTGTGAGTCTATGGTTTGGCTGGACTCAGGTGAGTAATTCTGTTCCACGTGGTGCTACTGTGTGACTTACATAACTGTCTTTGAAAGGGACCAAACAGCGTCTTATCATTCATAGACTAACCCATTCTTTAACACAGGACAGTACAGGATGCTAAGTGTGGGCCTCTTCCAAGAGCACTGATTCTATTGTGCAATTGCTTATCCTGTTCTGATTGCATCATGCCTGCCCATGTCCAGTTGGCTGGGGCCACATGCATGTGTCAAATCAGTGTGGGAAAGAAGAGCACAGAGGCAGGGTATGCATGCAAGGACAGTCGTTCTAGGTAACAGTCTGCCACAATCAGAGAACCATACATTTGATACAGTGTCAAAGCAATTTTAAATAAATGCATAAAGTAGGTGAGGAAGCCAAAAACAAACACTTATACTGAATCAAATGAAACACCAATGTTCAGTTCTTCCAGACTTACACAACAACACTCTGCTCAGCCTAACATTAATCTAAATAAAAAAAATATTAGAACTACCTTCATTAAAACCAAGAACCTGAAAATGAAGTTATAATTATTAATGTTGTTGGAATTTAACAAATTAATTAAGAATTGAATATGAAATAACTTATACATATTGAAATAACATGTTTATGTTGAGAATGTGGCTGTATGCTTTGGAAATAATATGGTTTGGAGCTGCAGAGATGGCTCAGTGGTTAAGAGCATTGACTGCTCTTCCAAAGAGGACCCAGGTTCAGTTCCCAGTACCTGTGTAGCAGCTCCCAACCATCTGTAACTCCAGTTTCAGAGGATCTGATACCATCTTATGGCTTTTGTGGGCACCTTGCAGGTGAACCACTCATACACAAAAAATTTAAATAAGAAAAGATAATTTTATCAACAGAAATTAAATAAGGAACTTGAAATTATATCTCTTCTGACAGTCAGCATCTAGAAAAAAAGAATGGGAAAAACATTTTAATTACAATAAAGATGATATTTTTATTAGAAATGAATTTAAAATGAAGGACATGATGTATTGACCTCTTATGAAAAATCTAAGCCAAGATCTTAACAGGGGAAATACTCCATTCTTGGTTACAAATATATAAAAGTCCATCTCACCAAAATTAAGAAATAAACATAAACAATTACTGCTGGAGATGACAGAAATTATATTAAATTATCTCAAATTATCTAAATGGAAGGATGAGGACCCAAGAGGAAGTAGGAGAAAGTTTTCAAATAGATAAAAGGTTAATATAAAACCTAAGAAAAGCAGATAGTGCAAACTTTTCTCACATCTGTATCTCACATGTGCTCGATTCACTCTCATGTCTTACCAGATAGGTGCTTCCAGAAGTTTTTTTATATCAAGTATATTGTATTTTATATCAAGTATTTTTATATAAGTATCTTGATTTTTTTTCGTGTGGTGTTTTGTAAAAACAGTAGAATGTTCGCATGCTCAGTCATACTTCTGCTTAAGTCTATAAGATACTTGTAAGTGACAAAGATCTCTCTTGTCAACTACTGTGTGGCTGCTCTATCTAATCAAGTTACATAGACTTGGTCCCTTATTGCTGAATATTGAGGTTGCTTTAAATATTCTGTCAATACAAGTTGTGCTTCAAAATATATACATTTTTCCCTGGCAAAGGTATTTGTAGAATCATTTCCCAAACACACAACTGCTGGGAATATGCATTTGGACTTTTGCCAGATTGTCCTCCCTGGGGGTCATCCCAAGGGATCATGGTCTTACCAGCAACGAGTAAGAACGTCCTTTGCTAGACATTTCATCGATGTTGTGTATTGCAAGCTTTTGGATTATTGCCAAGTCAAGAGGCACAAACTCTTTCTCTGCATACATTTTCTTTGTAATATTTCCCATTTGGAGTAATATTGAATATCTTTCTTATTTTTTAAAATGTTTTCAAACTTTATTATAAGTAACATGCCAGTAAAAACATCGCACATCAAATGAAGTTAACCAGACCCTGTATGTACATCTCAATGAAGTTCTGTACAGTAGAATAGCCATTCTGAAGCTGTGGAGCTTCACACTGGAGTCTATACTGTCACTATCAAATATATTTCTGTGCATTTATCACCACCCCAAAATGAAAAATCCGTGTCAGAGTTAAAACTAGAAGGACAATGAGCTTTATAACCTCTTTCATAACTCAGGTGTTCACTGCCTGCATTCAGTCCTTCCTCCTCACCTAATAATCATCCCTTCTTGTTCTTCTTCCCACACGTCATACCGTGCCCATGTGTGTAACTGTTTCCATATATACATGGAGAATATGTGGTGTCTTCATATGTATTCTAGGCCAGGATCTGCATGGGGTGGAGAACTCACAGGTTTCCTCTTCATCAGACTGCGTGGCCTTTCTTGTATTATGCATTCTCTGTGCATTCATTTGAGCATCGTTTAAAAGCTTATCCCATAAGTAAAAAGTCAACTGTAGGCAGCTGAAGACAAACATGTAAACAGTCACACAGCAGCAATACTAGGACACGCATGCAGAATCGAAGGTGAGTGAGTGAGTGCATTCTGATTTGAAAGCTACGGAATGACAGGTAAACAGTGAAATGATAAAAAGGAAAAATCCTTTATGTAGAATTAAGTCCTATGGTCTGAATACTTGTTTCTGCTACCAAGTGCATATGTTGAAACCTAACTTTACCCAGGGAAATGACATGAAGAGATGGGGCATTTAGGAAATGGTCATATCATGAGGGTGAGGTTCTCATGCCTGGGGTTAGGGTTTGTGTAAGGGGCCCAAGGGAGCTAATTCATACCTTCTACTTTGTAAGCATACAGAAGTAGTAGCTGAGGAACAGGGCCTCACTGGACACTGCATTTGTTCTCGATTTGCTCTTGCACGTCTAAGCCTCCAGTAAATTTCAGTTACGTATAAACTGCCAGTCAAGCTTGTTTTGTTACAGCCTCGGGGACAGACTAAGACACTAAATTAACAGAATAAGAACAAAAGCCAAAGAGCAGAAAGAGCAAAGGGCTCTAACGTGTGAAACTTTTGCAAAACAAATAACAGAACAATAAACACCTGGGCAGAAAGCCCAGCTAAGGACCTAAAAACCAAATGCCAGGACACACGTGCACAGACGGT
This sequence comes from Chionomys nivalis, assembly GCF_950005125.1. Taxonomy (NCBI): domain Eukaryota; kingdom Metazoa; phylum Chordata; class Mammalia; order Rodentia; family Cricetidae; genus Chionomys; species Chionomys nivalis. The sequence goes on from NC_080091.1 coordinate 58,079,995, forward strand.
TGTTGGTGGGCCACAGGGTCAACCAACACATGCAGGGAGAGAGTCACTTCATAAGCAGTCAGGAAGGTACCACTTAAAGTGGCAACGATACATCGGTTCACTCAGATTTACTCTGGTGGGAAACATCAAAGAGTCATATAATTCCTGTTGCTCAAGGAAAAAATAAAACAGATTTTAGTTCATTTTTGATTGGAAATCTATACTAACATGGTCCTTCTGGAAAGTGATTTGGCTACATCTGTTATGATTAAAGTACACAACGGTTTGACCCGAATGTCCCACTCTCTCCTAGAAGAAGCAGAGCATGTGTGTTGTTTTATAGCAGAGGCAGAAAGCTATAAACAATGCCAGCCTGGGGGACTGCTTAACTATGTCACGCAGGTACTGGACCTTGCTACATTCAGCTGCTGAAGAGAGAACTTTGGAAGTGAAGTAAGTTAATTAAGAGCCCGTTAGGTACTAAATATTAATCTCTCTCTCTCTCTCTCTCTCTCTCTCTCTCTCTCTCTCTCGCAAATATCTTATGTATTGATGGCTGTTGGTGCTGATAATCATATGAATTCAGAGGAAAACAGCGTCAAGGGACAGAGTTAGTCAGTTTGAGCTGATACACTATCCTAAACAGGGTGGCTGATTTCCCACAGAACTCTAGGTTGGAAGTTGATGGCCGGGTTGGTTTCGAAGTTTCTCCCTAGGTGGCAGAAGTCAGCCTTTCTCAGTGTCCTCACATGGCGAGAGCAGCTGACCTGGGGTCTCTTCCCTTCACAGAAGGACAGGCAGCCCACTCACTAGGGCTCCAGCCGCCTCCTGAGCTAATCACCTGGCAGAGGGAGCAGGTTTGAATACCACCTCTTTGGGGCCTAGTGCTTCAATTTCTGGGATGGGGTTGGGTGGGTATTTGAACATTTAGATTACAGTAGACTAGTTCTAAGTTCTCACATGTTCCTAGGGTATCAAGGCTGTGTAGAGGGGGCTTCTACAGGGGAGAAAAAAGAAATCAATGCTTAGGAGATTCTAACACATTTGATGAGCATCCCGTGTACCCATGAAGATTCCCCCCGTTTCACAATGGAGAAAGACAGATTCCTGAGCTTGTCTGGGCTTCACAGTACGGCAATTACTGAACCATAAATATCGTGCAAGCCTCCTGACTTTCCCATGGCTTGACTCTGAACCATTCCCAGATAAATATAACTAAGTCACGGGCATAAAATTGATGTGCTCAAATGAATAAATGACAAAAGCTTGGCTGTGTGCACGGGGAATCTGGAACTGACCCTGTGACTACAGGGCTCTTAAGTGTCACTCTGCTGGTGGAGTGAAGGTGGCTCCCCTGCTGCCCAGGAGAAGGAAAGAACACGTGGGTGGCTGAAGTCACGCACCCGCCCTGTGGTCTCACCCCAGGTGTCTCCTGCCCATTTGTGGCAAACAGTGCGCTCCGAGGATTAGTGTGGAGTAGGATGGGTGAACAGATGCAACAGATTAGAGAGGAAGTCTGTTCCTGGGTGGCTCTGGCAATCTGGCAGGCTCTGGCAGAAGAGGGGGAAGAGAGAATGGCTGAGGAAAAGAGTAAGGAGAATGTAGGATTTCACAATCGTTTGAACGCTCCTGTCGGGGTGTGTGTGAAGAGCTACTTAAACTATAAGCAAGGGGAATAGGGGAGGGGGAGATATGATGGGAAAGACAGACTTCACTGGGAACTAAGTGGACAAGCTGTTCCAGCGTTTTCAGTCCCTTGGTCTCTGAACCTATCTCTGAGGGTGTACGGATCTGACAGCTAAGGCTGAAGTGCAGAACAGTACTAACTTTTTCGAAGTAAGTAGCTGGCTGTGTGTTTTGGTTGTTATTAAAGGTCCATTGCCTGTGATATACTAGACTAGCATCTGGAAGTCAATCAGGAGGGTGGCACACCCCCCTGACCTGAGAGATTCATGGAGGCCTCAGTCACAGGACACAGACAGTAAGCAGCTAGGATCTGGTTTCTGTGCAGGCGCCCTTGCTGTGGCAAGGGTGATAAGGCTGCAGAGCCAAGGCCGAGTGGCCCAGTGGCGTGGAAGAGGCATCCAGGTTTGGGGGGGGAGGGGTTCCCATCTTCCTCCATCAGACATCAGTGATCTGTCAGCCCCGCGTTGCCCACACACATCCTGGGCACCTTACGCAGAGCTCTCAAATGTGTGGGAAGCTGCAGACACAGCCCAGAAGGCAAGGTTTATTTTTATTTAGAAAGGTTGAAGAGGAAAAATATAAAGTTGATCTAAATACTTAGGCAAAGAGACGACGGACTGATGCTGAAACCAAGGAACCTAGATGGAGGTGAGAAGCAGCAAGTCTCTTTCCTGAAGCTGGTCCTCCACAGTGAGGAAACAAATCCTGGGCTAGAAGGAGGCAGAAGCTGTCGCGTGGCCCAGGGACACAGTGGCATCCACTTGCGGCTTCTGACTGCAAGCCACGGTCTGTTCTTGCAGAGGTCAGCACTGGCTACCAGACTAACAAACCCCTGAAGTCCTCTGGGTCTTAGTAGCTTTACCAATCACTGGGGGTATACTAACTTCACAGAATTTTTAAGAGAGTTTGAAAAACCGAGGCAAAGTACTGACATAGGAATTGCTTTGGATATGTGAGCTATTCCTACTCAATAGAAGCCCTACTAAAACATAGGCTAATGGAGATCTCGCATGAAAAATGGGCCTTTCTAGACACAGCCCAGGACTGTGTGATTGTGAGCATGCTGTGTGGGGCTTTGGCTGAACAGCAGGTCTGGAACTAGAATTCTGTACTTCCATGCAACACTGACTAGAGCTCTCGCCCTAGGCTGTCTTGGCAGGATTCAGACTATGGCTTATGAAACCACGGGGTGCCCAACACACGATGCCCATCCCTCTCTCCTGCCACCATTCTACCCATGCTACGTTCTACATATCCCAAGGCACATTCACCCTCCACCTGGCCCTCAGTCACAAAGTGGTTGTCCTTTCTTCTTCTATTTCTTTATGTTTGTTGACAAGTGCCACCAGCACAATCTGTCCTCCTCACCTCTGACCAAAGCCACTGCTGTACATACTTTGCCTCATCCTCCATTCACAGCCAAAAATACCCTGGAAGGAAGGCCTCAAACCCCAAGTCCCATGATTACAAAGCTGAGACATTTAGAAGTAATAGATTCGTGTTCTTCAGCATGGGCCTAAGGGCCCTCCCTCCCTGACCTTATCTGGCCCCCGGCATCCCTCCCTGAGCTCAGAGACTTCGCCCTTTTAAAGTGTGGGCAGCTTTTTGGCTGACTCAGCATTGGCATAGGCCTTTGCTTCTGCCTGGAACCCTGTCTTCACCCTGCATGGCCCCAGCCTTTGCCCAGTTGCCACCCTCTCCCTGGACGCCAGCTCCCCAGAGAGACAGATACAACATCTGCTGCCAAAGATGGAACTCTGAGACCCCACCCGCATCACCCAAAGGGTTACTTGTGCTCTCTCTCCAGAGCTGAGTGGGGCACAAGCGTGTCTAGGACTGCTAAGAGGATTATATGTACATTTCCTTAAATAGTGCCAGGCATGTGGTATGCGCCAAATCAATGTATGATGTGAGCCCATATTTATCCTGTGGAATCATGGCGATTTAGTCATGTGTCTGTCTCCTTAGGAAACTCTGAGACAGTAGGGGTCTTACTCACCCGTGTACGAAGGCCAACTGGCAGCGTTCCCGGCATAAAGAAGTCACCTGTACCGAGCACAGGCGCACCCCTCCCACCAAGTGCATGCCCTCATAGGTTGTCAACATGAGCCCTTACTTGGAAATGGTCTTTGCAGATGCACATGGAGCCAGATCAGGACTACAACCGTGTAGAAGACTGTGAAGAGACATGCTACAGACACGGTCCCAGAGGAAAGAGGCCATGATGGGAGAGGCTGAGACTAAGTTCTGCAACTCTGAGCCAAGGAGCCACAGAGATTGTCTGTGAAGCCAGAAGCCAGGGAGAGCAGTGGAGGAGTCGTCCCGGAGCCTGCAGAGAGCGGCCAGTTCTCTCAGCAGTAGGGGTTACTGTGAAAGAATGTCTTCCTGAGCAAGTGGAGAGAATGAACAAAGAAGTGACCAGACCCCTCTCCCAGCACTCTGAAGCCCAGGACAGGGTGAGCATCTTCCTCCTCTGGGTTTGCAGGGCTCTCCACCATCAACGTAGAGATGAGGAGGCAACCACCTTGTCTCAGACCAGCTCAGTTCAACATGACCCAAGATGTCAGAGCCACAACCTGCCATGACACTGTCCTCTGCCCAGGAGGGTAAGGGCTTCTTTCACATTCTAAGTCACTTAAAGCCTTCCATTGTCTGGAAAAATCCCAAGTGCCTGCCAGAGTCCGGTACTGGGCTCATACTGTGTGCCCTGGCTTCTCTGCTCCTGCTCTGGCCTCTCTAAAAAAAACATATCACTTCTCCTCTCAAACCTTAGAGGTGTGAGTATACACACACAGAAACACATGCACACATGCGTACATACATACATATAATATAGATAGATGATAGATAGATAGATAGATAGATAGATAGATAGATAGATAGATAGGAGGGGGGAGGAAGGGAGGAAGGGAGGAAAGGACAGGGAGAGCTCTATTTCCCAAGGGGGTCATTTGGCAAAGACAAAAATAGCTCAGAGAAACCACAGAGGAAATTATATTTCTGGCAAAAAATCTTCACCCCTCAATGTGCCACTGACTCAGCCAGTTCTTTTTGTTCTATCAACCAAGGCATAAAAGCACCCAGTCACTTTAATAATCCTCCCTGTCCCCTCTCTTTCTCTTCCTTTCCCATATTTCTTAGCCTTTCCAGGTGAACCCCTGTATTCTCTATGGCAAACTATGGGTTGAAGCATTTCTCTACAGAATTATCAGGTGGCTAGGGCAGTGCCAACTAATAGAAAGGATCACATTAGGTTTTATAAGCATCTTCTCCTTTCAGGCACCATTAACTTCATTTAGTGTTTATTATACCCCAAGAATGGCCATCCACTCCACTTTGGTGATGGGGACACTGAGTCATGGAGGATTGATCAGTTTTCCCAGGTTATGCAGTGAACAAGGGCTCACAAGCCAGCAGTTGATGCCAGGTGGCAGGGCCTGAGAGCACACTGGTGACAGCTGAGCAGAAGTCCTACCTCTGCAAGAAGCACCCTCACACTCTCATCACTGAAGACTCTGAAATGACGATTCTGAGTGCACTCACCCTTTTTCTGTTGTTTCTAGAAACAAACACTGTGATTTTCCTAAGTAAGGCTCTATCAGAAACCTATATTGAAACAGAATATGGTGACATTGGAGTCAGTGAAATATATATGGCCTTCCTGGATCCACCCTACAGCTAGCTGGGTAAGCTTTCATAAGTTACCCCCATCTCTGGACACTGATCTGTATGACAGAAATGCTAGCAGAGGTGTAGTTGGGACTAAACAATTTTACTTCCATCAGCCTCTTCTACTTATGGAGACTCCTATGAAGTTCTGGCTAATGAGGTAGGGCAGTCTCCCCTTCGGTCCTGTCTAGAGGTACACATTTACTCAAGTCATTGTCAAATTAAGAAATTCAAAGCTAAACCTTATCTATGGAAATCAGGCATTTGAGTTCTGGCTCCAAAGGCCAACTGAACTATTATAAAGATATTAGGGTGAACTGAATAAATCATTGCTTGCCAAGCAGTAACACTTCCTATTTATTGGGAAGACGTGATGTACTGAAGTGAACAGTTGACTTCGATTGCAAAGAGAGATAAGGCTTGGGCCCTGGCTCAGTAGAGAACGGCTAGGATCACTTTCTCGGCCCAGATGATTGTTCCAAGTTTGTTGAAACCAATGGAGACTAGATGGTTAAAAACCCACATGAGATGCTGTTGGGAAACTCGATGCTTTCATGAAGTTGTGAGTTTTCTGATACATGTCTGGACAGGGAAGATTACAAAGACACACTCTAGTGTGAAAGGAGGGTGTTGCCAAGTGTCCTCTCCACATCCCTCCTGCCCCATGCCCCAGAAGATACTTCCCTTGGACCATGCACGTCCTGGGGCTTCCTTGTCCTCTGGCTCTTAGTACCCACGGCTGAGGAACTGGACAAGAAAAGGCACATAGTGTTTTTGCCTTCAGCTTCCTGCCACAGAAGCTGTAACTTGGCAGGGCTGCAGTCTTCTATCTTTGTGACACCCCTATTGAGCAACCTCTTTCTTTTGACTTCAGTCCTTACCTGCATCTACCAAGCAGGTGAACTGGGAGGTGAGGATGCAAAGCGTGACGTAGGGGATTAGGGAAGTGGGTCCGGCGAAGGAGGGCAGCAACACAGGCACGCAGATGGGCATGAATGAGCCACCAGGCTCACAGCTCTGGGAAACAGAATGAGCCTCAGAGTTACCCAACCTGAGCAGGGAGAGTGTGGGGCTCCTACCTCTTCAAATGTTGTGGCATAACAGCAGAGCTAATTCTAACCGACCTCACACTTGTGTTAATTTACAGGGCAGCCTTTGTTCCTTGTGGCTCCCTCAGCCACCCGTACCTTGGTGAATCGTCCCTCATCACGTTCTCTTCCACCATCCTGTCTTTCCTGCCCTGTCTCTTTACAAGAGTGAAGGTTCAAAACTCTCCATGTTTTCCTTCACGTTTCTGTCTGTAGAACCGAATGTAGTAGCTGTTTGCATCCCACCAACATCCCTGTCACCAGTCAAGGCGTCTTCTACGGCTGTCTGTCTGAAAGGTTTTCTCCTGAGTGCCTCACACAGAGCAGGCCATATGAACAGCTCTAAATGGAAGGTTGAGGGGAACTGGTGAATGATTCCTGGGCCTTTTGGGTCCTTGGGTTGGATGACTCTCACACACTTGTGCAGTTTTCTAGAGGTCTGACTTGAACTGCTCACAGCAACAGGAATTCATTGGCGTATCTTGAGTTGCCAGCCCTCTCCACTTCCTGACTTACCTCCCCAATACATTAGCCATGTCTGTATTAGTACAGCAAATACCTAACACATCCTACTTATGAAGAAAAGAAGCCAATATCAGGAGAGCTTGACAGCATAATCTCAGTGAGCCAGACAGAAAGGAAAAGAATGAGATTTCACAGTCCTTGTCTCTATTGGCTTAAGGACTTCCCACCAGGCTCTACTTCTTAAAGGCCCACAGCACCTCCCAGGGACAGCATAAACTTTGCATATGGAAGACACACACCCAAACCACACACACAGTATCTTGGCTCTTCATGGATCACTTCCTACTGAAAGCCCCTGCCTGTGAAACTCTGTCTTGGATTCTGCATCTTGAGAACTCAAACCCAAACACCTGGGCCATAAATGACGGCCCATCGAAACGGACCACATAGGCACCGTGAACTGTCTGAATTCCGTAGCAACGTCAATAAAACCCTTGATGATCAGGCCTCCGCTCCCTGCCCATTTTCTCCTCCCCTTCTCCAGAAGATTCCTTTGCTTGACTTCTTTCTAGCCACCAGCCACACTCAATTATAGGCTGTGCTTGGAACACCGTCTGCTCAAGTTTTCTGGTCCTCTGCCATGCTGTTCTCTCTGCTGGGAACAGCCTTCACCCCATCCATTCATTCACCTGCCTCTCACTTGTCTTTAAGGTTTCTGTCTTCCCTGCACCTTCAACCAGCAGAAACCGAGAACTGTGGGCACTGTTTTGATGGTGCCTTTTTTCTCTCACTAGACTATGAATTCCAGGAGGCAGAAGCTCTCTTTTTTATCCTCAAATTCCCAACACAGAGTAGGTTTCTGAATAAGTGCTTGATTAATAGATAAAAACATTAGTAACTGAGTAAAACATTTCATTTCGCAGACGGGAATATGGATTCCTCTTATGGAATAAAATACAGAGGCTGTTCTGAGAAAATTGTAAACCACTTTGTGGTCTGATAGAGTGGGGAAATGGCAGCAGTTACTTCTTTGGGATAAGATGAGCATTGATTTTGTAGGTCATGGAGGAGGTGAAAGCTAAGTAGAAAGACTGGAGGTGATGAGGAGAAGGGAGAGGAAGCCTCCAGAGACAGGGGCCCTAAGGATATTTCTGAGCCAACCTGGGAAAGGAGTAATCCAGGCCAGCAAGAGAGAGGATGCTGAGTTGAGCTTCTGGACCAGCGGGGCATGTACATGGGGTGTGTCCTTGACCACATAGAATCCCAAAGCTGTGACTTCAGTCATTGTTTAATCTGCCTCCCCTCCCCCAGCATTGCCATCTTTCCTTCCTTCCTCAGCTTCCTCTGCTGCTGGGTGAGGCTTCCTGTTAAGTCGTTCTGAGAACTGGAGTTTTCAGAGCTTTAGAGAATAAGAATGTTTGCCAGCGAAATTGCTACCAAAGGTCCCCACTGATTTCCAAGAAGCCCTGACCCGCTCTGCAGCACTTGGGTGTTTCAGAGAGGGCCGACTCTTCAGAGACTGGAGACTGACTGGGAGGGTCCTCTATACTTTCACAGCTACTCAGGAAAAGGACAACTCCACTTTTCTGTTAACAAAGCCAAGCTGTCACCACCAGGATGCTGGCTAGGTCCCTTGATGACTCATTTCCAGGATAGAGTCCTTTGTAAAGTGAATTGCCCTGATCTTTAATCTTTCAACTGAAACATTTTGAAAACTTTGAAAAAGTTTTCTATAAAAATTTCCATTTTTATAGAATCCAGAAATAGATGGATAAATGTAAAAATTAGAAGTAAGAGAAGCTTTTAGAACAGCCAGCATTCATGATGGTGACCACAAGGTCCTAGAAAGCTAAAATACTGCTTAATAATTCCTTAGCCACAATCCCAAAACCCTAAAAGCTTTGAAGTCCAAATTTAGGGGATAATGTTAGCATTAAAATGCATGTAGTAGCATATGCTGACCTGAACTAATGGGAAGTTATTTACAGTCAGTATTTATCTCCAAGTAATTTTTTATATATTTTTTTAAGGTCACTGAAATACCGTGTGTTTTTTTTTTTGTTGTTGTTGTTGGTTTTTTTTAAATTTTTCGAGACAGGGTTTCTCTGTAGTTTTTGGTTCCTGTCCTGGAACTAGCTCTTGTAGACCAGGCTGGCCTCGAACTCACAGAGATCCGCCTGCCTCTGCCTCCCGAGTGCTGGGATTAAAGGCGTGCGCCACCACCGCCCGGCAATACCATGTGTTTTATTACAGAGTTCTACCCTGTACTCTGGTGAGAAGCATTACATAATGGGAAGCTTAAGTACACTGTTAGATACTGTTTGTATTGTTCTTAAATAAAAAAAAAAATGAGAATTCTGGAACACATTGGACTCAGAGGGCACATAACTGATTATGGGGTGAGCCTATATAAAGTTTGTTCAAATTAATTTTAGATTTAAACATTTTTAAAACTTTGCGATTTTGTGAAATATGGAGTGTGGTAGCCACTACCATTTCTGACTGACCAGCCCCCTCTCCAGTTCTTTTGGATCCATACTCCATTGCTTTGCTCCCAACAGGAGCTGATGAATCCAGGCCCGGAACACACTTGAAATGCACTGGGCTCAGATCAAGAAACCCACCTTTGAAGATTGACTGCCTTTGGTTGAGTCAGTTAGTCTTCTAGTCCGTAGTTTTTGTACTGGAAGAAGAGGCCAGTCTTGCCTTTCTTAGAGCAAGCTGTGCGATGAAACCAGTGTGTATGAGGATGCCCTGGGAACTATAAAGGAATGCCAAAGCTTTAAAGAAAACCGACGGTGCAGCTATTCTGGATAACATCCTCTGACTCGGCACAAAGGGAGATATGCTTTGTTTGGTGCATAGTATACCAGCAGCGGGTGCTGAGACCCAGGCAGGAAACAAGGTCACGGGAAAAGCCCAGGCGGGCTTCTTTCATTCGCATTTGTCTACTTTGGGATGCTGTGGTCCTCCAAGGCCTGTGTTTAATTTCTATCGTCATCCTCTTGGGTGTGTCTGAAACATAAGCTTTTGTGCTTTTAGCTTTTGCATCCCTCATGGCATGTTATCATCTGGATTTGCTTCTCCTCCACACTCCTATCCTGTGTTTTGACTGCACTGTCTGCTTTAATGTCACAGGCTTGCTAAATTTACGAAGCCGGGCTTTCCAGTAAGCACCCTGCCATGGTCAAATATCTTTCACTCGCTCCTCCTATCAGCGCTATGTTTAAGCAAGCATGCCTTACAGGTGGTGTCTACCAAGGAGCAACTGCTACTTTGATTTTTAAAAAAATTGAGATCAACATCCAGTGGCCAGAGTTCACCAGACATTTAACTCTCCCCTCTACTTGAATCACCTAAGCCTGGCCCTCAAGTCAGATCTTTTCCCAGGGAGGCTCCAAGCAGCATGTGGGTGTGTCTCAGACAAGAGAACAATCAACAAGATTAAGTTACTTTGAGTTCCTAATTGATTTTCCAGAACTCCCTCTTCCTATCACAAAATACAGCTTTCTGAGCAACTCATTCAGCGTAATCTAATGCTACAAGAGTGGGTGGGGGGTGGGGTGCTTGAAGAAACCAGACTCATTCTGGAAATACAAAGGCTTTCATACGTAAATGAATAATTAATGATTTAGCCTCCCAATAACCCTTACTGTTTGCATTCACCAAACCCGATGTCAAGATAAATTTTTGTGTTTATGCTACGTGAACTTGGAGAGTTGTTCAGATCCTTTTCATTCCTGGAGTTTTATTATACTGAATGTGTGTTAGAACTAAAAGTGATGTTTTACAATGCTTTGGCATTATTCTGAAATACAAATTTTGGTCAGGCTAATTATAAGTCTTGTTTTGAGTTATTGTAACTTGGTATAATTTTCTTTATTCTTGATAATGTGTAGTTACATCTTTTATAAAAAAGAATTAATCTCTTTCTTTGTTGGTTTGATGTGGTTTTATTTGTTTGTTTGCTTTCATGACGAAGTCTTCCTGTGTGTTCGGGGCTGGTCTGGTACTAACAGTGGTACTTCTCAGCCGCAAATATAAGACAGTCCTTCTGCCTCATCTTTCCAAGGAGTTTATAGCCCTTAAGTAAGAGAGGATATGACTCTCTTTAGTGTATACAATAATCCATTGTTAGACTCTAGCTCAACATGCTGGACCTGGTATAGTCCTGTTTTCCAAAGGCCTCTCCATGTGAATTAAATGGAGCTGAAGTTCCTGTGATCAGGACTCTGACCATGGGCCTTTTCCCCAGGCCCAGCTCACGGATTTGCAAAGGCTAAGGAGCCGTCATGTCGGGTGTCATGTGCCATGTCCTTTAGTTGTTGCTTCCCGACGAACTCCACCGTACAAAGGCTGTCAGTCACGGGCAATAGGGAAGTCAGCACCTGGGCATGACTGTGTTCTAGTAAAACTTCATCTACAAAAGCAGGTGTTGTGTAGATCTATCCAGAAGCCCGTGGCCTCTTTGTTTTAATAGAGCAATCGTTGCATTGTGCTATAATTAGCTTCAAGCTGTTTGTCTTCTCCATAAATTCTTGGGGTTCTTCTAGTAAAGACTCCTCTGTCAATCATTTTCAAAAAAAGGAAGTCCAACCTCTGAATCATCGGAAAAATAACTGATTTAGTCAAGAGTCATTAGTGAATAGTGATACTAGCGGGAGAAATCAAATGAGAAATGGAATAGTTGCATAATCTGTAGACACTACTAACCCCCATCACATACTTACTAATGCAGAGAAGAAAGTGATTTACAGGAGTACTTCCTAGGGCGGAACCCCTCTCAAGCAAGTGGTCAAAGCTGTTTACCTGATGCTGAGATACACGGATGCCAGTCCATGAGCTCCTGCGACATCCCTGCTAAAGCTAAATAATCTGCATGGAGTCATGAAAACCACCAAGTGAACACAGACTGGAGACACCATAGACACCTGTACTCTCTGCAAGTACCAGCGCTATGAAAATAAGGACTGGAGTCCGGGCCAGAATGTGAAAAGAACAGGGTGCAAAACGTGCTCCCTGAATGGATATATAGATTCTACATTTGTAAAGGACACTCATGGGAAAATTGGCAAAATCTAAAATAGAGATAGCTTGAAAAACATTTTGCCTCAAAGTCAAAGTCCAGATTTTGACCATGATCCATATAGGTCCTTGTTTTCAGCACAGGCACACCACCACCAAAGTGACTAATCTTAGCTTGGGACAGCGAAGCTTCCTGATACAGGAATTTTGAGGACTTGGTCACACAAATGTTTCTGCACATGGGTACAAAACAAATTTAGTAAATGTTAACACTTGACACATAGTAAAATATCCATATTATTTCTGTAGCTTCCATATTTGAAAACACACTAAAATTAAAAACAGGAAGGAAAAAAGTTCAATACTATCTCAAGAAATGTCCTCCAAAGTTGACAAAAATGTGCTTTTTGCATCATGGCAGTATGCAGCCACAAAAAGAGCCACATTGAACTTCATCCCTGCAAAGGGAAGCATTGCTCAGACACCATACATCCTCCACCCTTCCAGCCACACCACTATATCATCCAAGCTCAAATGAGAGAGCGTTGGTTCAGAGTACCATATTTTTAGACCTCAAAGTAAGAGCCAGTCAGAATATGATCGGCAATCGACTATTAGTTAACCACTGATTGTATGTTGGTCACTCTCTCTTGGGAGAAAAACACTCGGTTTTCACTCCTACCACCTTGTAGAGACTGTTAATAACCTCCTTGAAGAGAAGAGGGGGGAAAGAAGTCACAAGGAAGTTACATCAGTTGGCCGAGGGTACACAGCTGCAGAGTGAGCAGAGTGAGACCTCAAAACAGCTCCAAAGAATGGAAGACACCACAAATGGCCACCACTGGGGACAGTGAGACAGCATGGCCTTCTCTACAGGAGCATATCAAGGAACTGTTTCAGAGACTGAGCCAGGGTTATTGATGATATACTGTTGAGTCAAAACAGCCAAGTTCCACTGGGTCTGTGCTCTCTGAATTCCTCTGTGCCTGTATCATGTTTAATTTCCATAAAAGTGTGTGCACAAGTAAATGCATACACACAGTTTTGCATTAACGAGAGGTCAAGGGCAAAGTCCTTTAAACTTTACAGTGCATAAAACCACTTGACAATAAAATAAAATAATTAAATGTATATTTAATGTCAAGGACCCCTTAGCACCTAGAATCTTGAAATACTCATAAATCATGCTACATCAAGTAGACAGCCGGAATGGTGCCTCAACACGTGTTAAGGTTTTTGAAAAATCATCCCCATTGTTTAGAAAAGCAAGCTAGAAGATGAGTTAGTAAGTACCTTCAGGCTAAGTCCTGCAGGAAAATATCCCCCTCCTGGAATCAGACACACACGTGGTGAGGCTCCAGGCTTAGCTCACCTGTACAGGGAGCTGTGGTGACTGAGTGCAAACAGACTCTGGACAGACAGAATCAGGGCATGGCCTCCTCAGAGAGCCACTGGCAACCAGGCCATGGGGATCTGCAGTAACTAGCTGTATCCTAAGACAGACAGCAGGGGAGTTAGCTGCACTTACTCCTTGTGTTTGTGAGCAGCTTGCTTTCTTCACTGTATGTGACATCTTTGCCTACTCGGCTCCCCAGCTTCTCTAATGTTTATCAGATACTCCTCTCAGCCTTGATCACTCTGCTATAACTCCCCTGCCCCGCTCTCTTGCTGCTCCAAAGACTATCAAATCTGTCATGACTCAGATACTCCGTGTCTTCCCTTTCCTCCACCCGAATGCTTCCCCTCTCACATAACATTCCTCTTCAGCTGTAATTCCTCGCACGATGAGGCTGCTATGATCAAACATGGCAACCCTTAACATTTCCCTTCTTGGCTTTGCTTTCACCTCCGTCCTAACTCCACCTGGCATAGTGAGTGTCTAACTTAATTGGGGATAGTGTTTGCCCCATTGAACCGTAAGCACCGTCAGTTCTGGGATCTATATGTTTTTACAGCTGTATTTTCAGTGTCCAGAGGAACTCTCGAACTGAGCAGACGTGTAAATCTCTATTTACTGTACATAAACTAGCATCATTCTACTAGAGTTTCTGGTAGTCCTGTCTCTGCACTGCGTCTGTGTAGATATACATGGGGTTTCAATGTGGTGCATGAAGAAAGGACTTCATCCAGGGAATGGAACCACCCTACCTGTCCATCAACAGATGAATCAATGAAGAAAATGTGATACATGTACACATTGGAATTTTATTTGGCTATAAAGAAAAACGGAAGTGTGACATTTATAAGAAAATAGAAGAAACTAGCAAAGTATTGAGAAAGACAAATACTCCATGCTTTATCTCACATAGGAAAATTGTGTGTATATGAGTGTGTGAGTGTGTGTGTTTAGGTGATGTGTATCAATAACTAGAACAGGGATCATGAGAAGGAAGGAAGAGATCTAAAAGGGATGGGAGGGAGGACGGTGGAATACATGTGACATGATACAGAAATGGAGATTATCTGTGAGGAGGAACAGAACCAACCAGAAAGACACAGGGAACATGGGTGCAGACTGGGAGAAGGACAAAAGCTAGAAGGAAGTGTGATGGCATTTATGCATGAAACATTATAACAAAACCCATTCGTTTGTATGCTAACTTTGAAATTCATAATCACAAACACGCAAGTTTTAAAATTCTATATTTTTAATATATATGAAATATATAAATATGAAATAAAGTGCTAATTCAAATGTTTTAAAGCTTGTCTGGGAATACAGCCCAGCAGGGAAGAGTGTTTGCTCAATAAGTATGTGGACATGGCTCATGCTTCTGTAACCCCAAGTGCTAGGGTGCGTGTGTGTGTGTGTGTGTGTGTGTGTGAGTGAGTGTGCGTGTGTGTCAGTAGAGTTATCCAGGCTTACTGGCTGCCAGCCCCAGGTCCAGGTCCAGGGAGAGACCTGTCTCCAAGGAGTAAGGAGAGACTGACAAAGATAACCGACTTCCTCCAATGCAAGAGGAATTGAGAGAGTTACAAAACTGCTTTTGTTATGGGGACACAGGGGCAATGGGATTCAAAGGGAGCACACACTCACTGAACACTGGACAGGGTGGAAACCGTGGTATCCTGCTGCTCTGCTCTGGGGAGATGTGAACCAGCCTGCTTCTGCTCCAACGTCCCCAGAGAGCAAGCAAGCTTCTTCTCTTGTGCTTATCAGTCCATACATAGTACCTCAGACCACACCCAAAGGGCCTGGGACCCCAAAAGCTATTGGCTGAAAGAATTCCCACAACATTCCTCCTATGGCCTCTGAGCATTGCACACACAAGTGCACACACACCTCACACACACGCACACACAGGTGCATATACACCCCCCACAGGTGTGCATACACACAGAGAAAAAAATGAGAAGTACAGATATGAAAAGCTGAAATAATTTCACTTAGTTCGAAAAAATATATATAAGCCTCATTCTCAGGTGGGATGGGTTTTGTGTCCTGGCCATTCTTTCTTTCTGAAGGGCCCACCTATGTCTTAGCAAAGATACTTGAATGTTTACCTTCCACATGAAACATAATTTTGGCTGAAGCCTTTTCAAAGGAATATCACAGCTCTGCTTTGAAATCACTTGGCAGCGTGCAGCCTGACTCATTTCATTTACATTGGCTCCGACTCTCAGCAGTCATCAATTCTTTGTAAGTGAACTAAAATCTAAACTAAAAATTGTCTCAAATGTAGTTAAATTTTTATGAGCAATCAATTAATTTGTTCTATGATATTCGTCCATCAAATTAAACGCCTGTGAACTTAAATTTTACTGTTCCATGTGTAATTTAAAGCAGCCTTTGCTTTCTTTTGAGATCTGGCCATGTATATGGGCTGCTGCCTTTTCATCAGGCCTTGGTCTTGAACCCATTAAATCTACTGGTTCAACTTCCCTGGTGGGAGCCAGAAATATGAAGACTCACTTAACTGAGTACTAATGTGGGCCCTGGGTTTGTAGAAGAATTGCTGTGGTATTCTGTGGCTATGGGGAGAAGTCCCAAAGTCAAGGCATCCTTACCACAGAGATGCAGGAGCCAAAATCCCTCCCCTCTCCTCCTGCACAGCCAACCTAAGTTCCTGGGTATTGGTGACCATGTGAACCATCCCCTTGGCGAACCTCCTCTCTCCTCTTCTACCACCATCATCCCCTGGGCTCTGATAGCAGATATGTGTTCCTAGCATTTCATGACACTTCTGAATTCTGTTGACTCATGTGAGGGGAGAGGGGGAAGTGTTCTGTAGCAGAGGCCACATGGGAAAACAGATCAGTTAGTCACATCATATGCCAGAGCCCGCTGTTGACTGCAGAGCGAGTTTTAATCATGCTCCCTCAAAGCTGTCCCTCGTTTGGAATGACATTAGCCTTGGTGGTTTGTCCTCCACGTAAGCTGTCAGCTGCTGAGGTTTTCTTCTTGCATTCTGGCACAGGCTGGTTTATCAACCACCAAGAAGGCTCACTTCGAATGGGTCCTGCCAAGCCTCCTTCTGAATTCAGAGGGAACATGTTTCATTCCTAGTCAGTGCTGTCTACAGAAGCCCTTACACAACCGAAAGCTAGTAAATGTCCTAGCGGACAGATGTCACCCAGAGCCACTGGATCATTTTGTTTGTTTTTCTTGCTAACCCAGCACGACTTTGAACCCACACTGTAAATAAAAGAGACAGGAGCACAAAACTATGCACTTCTGACTTCCTCCCAGGGTGTTCACATTCCCAAGCCGCATATGTTTACCTAAACAAAATTTCATGAAGATATATTTATTTAAAAAAAAAACAAAAACCTGTTTTTAAGGGTTTGGCATTGTGACATACTTCTATAATTTCATCAGTACTCAATAGAAGCAGGAGACTTGAGAGTCTGAGGTCAGCCTGAGTTACAAAGTAAGACCTTCTTTAAAGAACAAACAAATATCAGATAAAAGAAACACCCCCCCCAACCTGCTTTCAGGTTATTAAAACCTAGCGAAGAGAGGCTATCTGTGGGCTCAGTGAGGACCCTTGCAGGGTGTGCTGTCTCCACCGTAATAACAGTGGCGCCCTGGAGAGAGAAAACTGAGAAGTGTTGGACCATTTATTCCCATCCGTCAGCAACCGTCTAGTTGCTGGCAGTGGTTTTAGTGGATATTTGCTGGTGATAAAAGAGCAGTTGATAGAATTTTAAACATGCCACATTCCTCTGGGGTTATGACCGATGTCTGCCTTTCCCCTTCCCTTCTCTGTCCCCCTCTCCTTTTCCTTGGGAAGAGCACCCTCTTCCATTCTCACTGATCATCTGGATGAGACTGGCCCCACTCAGGAGTAGACTTCATCCAGCTCAAGGTAGTCAGTACATCTTCCTTAAGCCACATTGATGAGTCTGGCTTGAACCAGTCATCCCCTTTGGGTTAGTAAGAGAGGCAGTGATCACAGGTTCTTGGTGACCAAATCTGGTGAGCTGTGGAGTCTCCAGGGCAGTTTTCTCTTGTATGGTGAGAGTTCAGGACTTCCATTTGCCACTTCGGAGATAAGAGATGCCAAATCCAGTGTGACTTGGACTCACTCGGGCCAGCTCTACCACTAGACTTTTGGTTATTTGAGCAAATAAATTCCCTGCTCTCTATCACTTGTAACTAAATTATTTAAGGCTGTGAATCCTCTTTTTAGCCATGCCAACATCTCATGCTGTGGTTCTCAACCTTCCTAATGCTGTGACCCTTTAAATATACTTCCTCATGCTGTGGTGACCCCCAGCCATAAAATTATTTTCATTGCTACTTAATAGCTGTGATTTGGCTACTGTTATGAATCATAATGTAAATATCTGTGTTTTCCGGTAGTCTTGGGCCACCCCTGTGAAAGGGTTGAGAACTGTTGATCTAAAGGCACTCTTGTGGTCAGAATGTTTTTCTTTCTTGCTTTCTATCACATTCTAACATTTCTCCCTCTCTCTTTTTCTTAAGAACACACACCCATAAAGCTAAGGAAGCTTGCCCTTTGGGCACCTGACTCCTTGACATGTTAGTTGACCCCAACTCCTTGCTTCAGAGATGGGCACATGGCCCAGGCACAAAGAGGGCAATGCCTTTGAGGGACTGTTTGAATAGATTGGGTGAAGGCAGATGCCCTCACGATGGTCTATGAATAAGACTGGGACCTTTTATGCTAATTCCTATTGAAAAGCAACTGACTGGGTTTACTGAAGGGATACATGAAGAGCGTCCCTGGAAAGGCAGCAGTGTAGAGGAAAGAAAGACGAGATGCAGGCATATTGAGAAAAGACAAAGTCCCAACAGCATTGTATGAGGCCTGGATCTGGCCACATCTGAAGTAGGCAAAGCAGTAGCTTCCCAATTACTAAGACAGCTTGAGATGGGTTTTCTATCATTTGTACCATAGAAACTTCACTAATATATATAAGAATTTTCTCAGATTAACAAACATTTATTTGTATCTATTATAATACGCTTGACTCCATAGTCTAAAATTAATGAATGTTTAATGCAGAAAATTTGAGAAACAAAGAAGAGAAAGCAAAATTTACTTAGAGCCCAACAAGTCTGAATCTATGGCTACTGATATCTTAGTATGCATCTTTTTCCATGCAGTATTTGTGAGTTTTACATTGTCTCCATGGTATATGCCTGCACTACAGCTTAGTTAGCTAATAACCTCTCTTTAAGAACTGATGTCATTGTTTCCTTCTCCTCTCTCTCCCTCCCATTCTTCTTTCCTCCGTCCCCATCCCTGTTGTTCACTAGTTACCACCATGAACATCTGTGATGACACAGGAACGGTCATTCTTCACAATGGCTTACACGCCCACATATATACCAAAGTTCTCTTTTGCCCTCTGTTTTTTTTTTTAAATCTTTAAGTGAGCATATTTATAATTTTTTTTTGGCAATAAACTTTTAGAAGTAGAATCACGGGGTAGAGGCAATGCCTGTGGAGGCTTCTGATACCTTGCAAAATTGCTGTGCAGTAGGCAACTTGAATGTCTACCTTGGTGACTCATCTATGATCCCTGGATATTTCTGTTCAAGTTAAGATGAACATGTTTGTATTGTCATGTTATTGGTTTGCCTTTTCATCACTAAAAATCTTTTAATTTTCGTATAGGAGGAACTAAGCATATCAGGGCATGGCTATTCATTTCTGTTTGTTTCCTGTTGGCATTGCTCAGAAACATTTGGTGAATATTCTTTTGAGTTTTTTGCTGCCAATTTTCTCTAACACTGACCTGACCTGTCATAAATTAAACAGAACAACTGGAGAAGTGTTATTGTATCATTACAATAGCTAATAAAAGAGGCTTGGTTCGGACTTTGTGGGCTCAAATCCCGGTGCAACTATTTAACAGCTGTATGTCAGGTGCATACACTCCTTCAAAACAAATCTTCGTGCCTTGTTGTTCTCATTGATAAGGTGGAAATAACAGAAATGTTGTGGTTTGAATGTAACAGGTCCCTGTTCATGATTTGAATGCTTGGTCCCTCAGCTGGGACTGTTTGGGATGTTGTGGAACCTTTGGGAGGTGGGGACTCACTGGGGGAAGTCACTGGAGGACTGGCCTTATGAGTTGTAGCTTGGCCGGCTTCCTCCAGAGTTCCCTCCACTTCCTAGTTTGCTGAGATGCGAGGAGTCCCAGACATACAAATCCGCTGTAATGAACACTACCACATCTTCCCCAGGACAGTGGATCCTACCTTCTAAAATCCCGAGCCAAAACAAGTCCTTCTTTCCTTCAGTTGTTTCTATCAGGTGTTCTGTCTCAGTAACAAATGAGGACAGTGACTAGCACAAGTACCCACTTCGTACGGTTGGTGTGATACCAAGGAATAAAGCCCCATGGCAGGACGTGGTACAGGCATTAGCTATTAGTAATGAATGAATGTATATAGCAATACCCAGCCTCTTTGAGTATTTACTGTGGTGCAGCCAATAGGAGCATCCATTTCTTCTCCGGCTATCAGTGTCCCGTACTGTCTTCAAGTGCTTATTATTCAGGAGAAAGAAACACACAGTGCTACTAGCAACGCTGCTTTGAATTCCAAAGAAACTCTCCTTTCCGTACGAGGAAACTAGAGTGGTTACAATCGTAAACACTTCTCATCTTCTTTCAATGCCTTTTTCATATTTCTCCATTTGTGTCATCATCACAGGTGATACTGACGTGACCCTTGTTCGATGGTATTTAGCTACAGAGTCGGCAGCCCTAACAGTACAGCCAGTGAAGTCTGACCTAATGATGTTTCAACATTTACAACCCTGTTAATAGGCAGACAAGGCTATCACTTTCTCTTCATGAAAGTTAGTGGCCCATGTTGGATAGATGGATGTTTACAGTGGCTCTGGGTTGGGCAGTGACGTAGATTGAGGGAATGGAGGAGAGTAAATTATAATTAGCAATAAAAGAGAAACCTTTCCTGGGAAATAATAATCATTACAACACAGGAAGGAACCTCCCAGCCAGGTAACCCAACCCCCCGCTAAGATGAGGGAGGTGGCAGGCTCTCCTCTAAATAGGTTACATAATATATTTCTTTCTTGATGAGGTTTTACAACTTCTTTTTATGAATTATGGATGTGCTCATTCATTTGTATCATGGGGAAAGGTAACTAATTTTTAACTTATAACTACAATATATTGGCCTTCCCGTGATGCTTTCTGGTGCTCCGAAGCCAACTGATTTCATAGTTGACTTTTAGTGCCCATCACAGATTCAAACGACAAGTTACTCACAAAGATAGAGAGAACTTATTTTTACTTTCCCTAAATTAAAATACTCATCTGTAAATGTCCTTTTACCTCAAGGATCTCACCTGAATCACCAACTCCAACAGCCCAGAGGCTAAAACTTGGGCTGGGATCCACCTGCTGTAAGTCATGCAAATGTTTTTCTGGGTAGAACTTTGAGAGTAGCAGAGGACGCCCAGCAAACCTGTTTTCTGCAGATTCTGACTCTAGAGATGATAAAGGGGGATTGGAAAGTGTCCAAGAGGCAGGTTGGAATTCCGCAGCACTGGTCCTGGTCCTGGTTCCCTTTAGGCATGTAGTCCCCAGGAGAGGCATCAGCTACCCTGCACCTCCGTTTCCTCCTTTACGAAACAGGCTTGGCAGAGGACCAAAGGGCTGTGTATCCAAGTGCCGCCCATTCTGATTACTGCTCCCGGGCAGACAATGCACGTCACTTGGGGACATTAATTTTGGCCTCCTGGAATCTAGCCTCAGATACCTTAAATGGAGGCCAGCTGACCTTTAAACTCTAGCTTGACCTGAAGTGCTTTTGTGCTGAAAGATTATCAAATCAGCTAGCCATTTTCAAATCATCTTTGGACTAGCCTATTGCATGGATGGTAAATTCTTGATGAAATGATGTTTTTAAAAACTGCATTGTGATGTTGCTTCCCAAGTGTATGCCTGACCAAGAACAATGATGGATAGCCATGAGCTTTGGGGTGCATCGCCTCCTAATCTTGCTTCTGATCTCATTGGTACTGCGCCACTCTCTGCTCTCTGCTTTTACGGTGAGTCTCAAAGCAACTGCCCCCAAAGTACTCCAAAACAGCCACAGAATCATTCTGTAGGAGGAAGGGAACTTAGCAATGACCCTATCCTAAATACATATATTCTCTTTCTTTCTCTCTCGCTTCCTCCCCTTCTCCTTTGTTCCCACTTGTGTGTGTGTCTGTGTGTGAATGTATGTGTTCATAGATGTGTAGAGGTCAGAGGACAACCTCTGGTATTGTCCCACAGATACTGTCCACCTTTTTATTCAGACAGGAGTTTCTCACTACCCTGGGACGCTATCAAGTCCAGGTGAAGTTGGTTGGTCAAATAGCCCCAGCAATCCTTCTGTCCCACGACTTACAAACATAATCTGCCACTTCCAGGTTTGGTTTTGGTTTTTGTTGTTTATTTTCTTTTAAATCAGGGGTTCTGAGGATCAAACTCAGCTCCTTGTACTTGCGAGGCAAGCACTTACTGACTGAGCCATCTCCCCAGCCCCTTGAAGCTTGTTTTCTGCAGCTGGGGGAGAAATGTCAATGGAGTTTAGTGCTTCACCTGTGGCCACTTAGGAACTGAGATCAATACTGGCCAAGCTCAAATTTTTAAAGTCCCGGTCAGCCCTTTCTGTAACTCATCTTTGGGATCATGGGATAGGGGTGAGCAACAGGAGGAATGGGGACGGGGGGAGGGGGGGAACTGCCACAAGCAGATGTGGGATTTTCTGTTTTTCCTGACACACATACATAAAAGAAAAGGATAATCTGATCACAGACAAAGGATACAATTATTAATCACAGCAAGCCTGAGGCTGAGCAAGCCGTCATCAGCTATCTAGGGCAGAAGTTATTAGCAGCTGCGGAAATTATTTTTTTCTTTTTTCCTTTACTTTTATTTCATTAGGACTAAATCTTGCTGTTATGTTGGGTCTTGGCAGCACTCTGTGACATATGTAGATAGAGCCCTGTTCACTGTTGGCTCTCGGGGGCAGTGTGTATATGTGTGTGGGGGGGGGGAGGGGCAGTCTAGAATGACTTCAGTAACACAATCCAATTAAAGGGCAGTTCAGCATGTCTCCACAGAGATGGGGCTGTGGCTTTTCCTTAACACCCTGTCCATACCTGCAAGATGGTAAAACACCACCCAGAATATGATTCAAGGGATGGGCTCCCATTCTGTTCTAGCGTATGGAGCTGCAGTAACCAATCAGCCAGTAGATCCCTATATGAAATGAGGCCTCCAGAGAGCAGCACTCTCTGCTGTACTTGAATTTGGAGGGGGAAGTTACATAACTGCTTACTCGATAAATCTTTGCAAATCACCTCTCTGTTTCATCTCTGAACAAACAAGCCTATTGACAAATACAAATGTCCTTGTTTGACCAGGACTCAGGGACAGTGTGCTCCACACCTCAGCAAAACTTTAACCAGCAATCCCCAGATCGCAGCACTTCTTACTTTTGTTTACTGGCTTATTTAGTGTAACAGTATGGAGACTGAATCTAGGCTTTGCACGTGCTAGGCCAGCACCCTACCACCAAGCTACACCCCAGCCTTTATTGTCATTTAATTGTGTTTATTTTAGTCAGGGTCTTAAGAACACGCTCAGGATGGCCTGGAACTTGCTGTTTGATATGGACTGACCTCAAAATCTGCCCACCTCAACCTCCTTGGTGCTGGGGTTACAGTCCTGCACCTGCCACACCTCGGTCCCTTCTGCCCTTAAGCTTCATTAGGTGATCTGTGCAGTATGTGTGTTCACATTATATTTTCTTTCTTTTTTTAAAAAAAATATTTATTTGTTTATTATGTATACAATATTCTGTCTGTGTCTATGCCTGCAAGCCAGAAGAGGGCACCAGACCCAATTACAGATGGTTGTGAGCCACCATGTGGTTGCTGGGAATTGAACTCAGGACCTTTGGTAGAGCAGGCGAAGCTCTTAACCTCTGAGCCATCTCTCCAGCCCCCTATTTTTTTCTTTTTAAATTTAATTCATTTATTTATTTTATGACCCAACCACAGTCTCCCCTCCTTCCTCTCTTCCCACTCCCTTTCCTCTTTTCTCTGCCCTCCCAGTCCACCCCTCCTCTGCATTCATTCAGAAAGGGGCAGGCCTCCCATGGGCATCATGGCATATCAAGCTGCCAAAGACCAAGCCCCCCCATCCCATATTCACCTGGGTGACACAATCCAACATGGGGATGTTAGCAACTTTAAATGTGTGTGACATTCTACTTCTGCATACCAGACATTCCTCTCAAACTAACTTCCACACACGGTGTAGCTATGTGTGGCCCTCACAGAACTCTCAAGTTGTCCAGTGTTTGCATAAATCTGGGTTGTTAATCAACTGTGACCTCTGCCTTCATCTTCTACAACTGGGCATTTCTGAATCACCCACTGTAGCTTTTTCAGTTTACTAGGTCTCAAATATTTTCATTTTTGTGCCAAAGATCACACAGAATGGGAACCCCAAGACCTTT
The DNA here is from genome assembly GCF_950005125.1 of Chionomys nivalis. Classification (NCBI taxonomy): domain Eukaryota; kingdom Metazoa; phylum Chordata; class Mammalia; order Rodentia; family Cricetidae; genus Chionomys; species Chionomys nivalis. Next base: position 58,103,869 of record NC_080091.1, read on the forward strand.
CATTCTTATATTTTTGGTTGTGAGTCTAGCCTTTAATGGCTGAGCCATCTCTCCAGCCCAACCCTTCATTCTTCAAGCCATTTAAGATGTCAGATTTATAAAGCAAAATGATCACTTACGAAGTACTTTTGCATGAATGCTGGAGATACTCTGATTTAAATTTAAATGATTTCCTCCTCAAACTGACTTGTTTGTACTTGTTCATGGCGCTTGCGGTGCTGGGATGGAACTCAGGGCTTTGTGCATGCTGGAAAAGTGTTCTGCAACTAAGCTGCATTTCCAGCTGCACTCAGGGTTTAGTCCATGGAGACTGCATTTCCAGCTGCACTCAGAGTTTAGTCCATGGAGACTCTTCTTCCAGAAAAAGAGTAATTTACCTGCACAAACAGGTTAGCCTACACCTCTGTGAATGTGACACGTTCAAATGCCCATTTTTAGTCCTGAAGAAGAGATTATTTTATCTATGCAGGTACCAAAGGGAATACAACCCATCATAATTTAAGTATAGCTTATTTTGTAGTTATTTTAATGACCTGTTACTAAGACACAGAGACAAAAATGCCATATGTCACAAAAATGGCAATGGGAAATTTACCTAAGATTCTTTTGAGAACAAAAATAATTCCAATGAGAGACTACCACATCTCAGATGCTATTTTTTCATTCTTATTTTCAAAAATAAGGATATCAGAGTGGAGGCCTGGTGGACCATCTGAAACCGATTCTGGAAGTGGTGATCACTTAGAGCAGGAGGTATTGTCCTTTCTGGGATAAGAGTTAGATGATAAAGAGTCTCAGCTTTGCAAAGTGAAAAGTACACTTTGAAACTAAACAGGTCTGTCCTTGCAGTGAAACAACAGTTTTAGATAGTATGTAGACCTGAAAGCTTTACAATAAAACTTTATTTACAAGAGCAGATGTGGAAGAACCAATTTTGCCCTTGCATTAGTTGCTAAACTCTGCTTTTAAAGTTTAAAGGAGCGACTGAATGAGAACAATAAGGCTCACATATCTGCCACATCTATAACACGTACTGACTTCTAGCAACTTCAGAAACACAAAGTGCCCGATCTGTATTGTTGATGGTGGTTGGAGGCAAATTTCCACAAAGATTTCTACTTCCTGGACATGGTCAGAATAATATTAACATTTAACAGTAAAAATCAAGAACTCCACAGACTAGATCCTCTCAAGGCACAAGGCAAATAAAACCCTGGGTTCTTTAAGCTGTGACTTATCTTTCTGTTGGCAAGTGTCCGTGGTAAGACAATCTTCTCACCCTAAGGCCTCGCTCCATGTGGGAAACCCCTCCCTGATCCTACACAGATAGGGTTCTGCCTTTTCTAGAAACCTGATATTTTCAGAATCATAGGCTCTGGCACTGCAAAGGCTGCCTGCCAGGCTCAAGCTGGTGCTTGTCCAACGAGAGAGAGAGAGAGAGAGAGAGAGAGAGAGAGAGAATGATGAAATGAAGTTCATTTCTTTCCTCCTTAAGGCCAACCAGTGGAGACTCTGTTCTTCATCAACCCCCTCCACACTGAAATAAGTAGATATCTTACCTTATTGTTTAATATTTACCTTTGCATGCTGTCTGGTGAGATCATTCATATTGACACAATAAGCAGAAGTGAGGGGTGTATTTCTCTTTACTCCCTCCCCTCCCCTCCTCTCCCCTCCCCTCCCCTCCCCTCCCCTCCCCTCCCCTCCCCTCCCCTCCTCTCCTCTCCTCTCTTCTCTTCTCTTCTCTTCTCTTCTCTTCTCTTCTCTTCTCTTCTCTTCTCTTCTCTTCTCTTCTTTCAAGGGGAAATGGGGAAAAGAAAAAGGACTGGTACCAGACAAGCCAAAACCAAAGAAAAGTTAATTAAAAATCAAATGATCTTTTGGATTGACACGAACTCCTAAGAATTAGCAAATGCTAAGAGTCACCCCCGGAAAAGCAAACAAATGTAAGCAAGGCAAGAGGAGACGTTATCTTTCCGGGAACCAGATATATTCACATGAACCTGAGTGATCCGATTATATGGGGCCAAAGTCAAAGGATCTGGGCTGCAATCGTGGCACGAGTCAGCAGGAAAGGAATTTGGTACTTTTCCCCCCTCCTTTATTATTTCCCAAGAGTCAGGTTCATCAAGATAGTATACAGACAGAAATCACCCTTTTCAGCGGATAGTCATACAAGTTTCAACAAGGTTATAAATCCTATTTCCCTCATGCCCCTTTTCAGTTGGCTGCTCTGACCACTCACAGCCCTAGCAACTGCTATTCTTCTAGTTTTTCCTTTTCCAGAATGAATGCTCAATAGCCATAATCATACAAAGTAGCCAAAGAAGTAAAACTCTAACCTCCAAGAAGAGCTTTTAGAGATCAAGTGTCTCTACAGCATCTTAAAGCAGATGGTGCAGCTGGCAGAGTTATTTTAAAGTGCCATAGATAATGGGAGTTATGTAGGTGTGTTATTTCTATACTAAATGCTGTCAATCATTCTGTTGTCTGTTGGCAGCCAGGCAGGCACTTTCCCAGGCCCCTCTAGACACTAAGCTTCATACCCTTATTTTAGTTGACTCTCATCTCTTGGATGTTCCATAGTTATCAACTCTACACCTGCAAAACTGAACTCATATGTGTGCCTTTGTTCTCTGTGGTGGGCAGAACTAGAGGCCCCAGAGACCTGTGACTACTTTCTTGTGGCTGTCAAAAGGGACTTTGCAGATGTGAGCCAAGGATCTGGAAATGAGAAGACACTCCTGGGTTATTTGGGTGGACCCAGTACAATCACGGAGGCCTTACAAGAGACAACGCAGAAGCAGAAAGAAGGATTGAAAGGTGGCTTTGAAGGTAGAGGAGGGGGACCAGGAGCAAAAGCATTCAGGTAGCCTGTAAAAGCTGGAGAAGACAAAGAAATGGCCTCTGTGCTAGAGGCTCCAGATGAAGTACAACCCTCATGGTATTATAGTTCAATTGAGTGAGACACAGACTTCTGACATCAAGACCTATAATAGTAGTAAATTTGTATGATTATGAATTCCAAAGTTTGTGGTTATTTGTCAAAGCAGAAAAACACTCTCCAAATATCATTATCTTGTATTTTTCCATCTTAGGGGGTGCTATTTCTGTCCAAGAAAAATTTTAAGGCAAGGCTCATGGAGGACCTGTCCTTGACCCCCTACCTCCTACATACTCATCTCAACTCTGTTTTCTAAACACCTCTTGATGGCTACTCATTTATTCCCAATGCTATAACCTCTTCTCAGCCACTATTCTTGTTTTCCCTGAAAGCCTCCTAATTGGTTTCCTCTCTCCCTTCAGTGTGTTCTCATCCTCAGGGTCAACACAGACATCCTAAACTTAAATATCAGATTATATTACATTCCTCCTTACAAATAAGAGCTTTCCATTTTTTCCCCAAATGCCTTTATTGGCTTGCAAGCCAGACCTTGTATACTATGGTAGCTGCTGTTTTCTCAAGCCTTCTTGTTCCCATCTACCTATTTCTCTTTTTCCCATACTGTATACATACTGCTTCCTGAATAGAGGAGGACTCTCTTTCTGTCATGTGACCTTTGCATATAACTTTCTTTCTATCAAAAGTATTTTCCCCGGTCTCTATCTATTTGGCTTTGATTTTGGCCGTCTCTGGAAGTTCTTCCCGACCTTCCCAGTGTGTGGTCAGAGGCTTTCACCTCCTCTATTTGAGTGTTTAGCAAACACTACCTTGTGATCACACGTTAAACTGTGCCTTCTCCAGCCACACCTCCATATCCACGGAACTTCAGAGGAATGGAAGCCAAGCAAGCTTGCCCCACAGTTACGTTTTCAGCCCAGATGACAATACCTGAAGTGGAGCAGTTTCTCAACAAATATAAAAAATATAAAATTCTGTCAAAGATGCCTAGGTTCAGAATTCAGGAGAGAGGAGGGAGAGGGAGGGGACTTCCTTTAGCTGGCAGTGTTGGAGAGAGCAGGAAGAGGCGAGGCATCAGGAGACACTTTAGGAAGCCTGTGGTATTTGTATTGGCCTTCCTCCATTGAGTCTCTGATTGCTTTGCACCCCACCTATCCGTCTGCTAGGTAGAGGTAGGGCTGGGTTTCTGAAAACTGTGCTTTCTCTACTTCCTTGTCAGCTGTGTCCAGAAAGAACTCCGGCTTTGAAGCAGAGTGCTGGCGGATGCTGGAGAGGCTCAGGGATGCGGCCTCTGGACTGTGGCCGCCAAGGAAGGGCCACTCCAGACAGCATCTCTCTGTTACATCTAGAACTGACAAGCAGCAGGTGTAAATTTAGGGCCTCCCTCCTATGAATGCTTAGGCACAGCCTCTCTCTCTCTTCTTTTTTTATTCCTCAGCCCTTGCAGTTCCTTCATTCAGCCATTCTAGGACCCAATTGCCTATCTATTTAAAATTTATTTAGTTTGAAATTCTTACAGTAGTTTCTATGCTCCTGCCTAGATCCAGACTGATATACCCATCAGAGGCTGAGGCGGGGTAAAGGCAGAGAGGGAAAGGCATCTATGGATTAGACCACCAGGAACAAATCTCCACAGGTATAAGAGTTTGGAAAGGGGTGTGGGGAGTGGAAAATCTTCCAGTTTGGCCAGAGAATGGTAACTGAAGAGAAGTGTAACAAAAAGCTACAGAAGAAAAAAAAAAAAGTCTGTGCTGTAGAAAGAGTCAAACTCGTGGCAGTAAAGTCGGTGCTGGTTTTGACTAACGCTGGAGATTCACCCAGGTCTTGAATTAAGCATTAAGATTGGAAGTGGGCATGCAACGTCATTTCTGATTGTGGCTAACTGCCAGGAAAGGGGAAAAAAGGGATACAAAAGGCTGTCAGAAAAGTGGTATTCAGATGCTATGTCGCTGTGTCGGTTGTAATGAGTAGGAGGAAAAGTCCAAGAGGACACCACAATCTCTCCCATTTAACCGGAAGGTGGGGTCATTCAGTGACGTCAGCAGGACCGAGTGGAAATGACTGGGGAGCTGTGGAAGGCAGAACAAGGCATTTGTAGTCAGCACTTTGAGTCTCCACTTGTGTGATCTCATTTGATTTGAATTCCAATTTCTCAGCTCTTTCCACTAGTTGGCAAAGAGGTTAACTCTACATACCACAATCTGATAACCATATGCAGAGAGGAGCCAAGATGTACAAGTAGATGAGATCATCAAGGGTGATAATGGAAAAGTCAGACCTAAAAGGATACATGACACGGAGGGGGGGCACAAGGGGAGAAAAGAAGTGTTGGAGGCAAGAAAAGGGTCCGTTAGAAAGGCTGGTTAGCAGAAAGACCATTGGCATAAGGGCCAACACAGCACTGTGCTGTTTAAGGAAGGGGAGAGATCATGAAAAACAATGGCCAACATTGCCGTGTCCCACGGGATGTTAGGAAGATTGATGTTGGAGGAAAAAGACTAGTAGGGTTGCCAGTAGTTATCCCAGTGATTTAGTGGAGACAGCGTCCACATTTCTTAGGGCTGAAAAGCAGCCAAGGAGGAAGGAGAGCAATGAGAATGGCCTCTCTCCTCTCCCTGTAGGATTCTTTCCCTTGCCCACTACCCTTCCACATTACACAACACCACCTGATTTATGTCTAGTCCAGGCCAGTTGCTGGTCTTGTTTAGATGAAGCTGGCTTTGTAACTTCTAAGCTTGAACGTCAGTCGACACAGAGCCCATGTGACTAATTTCAGTTTATCGGGTGTGCTGAGATGGGGATTAAGATCAAAGACTGGTGTCCTCAGTGCTAGATGCTAGCTTAAAGTTCAGAAGGAATTCTAGCATTTCCTAAGGGAAGGCTGCCTGACTTCCTAACAGAACAAACCCCAGAGCAAAACAGTGCTAGAGTCCCACTCTGTTTTTCCTCATAGGTAAAACTTTGTGCTGTGTGTTTTACATCCACATGAAGCTGCAGACTCACACTGACAAGATCACCAATAAGTACTGGGCACTGAGTATCTCAAAGACCACAGCGAATGCTGCAGACCGCGGCCTTCTGTTGGACAGGGCTTCCTCTTTGGCAGACTTGCTGAAGCAGAGTCAAGTCTACTCTGACCTAAATCATCTCTCAGGATCCTGCCACAAATCAGAGCATTCCCTATAGCTTCCAAAAAGAGGCACGAAGAGCTCACACACTTCTGCTGAGGTCCACTTCAGGTCTAGCATCTGCTTAATCAAGACAAACTCATAAAAGACAGAGACTGATAAATCCAAATCTAAACATGTTCATAATAAGTTATCAGACATTCCAATTTCATTCTTATGAACAAACAAGCCTGTAAAACATGCAAACATTGATGCAGTAGGTGGAAACAGATGCCAGCGTTTATTTAAAGATTAGTTTATTCAACAATCGAAATGGGGGGATGTTGCCTGTTGGACACAGCGTCTTAGGATTCGAGTAGTTTTATTTCAGAAAATAAACTTGAACTGTCACATTGCTTGCTGAGATTTTAGAGTACCTCCCAGATCGTGAAACTCTGTTTTGTTTCTGCAGTATAAGCAGGCTTGTCCTAAAACTTCCCATACGAAAATTCCATTGTCAAAGGATAAAATGAAAACCTCTGAATTAGTCTCAACCTAACTTTATTTTTCTAACCACTAACAACAGCAGCAACAAATACAGTCAACCTTCTGTCTCTTTATTATCATTACAGCCACAGATTCAACTGAGGCTCAAAAATGCTTGGGGAAAAAACAAAACACGTATAGACTTTGGTTCACAGTCCAGAAGCAATATGGAATAACAATTAATTTGCATAATATTCGCATTTCATTGGGTAGTGAGAGTAAGTTAAAGATAATGTAAAGAACTTGAGAAGCTGAGAGTACCTTCTGTGGGAATACTGCAGAGCTTTATGTAAGGGACCTGAATATTCGAGAGATTTGACACTTCACGGGGACCAGTTAAAATCCTAGTTAATTTCCACTTCTGGTCCGGAATTGGTATTTTTCTGAAGTGTCAAATTTCAAACAGAGATCTTGCTTCACTTCATGTCGTTTCCCTTCTTTATTTAGTCAGAGAGGGTGTGTGGGAAGGAGCATGAGGGAGGAACAGGGAGAGCTGGGTGGGTTCAATCTACTTTGCCTTCACTCTCTTTTATGACAAAAAAAAAAAACCTTGAAAAATTAGTCTGTACCCTTTCTGCTTCAACTTCATCACCTCCCATTCACTTCTCAACCCACCACCATCTGGCTCCCATCCCCACATCCCATTGAGACTGTTCTCATGAAGACTGCTGCTGTTTCCCAACATGCCCAATCCCCGGACCTATTTTTAGGTCCCCTCTTAGGTGAACTTTCTGTAGCATTGGACAAGGATACAGGCCCAAGTTCCAAACGAACGTGCTAGATAACTGTAACCATCATAATGGAGCTGCATCCAGTGAACCTGTCTGGGCAGACACTCGTGATTCATAAGCAGTCCGATGCTGGAGTGGGCATGTGTCTGTCCCTTGCACAGAAGCAGCTGCCGTTTCATGTTGGTCATGGGGCAATGTGGACATTGTTATGTCTTTTGATTTATTTTTGTTGTTGTTGTAAGAAGCTGCTTCTTATGGGAATGTTTCCAGTTTCTAAACATGAGCTCGACATTTTTAAAAGTGCTCATGGGACAATACACATATCTCTAGACTCTGACGAGAGACCTCTGATGTTGATGGCTCCTGCATTCTTGCGGTTTCCGGGCTGGTTCTCTCTCCCATTGGCCTACTCATTTCAGTCTTTTATGGCACCCTTCACCCCCAGACTGTGGCTCCCCAGCGTTTCTCCTTGGCCCTCTTCTATTTTCAAATCCTCTTGGGCCATGGCAAAGAACAGGGCAAGCTTTCTGGGCTTTCCACCAACCAATGCAGTTGTCCAGGGCCCCACACAGAGAAGGCTCTGTGCCCGGCTTAATGCTCTGCAGCTGCTGTCCTGAAATTCTTATAATACTGTCTCAACCTCGAGAGAGGTTCCATGGGACAGCAGCGCATGTGCCGGAGCCTGGCATTTCGGCTGAGAGTGCGAGCCGTCTCCTCCCTAGGAAGGCTTCTGGCCACCTGTTCCTCCTCCCTTTCTATCTTGGCTCCTGCCTGCCCCCTGCTTCTGCCCATCACCCAGACTGTGCTATTTCCCTCCACCCTGGTAGGGATCGAAGTTCAGGGACAAGAGGATTGTACCTGGACTCAATGATACTTTGGGGAAAGGTATGGCACCAGTGGTCATTACCACCTTAGGTGGAGTTACATAATTTATTGGGGGCATCTGGCAGGACCCTCATTGCAACAATCCGAATCTAAATGGCAGAATATTCTGATGCAGATGTTCCAACACCTTTTAGGGACACCTAACCATCTGTCATCAGTTAGACTGACTCATAGAAGGGGCCGTTTTTGCCCCTTGTTGAGAGGTGGTGGTACATGGTTTGTAGGAGGGACAGTGTGCATAATCTATTAAGCCTGAGTTCACATAGACCTTCTGAGTCCCCAATTGGTCCTTGAGCCCTGAAAGCATCCTGAGATCCTTCAAGTCAGCCCATGCTTGATGACCCTTTCCTGATTTCTCCCAGTCTACTGTGTGTTAATAAGTTTTGATCAGACTGAGGCACCCTCTGGCTTAGGCCATGAAGGATGAGTTGTGTGATTCTGGTAGTTCTACACAGGAAATCAACTGTCCTGGTATTTATATTTGACAGTGCTACTGCACAATACAAAAATGACATTTAATGCCAATAATAAAATTAATGCCAATAATACACTTCCTACTTAAAACATTAAATAGCAGACTGAAGAAACACCTTAATGTGTTGAAAGTCAGACCACGGAAGAATGGAGATACTCAATGCTTAGTATTCTAGTCCTTTACCAGCTTGAATGGTGCTCGCCCCTGCTTTCAAGGGACTTCGGTTTCATTGTTCACCAGGCCCTGCCCATTGTGTAGTGACTCTTCCTAGGTCTCCGTTGGCTGAAGTTTCTCCTCTATCTATAGACTGGACCCAGGTCTTCCCTACTAGACCCATGTCAGAGGGTGTGCTTTGCAAGGCTACCCAGAGGGAGGATTGTAGGTAATCTTGATAAAGCCTGTTCATTTGATCTGATCCCCATACTGACTTCTTGCCTTGTTTTTTCCTCTTTCTCTAATTAAATATCTTCTAAATATTCTCTTATGATAGACTGGCTGCTATGTTGTTGAATGAATGAATGAATGGAATCATGCCCCATATCCAAATGGAATCATGTCCCATATCCTAACACTTCTGCTCTCTCTCATAGTCCCAAGTTCAAAATGAGTCTCTTGCCACCCAGATACGGGTCTTGCCTTTGACTCATTTACAGTCTGCCTGGAGAAGTAGACAAACAAATGAGCGTGATAGCTGTGGTAATAGCAAGCTGTAAATCACAGAACAAAGGATGACTAATTCTGCCTGGGCAACCGTGAAAAGGCTTCTGGGAAGAGGCTGTGTATGCACTGGGTTTTGAAGAATGAATAGATATTTGAGGCACCATATGTAGTATATTTCTAGGAGTTTCTAGGGGGCTCACGGTTCGTTCTCAGCACAGATGTCAGGAAGTTTAACAAGAAAACAGAAGCAGGTCACAAGGCAGGGGGACTTTGAGTTATAAAAGCATGGTAGAGTGGAAATTGATGAGTGGTGAAATCATTCCTATAGTTAAAAATTTTATTAATTAATTAATTAATTTATTTATTTATTTTGGATTTTTCGAGACAGGGTTTCTCCATAGCTTTTGGTTCCTGTCCTGGAACTAGCTCTTGTAGACCAGGCTGGCCTCGAACTCACGGAGATCCGCCTGCCTCTGCCTCCCGAGTGCTGGGATTAAAGGCGTGCACCACCACCACCCGGCTAGTTAAAAATTTTAATGGGCTATGTTAACATGGCATTTGCTAAAGTTTCACGGCTGTTTCTTAAAGGTCCACTCAGACCTACTTCCTAAGCTTTCTCATGTCACACATACGGTTAAGATCCCTCTGTAATGCTTAATTTCAACAGGCAGTCTGACTGATTAAGGAATACCTAGAGTATTAATCAGCCATATTTTTGGATATGTTTGTGTGGGCTTTTCCAGAGAGGAATTACGAAGGAGGAGAGGCATACTGAAACCTATGGCTATATGGGCTAGGGTCGTAGACTGGGTGGGCTTGCTATAGGCACCAGCATTCCCTTCTTGTGTTTTATTCTGCTGACATGGGAACAGGTAGCCTATGTCCCTTCTGCCAGCACAAGCTGCTCCTGCTTGCCATGCCGTCCCCACCATGATAGACTTTAACCTCAAAATAAAATAAGCCCCTGTCCCTAAGTTGCTTCTTGTTGGGTATTTGGTCAGGACAACAAAATGTTCCCAATGTGCATTCTATATTTGCTTAATAATCTTCTAAGTATCTTACAAACAAACTGCCCTACATTTAGGTACCACATGCAGGGATTCAGTCTCTCAAAGAGCCAAAGAAAAGGGGAAGTGGTGTCAAAGCTCCCAGCACTCATGGGGTATCATGCTGTCACACGCTACCACTAACAGTATATACTCTATTATTTTTAACTAATATTAAATAGAGACCTGAGGTAGAAGTGTTAATTCCAACTTTGTTTTGGACTTTATTAATATTAGAACAGAATTTAAAGTTGAATACAGGCTTACAAAATCTTGATAGAGTCAGAATGGATAGGATCCCCAACTACTTTAAGAACATCAAGAACATCTAGACCACTACTTTTCAGGCTCTTGGGCATCTGTTGACAACAACAGTAGGTGAGCTCCATCTCAGATCCATCAAAATTTTGAAGGAAGAGAGGAGGGAGCTGCATTTTAAGTAAGCACTCTGCTCCATCTCAGGACATCCACCATGCACCCCAGGGCAACCACCATGTACCCCAGGGACATCCACCATGCATCCCAGGGACATCATCCACCATGCATCCCAGGGACATCATCCACCATGCATCCCAGGGACATCATCCACCATGCATCCCAGGGACATCCACCATGCATCCCAGGGACATCCACCATGTATCCCAGGGACATCATCCATCATGCATCCCAGAGACATCATCCACCATGCATCCCAGGGACATCCACCATGCATCCCAGGGACATCATCCACCATGCATCCCAGGGACATCATCCACCATGTATCCCAGGGACATCATCCACCATGCATCCCAGGGACATCATCCACCATGCATCCCAAGGACATCCACCATGCATCCCAGGGACATCATCCACCATGCATCCCAGGGACATCCACCATGCATCCCCAGGGACATCCACCATGCATCCCAGGGACATCATCCACCATGCATCCCAGGGACATCATCCACCATGCATCCCAGGGACATCATCCACCATGCATCCCAGGGACATCCACCATGCATCCCAGGGACATCATCCACCATGCATCCCAGGACATCCACCATACATCCCAAAGCGTAGAAAACCCAATTTCCAACATAAATTCAAGACTTTTAGACTAACCAACAAAATAGTCTCTCTTTTTTTTTTCATTTGCTTTTAGCAGCAGTGGAGAAAGAGGAGCTCTAGTTGAGTGAAGTTACCAGAACTTAAGCTTGCCTTGTTTAATGTTAAATATTTTAACATTTTACTGAAAAGCCTTGTGAACTATGTTACATAAGGCACCATCTTCTTAAACAAAATACATCGCACAAGTTGAACTTTCTATTGGTGATGCAGAATCATTACTGCAAATATCTATCATTATAAGAATAGCTTCAAAGGTTGCTCTCTGTAAAGCTGGCAGATCCTACACCACACTGCTTCATGCGGCTGTACTTTCTGGTGTTATCATTGTTTTGTGCCACGATTAAATAATTGTCTTACTTCCCTCCTTTGCTGTCAAGTAATTTTTATTAACGATCCCCACTCGTTCGTTCATTTGTTTGTTTTACGCTTTCGGCTTTTCTCTTTAGTAAGCTTTGGGAAAGCATGAAGAGCCCTTTATGAGCGAAGTTCTTGTGTGGGTGGGAGGATTAGCTAGGGAGCTTTCAGATGTAATAAGCCACAGCTCAAGATTGGCTTGAACAATAAGAGAATTCATTAATTTGCTTAATGCGAACCCTTGTTTTACACAGTTGAAGTGAAACGACATGCAAGTTTTAGCCTGCATTTTTCGCTGTTATCAAGCCATTTTCCTATGTCGTTAGTCCTTTACAGAACCCTCGTACCTGTCGTTTCACCGCGTTAATTAGTTCAACAATATCTATTGAGCGTTTTCTGGGTTCCAATCAGAGGGAGGAGGCAGAGATAGAATGCAGAGCAAGAAGGGACAAGGTCCCTGCCGTCCTGTGGCTGCCAGGTTAGTGGGAGTGTTCCACAATCTTTTGTTCATTTATTTTGTTTGCAGGAGTTATTCAGCAATTACCTATCATATTTTTGATAAAAAATCTTTGCTTAAATTCTGGTTCATTTTTCACAAGAGTAATTTCTAAAAGTCGAATTTCTGGGTCACTTTCAAGATCTTATTAGTTGTCAGGATCTTTTCCTGTTCTGACATAATAAAACCTATACCATGTAACACTGACATTTTCACTATGTTGAAGTCTCTAATTAAGCACACTGGTATAGGTATATTCACAGTGCTGTACAACCGTCACCACTACAGAACATGTTCATCATCTGACATTGAAGTCCCGCCTACTTACCAAGAACACCCCATTCCTCCCTCTCCTGGACGCTGAAAGTCAGTGATCTACCTTCTTCCTGTACAGATTTGACTATTGTAGATAACTTGCTCAGGTGGAATAATACAGTATTTGTCCTTCTGTATTGGGGTTATCTCCTTTATCATAATGTCAAGTTCATCCATGATATAGCATGCATCAGTATTCCATTCCTTCTAAAGGTAATCTCACATCATATATCCTAAATCCAGTCTGTTTCAAAGTATGGTTGTTCTCGGTATCTACAGGAAATTGATTCTTGGACTCCTTTGGATACTGAAAATTCAAGGATGCTGAAGTTGCTAATATAACATGGTGTAGTATTTGAACTTTGCTTATGCACACCATATGCTTTACATCACCTCTGGGTACTTGCAAATACTGAATACCGTGTAACTAGCTACTATACGATATTGTTTAGGGAGTCATTAAAGAAAAAGAAGTCTGTACACGTTCAGACCATATTCAGTGTTTGCTTCTATATCTTGTGGTTTGTGTTTGGTTGAGTCTGTGGATGTACAACCCACGGACACATGCCTACCGCCTGTGCTTTTTCTTTTCGTTTGTTTTCATTTAACTTTTTGATTGCTAACTCTCTCCTGCTTCCTTTTTCCATTCTTGTTTTCTGATCTTCAGGTTTCTTCACTGTACTTTTTCTCTGCTTGCTCCTAAGATTGGTTCCTTTCTATCTTTTATTCTTTCCTTTATATGTCCTCTCTCAGTATGCTGACCTGCTCAAAGCTCCCATTTCTACTCCTATGGGAACAACATTTAAAAATGAGGCAAAGTGATGTCCAGATTGTTCCAGAAGCACTGAGGAGACTGACTGACTCCAGCAACTGAATGAGCAGGAAAGCGGCAGGAAATGAGATCAGAATGACAGGTAGGGCTGGATCATAGAGGATCCTGTGAAACATTTTATTTCAGTTGTAGGGGTGGAGATGTTTTTGTTTTGCTTTGTGTTGTCCTGTTTTAGCTAGGGTCTCACTGCATTGCCCTAGTTGGCCTGAAATTTTCTAGGCAGATGAACCTCAGAGTTGTAAATCCTCTGTCTCAGCCTCTTTAGCATTGAGATTGTAGCAACATGTCACCCTACTTAGTTGGAGGGGACAAAGCAGATATGTCAAGAGTTGACTCTGGAGAACATGGGCAAAACATGAGAACGTATTCAGAGGAAATTTAGATAAACCTATCAGAAGACAATGGGTGCTTGTATCGGTAAATTGGCAAGAAAAAGCCAGGTTCCTTTTCTGTTTTGAAGGTAGAGCCTGCAGATCTTGTTAAGTGCTCAGCTGTGGAAATGTGAGGAAGGGTGACCTAATTGTTGACTGATACACAAACTCTAGAGAGAAGGCAGCTCTGGGAAGAATAATGGGAACACAGTTGTCAAATATGTGAATTTGAGAATCTGTATTAGCTCTCTGTTTCTACAGCACATGCTTATAAAGACAAGCTTTGAAATAAAAAAGGTATACATATATATATATATAAAAATTCAGAGTTTTGAAGATTCAAGTCCATCATGGGATAGCTCATTGCTCTGTGTATGTGGTCAGGCATGATACTATCACAAGAGCGATAGTAGGGCCAAATCTTTTTATCTTGTAGCTAAGAGGCAAAAGAGAAAATGTCTGGGGTTCTACACTCTCCCTTTAAGGTACACTCCTAATGATCTAGGATTTCCCAATAGCCTCTACTTTCTAAGGGTCCACCACTGCTCAAGAGTAATAAAACTCTGTGACTGAATCCTTTAAAACAATTCTTTTAGAACAAGTCCTTTGGGAGCCAAAGCTTGCAGAGGCTGATTTGACATGAAAGTTACCAGCATGAGCCTACAGTTCACATAACTGCTCTAAGCTAGAGGAATAACCTGGGAGTCAGTAAGAATGACAGTGTGATACTTAACTGTATGTGTCAATATAATTGAGTCATAGGGTGTCTAAGCTTTTTTTTTTTTTTTTTTTTTTGGTTTTTCGAGACAGGGTTTCTCTGTGGTTGTGGAGCCTGTCCTGGAACTAGCTCTTGTAGACCAGGCTGGTCTCGAACTCACAGAGATCCACCTGCCTCTGCCTCCTGAGTGCTGGGATTAAAGGCGTGTGCCACGACCGCCCGGCAGGGTGTCTAAGCTTTAGTGAAGCAGTTCTGCATGTGTCCATGAGGATGCTTCTGGATAACTTTTGTATTTGAATTGCCAGTCTGAATGAAGTAAACTGCTTCCCCAGTGTACACAGGCATTATCCCATCTATCAAGAGGCTGAAATTGAGCAGAAAGTTGGAAAAAAATTGAAACGTCACTCTTCTCATGACTGCTTGAGCTGAGACAGTGGGATTCTCTTCTTCACAGATTAGACATGTATCACGGGCTCTCCTGGATCTGTGGCTGGTTGATGCAGATCACAGGACTGTTTGGCCTCTAAAATCTTGTGAGCTACATCCTTAGACTAAATAGCTCTCTTCTTCACTTGACTTCATTTACAGAGGTAAATGGATGAGTTGATCAATTGATGGTTGGTAGATAATCTCAAATGACAAATAACAGCGCGCGCACACACACACACACACACACACACACACTTTATTGATTCTGCTTCTCTGAAGATCCTGATGAACACAGGAGACATTTAAAGCCACAGGAATGGGTGAATTTACACACCCTGAATTCTAGATGCTCCATTACATGTTTCTATACCTTGATACCTGGCCATACAAAAGGTAAACTAAATGTGCCTTAAGTTCAGTTACCTCTTTTATTCACTACATATACATTAAACTACCTTTTTGATAGACTAAATAAATAAAAATTAAAACAGAATAAGCTGTTAAAGGGTTACTACTGCTATGATGAAGCATCATGACCAAAACCAACTTGGGGAGGACAGTGTTTATTTGGCTTACACTTCCACAGCACTGTTCATCAAAGAAAGAAATCAGGACAGGAACCCAAACAGGGCAGGAACCCAGAGGCAGGAACTGATGCAGAGACTGGAAGGGTGCTGCTTACTGGTTTGTTCACCATGGCTTGCTAATTCAGCTTTCTTACACCACCCAGGACCACCAGCCCAGGAGTAGTCCAACTCACAATGGGCTGAGCTTTCCCCGACCAACCAGTAATCAAGGAAATGCCTACAGCAGTGGCTCTCAAGCTGTGGATTGTGACCTACAGGCTTGCCTGCAACCTGATCTCATGGAGGCATTTTTTTAAGGTGAGGCTCCCTCTTTTCTGATGACTCTAGCTTGAGTCAAGGTGACATCGAATTAGTACATACAGATTTACACTCCTACATGGCCGTTACCAGTAAACTCAGATTTGAGCTCCCTGGCAGCCCAAGAATGAACTTTCTTTCCTAGGTTCTGAGAAGCCTTGCTGTCACTGATGCCGCCTTAACTTTACAAAGATCTTGTCCTGCTCATTTCTGCTCCTGTAAGTATGCACTGCATGATCGAAACTGATCAACAGTATTACTTTGAAGCCTGAGGCTTCGTTCCTGCAAGGACCCATGGTTTTGCTATTATTAAAATGTTTTCACTTCCTCTTTGTCTAGTTAATGTTTAACTTAGCAACAGCTTCCTCAGCTGGTCATCTAAGTTTTCCTCAGAGCCCCAACTGGAAGGTGGTTTTGTGGCATAGTATTTCGTCACTGTTTTAGGTTACTAAAATTATATATAAATACTTGTTAATCTGTCTCCATCATTAAATGGAAAGTTTTTTTTAATGTGGGTGCGTGTGATCATTCCTTTAGACCTCAGATGTTAGCAGGCAGCAAAATGACTGTACTTAGTAATGCTGATACACCTGTGTGTATTAATGCCTTTTGTAAAAGAAGGAGATTAGGTATCCCTCAGCTAAATTAAGGCTCTCTAACTCTCCGGTAGACCTCTGAGTTCGTTTTATGTCACTTTAAATTCTAATTTATTTCCAGGTTAAATTTAGCGTCATCGAAAAATCTTTTGAATCTGCAACATTTGGTAGGCCTTAAGGAGGGGGACATATTCATTATTTCTATAGCCCATTAATGTCAGTGGGAGGTTTTCTTGGGACCGTGTATAGATTTCTGTCTCACCAAACCATGCTCTTTATCAGTCTATAGTTTGACTGCCTGCTTTTTTCCAGCTACTGCTAAATGCATACATTTATGCATTCCCCTCTACCCCTACCCTACATCACAGACACTGTGATGGGTGTTTAATTGTGTCTCCTCCAAACCCATATGTGAAAGTCCTAACCTTGTCTCAGAATGTAACCATATTTGATGGTTGTTACTCTCCTTTCCACTTAACAACAAAAAAATAAAGAAAGAAAAAAGAAGCCTGGCAGTGGTGGCACACGCCTTTAATCCCAGCACTTGGGAGGCAGAGGCAGGCGGATCTCTGTGAGTTCGAGGCCAGCCTGGTCTACAAGAGCTAGTTCCAGGACAGGAACCAAAAGCTACGGAGAAACCGTGTCTCAAAAAATCAAAAAAAAAAAAAGCGGACAGGAGAGATGGCTCAGCAGGTGAAGAGGTTTGTCCACCAAGATGAATGACCTGAGTTCAATCTCAGCATTCAGTGGTTGAAGGAGAGAACCTACCCTCAAAAGCTTTCCTCTAACATGTGTATATATATATATATATATATATATATATATATATATATGTGCGTGCGTGCGTGCGTGCATGTGTGTGCAAATAATAAAGTAAATAAAACACATAGTTATGGCCGAATTGTTAACTAGGCTGTTAGATTGAAGTCATTAAGTGCATCTATAATTCACTATACTATGATGTCTGTACAAAAGTGGGAAATTTAGAGAGAGATGTCTGGAGGAAAGATTCTGGGCTTGGGGAAATGGCTTAATAGGTGAAGCGTTTGCCTTGCAAGCACCAGAGCTGAGTCTGAATCCTCAGAGGCCACAGCATAACTCTGGGCATGATGGTGTGAGTATTTGGTTGCCCACTGAGGAAGGACACCTCTGCACACATGCGCAGATATGTACTTGCATACATAAACACATCATACATAGAGAAAAATAGGGCCAGTGATGTGAAGAGATAAAAAAGGAAGAAGTTTGTCTACAATCTGAGCAGAGAGGTCTAGCACAGAGCTTCCCCCTCAGCCCTCAGAAGGAACCAACGCTGCTGACTTTTTGATTTTGAACTCACCACCTCCAGATTTCAAACCTGCAGTCTCCAGTAATATTTGATAGTGAGCTTCTGTCTTTTAAGCCACTCGGCATATGACAGCAGCCTATGGAAGTCATTTCTCAGGGCCCATTTGGCTGGAATAAGAGATCTTTAGGTAGCTAGTAAAATCTGCTGACGTTCCAGGTGTGTCTGTGTGGGTGTTTCTGCGAGTCTGGCAGCTAACCTCAGTCTACTACGAGGGGAGAGCCACCGAACAGAGGCAGGCACAATTGAAATGGCAGAGAGATGATCTGCTGAATCCTTCTTGGAATCTGCAACTTCCAACATCAGAATTCTTAAACCCAACCCTGGGACTCTGGGACTGGCTTGCATAGTCCCGGGTTCTCAGGCTTCAGGCTGAGAGATGCACCATCAGTTCGTCAGATCCAGAGGCCCTCCTAGTCGAACCGAGCTACACTGTGGTAGTTTTAATGTAATTGGCTCTCCATTATCTCAAGGAGTAGCACGATAGGAGATGTGGCTTTGTTGGAGTGGGTGTGGCCTTGTTAGAGGAAGTGTGTCACCGTGGGGGTGGGTTTTGAGGTTTTGTATGCTCAGGATACTGCTCAGTGTCTGTTGCCTGCATGAGGTAGGACTCTTGGCTACTTCTCTAGTACCACATCTGCCTGCATGCCACATTACTCCCTGCCATGATGATAATGGACTGAACCTTTGAATGGTAAGTTGCCACCTCAATTAAATGTTTCCTTTTATAAGAGTTGGCATGGTCGTGGTGTCTCTTCACAGCAATAGAAACCCTAAGACAGACACTGAAGGTTTCCCTGGGTCTCTGTTTGCAAATGGACAGTCATAGGACTTTTTGGCCTCTATCACCATGGAAGCGAATTGCTTTAAGTTCTGTCTGTCTGACTGTCTATGTATTATGTATGTATGTGTGTATGTATGTATGTATCTACCTATCACTTATTTGCTCTGTCACAGTTCTTTCTTTCCGAATAGTTCACAGTTCTAGCAACCACTATTAGATATTTAATTTATGACCGGTGATGGAAAATGGACTAATTCTAAGGTTAACATATTCCAAACTTTCCTACTTATTATTAGATGTTCCCTTCAACATCTCACACTTCGTACAAGCTACTGGATTTCCCTTAATAAACTTACTCTGGATTGTTTTAAGTTAACTAAGCCTGTCTTTCCTGTTACTTAAATATTTATCTAATGATACTTCTATGAATAGTGAAGCCTATAAATTTGTTCCTGGCTGGGCTAAGTACTGTTTGTTTCATTTGCACCTGTTTAGTGTACAGAGACCAAGACAGGAAGAGCATGTTTGTGACAAGCATGAATAATCGCATGGCTTTAAACTCAGTCGGTATGCTAATGGACTGCTAAGTTTAACTCTCCAGCCTGGGCTTTCCCTCTGAGTTCTAGGCCTGAGCGTCTGAGTGTTCGTGTGGTTTCTTTTGGACATCTCGAACTGCACGCATCTCCAACCGCGTGACCAGAGCTCTTCCACCACCTGCCCAGGCTTTCAGCTTGCTTTTCGTACGGTCTTTCCTTCCCCCACTGATGACAGCTCCATTCTTCTAGCCCCTCAAGACCACAGTTCAGATTCGCTTCTTACTTCCCCTCTGTCACACATTACACCCATTTGATCCCCAGATCTCATTGACTTAACCTTCAGCCTTTACCAGCTCGTCCCCCATTTGTCCTCATTCCTCCTGCCGTGAATCTATACCCACTGCTGTCGCCCGACTGCACAGTTGGTAGCCTGATGGCCGTTCCTACTTCCTGCCCTGAGAGTTCCGATTATAGGAAAACGCCTGTCACATCACTCTGCCCAATGGTTTCCAAGTTACTTCATTGGAAGAAGCAGCTGTAGTTCTTATCCCTGGGAGACTCTGAGTCTTCTGGTCTCTAGTACTTCTCCTGGAGTACCCACTCTTCCTTTCCTCAAATGCTCTTCCTCCATGGTGTGTCGGAACATGACATGTGTACCTTTCTCCTAGACCCTTTCCTTAGTTGAAATCCTCCCTTCGTGATTATTTATGCAACTATCTCATTTTGCACAGCTTTTTGCTTTAAAAGTCACCAGTTTAGCTGAAGTCTTGGTCCCCAACTATTTTGTGAAGTCCTGGAAGCTGTAGGAGGTGAAGCTTGGCTGGGGAAAGCATGTCACTAGGGGGTGGGTACATTCTTGGGTAGCTTGCCTTGCCCTGGATCCTTCCTGTCTGTCTCTGCCTCTCAACTGTAAGAAGCAAGCAGCCCTTCTATGACATACTCTCACTGTCCTGAGGAGTCTACACTGAGGCAGGCCCAAAGTAACAGAAGTAGCTAACCTTGTCTGGAAGACCTGGAACTGTGAGCCAATTAAGTCTTTTCCCTGTTAAGTCATTTCCTTCAGGAGTTTGTGGATTGGTGATGGGGTTGTTGTGACTATTCTGAGTGGTGTGGGGGATTTGGAAACATTTGAAGATGCAGGCTGGAGAATCATTGGAATGCCACCGGCAGAGTTTCATGATTCTGGAGAGAGCTCGGTAGACCTGGACACAGATAGGACTGAAAATGCAGGGTTCATAAGCTTTCAGAGGGAAATGAAGACTCCGCTGGGAACTGAACTAGAGGCACACATGTCAAACTGCGACAAGAGCTTTGCGTACATTTTGCCTATGCCATGTGATGCTATCAGATAGGAATTGAAATAAATGGCTTAAATAATCTAATGAAGGAAGTTTCAAGGCAGCCAGCATTCAGGCTATTGCATGAGCATGTCTGGCTGCTTTTACATCCAGGTTTACAGTGAGAATAAGGAGCAAGGAGTAGAACACTAAATACTTTTAAAAGTTTAACCGGAAAAGGAGCATATTTTAATTTGAATCAAGGAGGGTATAGTTGTTAGAGATTGGCTCCATTAAAAAGAAGCAAAAACTTCACACTTGAACAGTAGGAAAGATCCTCTAGACTACTCGAGAATCCTCAAGAATAAGAGAAATCATTCACCCCAGAGTCAAAAGGATAAATGTGAAGGCTTGTGTGAAAGACAAAGGTACCCCTATTGAAATTACCTGACGTGAGTGAGAAGGAAGCACAAAACACGCAACAAACCCACTTAGGAGTTTATTAGAGGAGGCCTGTACAGGCCTGGTGAAGTCGCTGTGCAGAAAGGGGGCTGAAGATGGTGCCTACAGCTTTTAAAAACTGCCTAGTGCATGCGTAAGGGGCTGATGTAGCTATGTCATATGCAGATGGAGCTAATGCACGCGCACAAAAGCTTCTGCGGCTTCATACATAGGTCATGCAACCCCGCCGCACGTGGGTCAATGCAGGGCCTTTTGAGGTCTCCGAGGTGGCTAGGTATTTTTGCCTGAGGGCTTGTCTGCATATGGGTGGCCCTGGAACCTGGAAGTGCCAGCCATGCTGGTTGGCTAAAGTCATAACACCTATGACCCCATGCTCATCAAAGGCTCCTAAGGAGGTGCTCCCCAGGATTAATGTCACCATGCTCATTTGCTCAAACTGGGAGTAGACCCTGGTATTGCCTGTCCAATGCTGGTTTTACAGGCATGGGGGAATTGAAGAATTACAGGGTTATGGAAGCTTCTACATAGATTTCAAAGGGAAATCTGGGAGGTTAGAAATTACCGTCGGGGTGCTGGAGAGATGGCTCAGTGGTTAAGAGCACCGCCTGCTCTTCCAAAGGTCCTGAGTTCAATTCCCAGCAACCACATGGTGGCTCACAACCATCTGTAATGAGATCTGGTGCCCTCTTCTGGCCTGCAGGCAGAGTACTGAGACTACCGTATACAAAATAAATAAATAAATAAATCTTAAAAAAAAAAAAAAAAAGAAATTACCGTCGGGAGTCCCAGAAAGCTGATACTTAAACTACATACGAGTGAAGCCAATGCAAGTGAGATCTGGGATAAGAGTGAGAAGGCCGGGGTCGGGGTGGGGTGGGAGTGGGGTGGGAGGTGTGGAGGTTGTCCAACCCCTTAGGAGCTCACATCGGGCGACCATATGTCATGGATGTTGAATACAGAGGTACAGGTTTTAAAGTTTGTCCTACTTGATTTTGATCATGGTTTGGTCACATCCTCTCTGTCTCTAATTCCTTCCTTTTATAAAGGGAGCATGTACCCTTCTCCACCATTGTATGTCTGAAGTATGTAGTGTTCCTTCTTTATTTCTAGAGACACTTCATAAGAGTTTGCCTTAAGTCCCAGAGCAGATTTTCAACCTGGGTTTTTGAGACACGATAGAACTTTTGAGACTCTGAGAGTCTTGGAAGTGGATTAAATGCATGGAGGGACTGTCTTAGTTAGGGTTACTATTGCTGAGATCAAACACCATGACTTGGTGAGGAAAAGGTTTATTCGGTTTACTCTTCCTCATCTCTGTTCATCATCAGCAAAGGAAGTCTGGACAGAAACTCAAACAGGGCAGGAAACGAGGCAAGAACTGACACAGAGGCCATGCAGGGGTGCTGCTTACTGGTTTGATCCCTATGGCTTGCTCAGCCTGCTTCTCATAGAACTCAGAACCATCAGTCCAGGGGCGGCACCACCCACAATGGGCTGGGCCCTCCCCCATTAATGACTAATTAAGAAAACGCCCTACAGGTTTGCCTACAGCCTGATCTTATGGAGGTCTTTCCTCAGTTGAGTTTCTGTCCTCTCAGATCTGACTCTAACTCGTGACAAGTTAACACAAAACTAGCCAACATGGGGATAGACGTGCGTTTTTGAAAACCAGGATTGAAATATTCTGCTTTAAATATGAAATATCTTCTGTAATCTTGTGTGCTGAAGGCCCTTTCTCCAGCTTGCGGCACTATTTGGGGATGTGTTAGAAGCTTAGGAGGTAGGCTATAACTAGAGGAAGGAGGATATGGCCTCGAATGTTGTATTTGGCCTCTCTGCTTCCATGCTGCATGATGTAACTTGACTCCACCACATCCTTTGGCCATGATACCCTGCCTCACCACGAGCCCAGAAAACATGGAGACAGCTTACCTTGAACAGTAAGCTCTGGAATCATGGTCCAAATAGCTCCTCCTATAAGTTGCACTTTTAAGTTCATGATTATTCTATTATCAGTATGTTGAATTAAGTTTCGGTGCCTTTCTTGATTGCTTGGTCATAGTTTTCTATTTGGTAACACTATTAACACTTCGGAATGCTAGATCAGAACACAGACATCAATGCTTATGTTGTGTTTGGAGCAGGGCTTGTTGAACTCTAGGGCCTCCTTGGTGACTGTGGCCAGAACGTTGTGATATTCCACATGTTCCAGGTTCACCATATTTCTTTGGGACATGTCCTAATGATACCTTTCTTCATGTTTTAGATCGCTAGTCATTTTCCCCTGAGAGATATTTTTTTGTTGCAAAAGTGTTTGGCTCCACTGGCAAGCTGCAGGCTGCAGGTGGACAGCTGGGGAGGAGTTGGCTTTCATTCACTTGCTGGCTCAGCTCATGCATAGCTAATGTTGCTGCCGCTGCTGCGCTGGGCTGGGATCTGCCTTCCCTGATGCCAGGAGAGAAAGGTGGCAGAAATCAGAAAGTGTGGGGGAGTTCATGTCTCCTTTAGGAGCCTTTAGATGATGGGCGCTGGGAACTGCATTTTCCTCCCATTCTCTTGTGTTGTTCCAAAACACAGCAGACTCCAAAGTACTCTCTCGGGACACAGGAGTGACCCAGCAGTCAACAGTCTTTGGTGCAAAGTTGCCGCTAGCTCAGAGGCCTGTCTCCTCGGTTTTCCATCTCTTTTCAGTCTTATATTTCCTTTATTTTCATTTTGAGTCTTTTAGCCATTACATTTTTATTTATTATTTGATATGTATGTGAGTATGAGTTCCTGTATACCACCTATGTACAGGAACAGAGAGAACAATCAGATCCCCCAGCACTGGAGTTACTTATGGTTATAAGCTGCCATGTGGGTGCTGGGAACCACTAAGCCACCTCTTGAGCCTGCCTTTATCCACTTGGAGGTGAATTTTATTATGATGTAAGATAAGGGTCTACTTTCATTCTTCTGCATGTGGATATCCAGATTTTTCAACACCATTGATTAAACAGATCATTTCCTCCTATTTGTGTGTTCCTGATACTTGTTGAAGATTCACTGACAATAAAGACTTGGATTTATGTTTAGCTTCCTGTCTGTTTCACTGATCAATGTGTCTCTTTTGGATGGCAGCACCATGTATTTTTTATAGTACTTTTCAAATAAATATTGAAATCAGGTAATGCTATGCCTTTAGCTTTGTTCTTTTTGTACAAGATTGCTTTAGCCATTTGACATCTTTCTTGGTTCAACACAAATTTTAGAATTGGTTTTCTGTTTCTGGGAAAAAAAATATTGGAAGGTTGGTTAGAATTCTCCTAAATCTGTAGCTCTCTTTGGGGAGAAGCAGTATTTTAGCTCTCGCATCGCACAGGCTGTATTTCCACTTAACAGTGTCCTTACTCGTTTTCTTTAGGAAGCGTTATCCACTTTTTTCATTGTAGAGGTCTTTCACAGCCTTTTTACTCTTAAGTATTCTTTTTAATTTTTAGTGCCATCAAAATGGGGATGTTTCCCTAACTTATTATGCCAATAGCTTGTTGTTGCTTTAATTTTGGTTTCTCTTATTTTTTTTCCCAATTTTTGGTGGGTTACGAACTCTCTCTCTCTCTCTTTGTGTGTGTGTGTGTATGTTTTGGGGATCGAACCTGGAACCTGTGCATGAGAAGCACACACTCTACCACTGAGTTACTTTCCAGCCTTCACTCTAGAACAGGGCTGGTACCTAGACCCTACACTGGCTTTGACTTCCTCTTCCTCAATCTCCGGCTCCTCCCACTCAGATGCCGGGTACCTGGTGTGCACTCAGAAGCACACTTTCTTGCATTTTGCTAAAATATTTTTCCATCTCATGAGTTACTGTTTCAGTCTCAAGTGCTATCACATACACACATGTCAGTGTATGCCATGTAGTATCTCTGTGTAAGTGCCCCCGCCTGCCTTCTGAAGGGCTGGTGTTCTAGCCTGCACCACCATTCGAATCTCTAGTCGTTTTCAGCTGTGATAGTTTTCCTTTTCTCTTCATCGAGTTCCACTCGTACAGGAAACGGCAATACTGCTCCTACCACAGGGCACCAGCACTTATCAGAGATATCATGAATTGAACAACTCTCGCCTAACACTTCGAATTAAACAGTAACAAAGCAAACTTATTTTGATTAGCAACAAATTATGCCACCAAACCACCTATCCACTTGCCTTTGGTGGGTAAATTTGACTTTCTTTTGTTTTCTGGAGTGGCTTTTAAAAAGCTTTCTTCCTCCACTACCCGAGAAAGACGCACAGATTTTCCACTTTCACTAAACTGGGGCTTGCTAGCGAACAATTTTTACAACTTTCCCCCTTTTAGTGTTTTAATGTACTCCACAACTTGAAGATCCTACTTATATTCGGAAATTTTCATTGCTTCAAATTTGAAACCGTATTAGCTATTATCATTTTGACGATTTCCAAGTTCTCAGGACTTTAATATCCAAGGAAGCTAGAAAAGTG
This sequence comes from Chionomys nivalis, assembly GCF_950005125.1. NCBI lineage: Eukaryota > Metazoa > Chordata > Mammalia > Rodentia > Cricetidae > Chionomys > Chionomys nivalis. The sequence continues at coordinate 58,129,206 of NC_080091.1, forward strand.
GCCCAGTTCACAGGTTTCTACAAAGAGGATGGTTTTTCTTGCGTTTCCCAAGAAGCTATCTAAGAAGGGCTAGCAAAGAGGACTTGCCCATGGTGATCCACTACTCTGATGTCGCAGGAACCCCCACTCCCTGGGGTCACAGTCAGGCCGGGGAAGCTGTGGGCAGGCCCGACCTCAGCCGGAATTCCCCTGGGTGATACTTCCATCCCGCCCCACGCCCACAGCGTTCTCTCCTAGAGCCACCGCGCCCGCCCACGCGGTGACGTCACCACCCGGGTGTCGGGCGTGCGCGGATGGTCCGCCCACGGAACCCTGGCGAGCTCAGTGCTGGAGCCGCGCACGCGAGGCGCCCAGCTACCCTGCCAGCCGAGATCCGGTTCTCCAAGTTGGAACCTGGCTCAGGCTGTGTAGTCTGTAGGGGGAGTGGAGTAGGGATTGTGGATGGGGAGGAGCCGTGCAATACTTCTGCATTGGGCGTGTACGGAGAGTTGGACTCATCTGCAGGAAGATGAAATCAAGCAGCCTAGGCAAAGCGCGATGCGTTTAAATCTAACAGGACACGTTTAGAGTACACGCCTAGAGCCTAAGGCCAGAGTCACCAAGTACAAAGTACCTGGGTGCCAGGCATCCAGGGAAGGCTTTCTTTGTTACTATTTTTTCCACACCACTGCAACCACCAATAACTGTGGTGCAGGTATAACTGGGTTCCTAATTAACTTGCCTTCTTCTCACACGGAAAAGATGGAGTGGAGGTTTCTACGAGGTTGGTCTGATAACAAAGTTCAAATCAGATGCCTGAAGTCATGACTGTGAAAAGACAACGAACACGTCTGGAAATACATGGCACAGTTGTGAGGTCTGGACTTTAAAAGGAGGAGGCTGGGATGAAGAAGAGGGAAGTCATCAAGACAAAGGGGTTTCAGGTAGTTTTTGAATGGGATTTGGCAAAGGAAAGGACGGGCAGGACGCTCTAGATTACTTGGGAAAGGAAGGGGAACCATGGAAGACAATCAGACAATCTGATTGTCACCCCTCACACCCTGTGATGTGTGGCTTGCAACGGAAAGTATGGGTAATTCTACAGAGAGGGTTTTCTTGTAAAGGAATGGGCTTGCTCTTGCCTGTTACCCAGGCCTATGCTATACATATGGAGAGTGACCCCTCTGAGTGACAACTTGCAACGACTGCTCACTTTAACACTCAGAAACGCTGGTGCCCACGAACAAGATGAGGTAGAGGATTTATTTTAACCCGTGCCCATCTGAGAGGCCTCCATAGTGAAGGCTGGTTCCTTACCTGTGGCCCACTTGAGAGACATAAATATTTATGACCCTGTATCTTTTCAGTGCGGGCACGCTGTCTTTGAAAGAAATGATCCGTCCTCTTTGTTTAAAGAAGCTTGGGCCCAGTGATTTGTTATTTTTTTCTGGTTTTATATTGTTATATCTATAACACCGTTCACACTACCCACTTTAGTAACTGATTCCTACCCTGTCATAACCTATAATTTCTTAATAGACATACATTTTATTTTATGTGCAAGGTGGTAAAGTCTCCCAGGAAAGGACTGCTAACAATCTCATAGCTTCAATTGCTGTCTTATTTGACTTTTGTGAGTGTTTCTTAGTCTGTTGAATCTCCACCATATAATACTTTGCTTGGCGTATATATTATGTTTTTAGTAAATATGGATGAATTCGATGATGTCTCCCGGAGAGTAGGAAACCAACTTGTTTACTTCCTGGTTTCCTGGTGCCCCAGCAGCACTGTCTACTCAGCAAACACATGACTTCACTGCTGTTCCTTTCAACAAACAAAAGAGATCCTTACTGTTGCCCTGTAAGGGATTGCCCACTCCCCCACCAGCACAATGCCCCCAAGAAGTATTTCAAAAAATAGCCGTGCAGCGCATTTCTGTCTCTTCCACAATGAGGGATATCTGAGACTATTTTGGTCAAGCTACCTAAGAAATTAGTCTGGAAGCTATTTTGACTTCTGAAATAAAATAATCTAGTCTAAGCCAGCAGCAAAAACCAACAGTTGGCAGACCTATGTTCTTAACAATCCTAACTACAAGATCTTAAATAATTGTGTGTGTGCACCTCCTTTTACAATTCAAAGGGTTCCTGAAGAAATGCCTTGGCATGGGTATCTGCCTTATGTAGCTCGCGGTTGAATGCCATTCACAGGGGTCACATCCCGAGCACTCCCACAATTAAAACAAAATAAACGAAAAACGACATCGTTCCAACCCAGTGATGGCAATTACTTCCATGAAACAGATTCTAGGTATTTCCACCTTTAAGCCAATTAAATATGTCTCGGGCAGAATTTATAATAAAATAAACATCGTGAATGTACAAAACTTTGCCTTCTTGCAGAGAAGCAAAATGGTCAAGCCTATATTGTAGTTTTGGCAACCTGTTCAGCTGGCAGAGTCTATAGGAGGGGGTGGAACCGTGTGGCAAGGTCTACAGGTAATGTCAGCACGGAGAACAGTAAAAAAGCTATAGCAAATTATTTGAACATTTTCATCCAGTCGTTGCTAAATTTATTAGCTGTGGGACGGTGCGTTATTTTAACATTTCAGGGCTCTGATTTCGTCGCTTGTAAAATGGCGATGAGAAGGATGCGTTACACTATGCCGCTGTAAATTGCTTAGAGAAATTCCTAGCACGTTGGCACAGAGCAAGCGCTTTGCCAAATGTTTGTTAAGTAAATACAACATTAGGCTGGGTTATCCTCCACCTCTACACAGCTGGTAACCGGTAAGCCCCACCTACATCCAAGTTAGGGGAGGACGCTGTTTCCTACTGCAAGATTTTTCTGACCCACGCGGTAGAGCACTTAGTGGATCTGCGACGTCACACGCTTTCTCCAGGTCCCCAGGCTGCCCATCACCCGATCTCCGCGTGGGCGACACGCACGCCTCCCTCCCGCTCAGGTTCCTTGGCTCACCCCACACCGGCGGGCCGGCTGCTCCGGACCCCGCCCACTAGTCTGGGAACGCCCCCCGGGGCGGGGCCGGGGCTGCGCGCACGCGCACTATGCCCGCGTCGCGCCTGCGCCGTGGCCGGGCTGAGGGAGGCGGGGCTTGGTAGGCGAGCGAGTGTGTGAGGGGAGGGAGGTGTCCCGGCCGAGCGTGGTACTACGGCGGGCGCGGGCCGGAGGGGGCGGGGGGATGCGCCGCGGTGGCGGCGCGGGCGCGGGCGCTGGGCTGGGGCTTGGCCGCGCCAGAGCAGCGGATCCCGGTGTCGCCGCGGCAGCTGCGCGGGTGTCGCGCCGGGTCGGAAGACGCCGTGCCACAGCGCTCCCCCACTTTTTTTTTTTTTTTTTTGAATAACCGGAACCAATGAACGCGGCGGGGAGCCGAGCTCCGCGGGCTGCCGGTGAAGGGAGCAGGCTAGCGCCCGGCGGGAGTCCGTTTCCGAGGCGGCGGGGCCCGGGGCAGCTGGCGGCGAGCGAGTGGCCGGCGGCTCGTGGGAGCGCTCCTCCCGCCGCGGCACCCGGCCGGGCCTCGGGCTGCCCTCTCCGGCGGTGCTGGGCTTCCCTGCTGCTCTTCGGGCTGTTGGTGGCCGGCGCGGCGGACGGATGCGACCTGGTGCCCCGGCACCTCCGCGGGCGGCGCTCGTCGGGGTCGGCCGGAGCGGCTGCGTCTCCTTCGGCTGCGGCTGCGGGCGAGCGCCAGGCGCTGCTGACAGGTGAGGCCCGCGCGGCGGCAGGCAGGCTTGGCGGGACCCCCGGGCCGGACCCCCATCCCCGAGGGGGGCGCCCCACGGTTGCCTCGGCGCCGACCGTCGCACTTCGGACGCCTTCCTAGTCCACCCGACTGGCGCCTTGACTGCGGCTTCTCCGCCCTTTAGTGGGTTTCTGCGAGCTTCCCAGCTGAGCAATGCAGTGGTTTCTCTTTCGTGCGGCCGAAGGGGCCACTGGGGTCTGCAGGAGAATGGGCTCATTTTCCCCTCTTCCTAAAACTGCGGGAGAAAGTAGGCGGTAGCAGTAGCAGCAGCAGCAGCAATGCGGTATGGAGTCTGCCTCTGCTGCCTTTGCAAAGGCAGCTGGCAGCGTCTTAGCGATTGTGAGCCCGGCTGAGCGCCCTGTCCCAGGGGAAGCTGCTGAGGAGATTCTTTCAGAGCCACAGCACCTAGTGGCATTAGTGGTTATGAAGAAACGTCAAAGTCTGGTGTGTTTCTGTGGGGTACGAGACCGTTGTCAGGGATGGAAAGTATATGCTGTTTCAGAGCATCACTGGGTGACAAAGGGTGCAGAAGGCGCAGCAGGTAACCAGAAACACACCTAAAATTCACCAAGTGCAGGGTATTTGTGATGTGGATTTGGGCAGCATAGTTGTGATGGAGTGCACCAGCATCTTTTAAATACAGAACGTTGTGGCACTTACCGAAAACTGGCCAATGTGTTTGGTAAGGTTAAGTAGAAAATTGTATGCTTTTAAAGCCTTCGTTGTCTTATATAACTGATCTGGTGTGGTTTAAGCAGTGATGTAAAGGTCCTGAAATGATTTCCTGGGGCAAAGTGGTGGGGTTAAGAGTAACTTATTTTCCTTCCTGCTGTGTTTATTTTTAAGGTAAATCTCTAGTTTTTCTGGAGGAATACCAAGGTTAAAGAGGAAGATGACCCACTATTAATTTAACTACGAGAGGCGCCTGGTAGTCACTAACAGCTGCTCTGGGAAGTGTTCAGGCGTCTTTAGATGGAAGCAGCTTTCCTCTGAGTTCTGTGACAGGCTATTTCCTGTTGTAGAGAGAAGGATGTTGGTAAACGTTGTCAGGCAGTGTGGGAGTTGTAGGGTGTATAACATACTGATCAGCTTATTTCAGGTACTCAGAAACTTAGCAGATCCTGTTCAGCTGACACAGGGAACCCATCACTGGTTGCCTTGTATAAACGATTATAGAGTAATCATCTCTAGGTACATAATACCGTGGGGGAGGGACAGATTGGATGGTTTCCTGCTCAAATTGTTATTTTCTAATAGAAATGTGGCAAGTGTAGAAGGGAACAGGGATAAGCTCGTTAAGTAGGACCGTAGGTTGAGAGCTTATTGCCTCCCGTGGGAATGGAACAGAATCACTTTGACTTCTAAACTATAGGAGTGTAGTTTTTTTTTATAGAAATGTTTGATTAGTAGATGATTGCATAATGCCTTATTGAATGTAGTTGGCAGAAAGGCAGTGAACTAGAATTTAGATGTTTTTTGACTATTTTAGCAAGTATGTTATATCGAGACCACCATATCAAGAAAATAAGTGCAGATGGAATTTTAATAAGGTGAAACCTTTTTAATTTTTCTGCATTTCTTTATGGCCTAGTGGAAAAGACAAGGTGATTCTTAGTGAGAAAAATCAGATGTATCACACAAAATGAATTTGTATTGTAGTGCTTTTAACTAAGTTTACCGAAATGTTAACCTTGAAATTACTTCTGTTGATCTCAAGTTTTTTTCCTTTTGTTCGAGTATTAATTTTAAAATGTTAAACATTTCCATTTAAAGTTTCAGCTTCTAAGACTGTGCAGTATCCAAGTTGAATCGTAGTAATCTTAATAAGTTTCTGTTAATATAGTCAGTAAAGCTGGCGTTTGGGGAAATGCATATTGAAAGTCACTTGTAAAATTAGAATATATTGAAAATTGCTTTGACTTCTATGGACTCTGTAGGGCCCTTTCTCATTTTATCGTCGTTTTGAGTGTAGTTCTCTTTTATGGCTTCACTTGTTATATTAAGCCTGGAACATAAATTGATGGTGATATTTCATACTTCAGGAGGTGGAGCCACAGACAAACCCACGGTTTACGTTCTAGACTGTGTTAATGGATGGATAAAGACATGAGCATCAGTTGTAAGAGAAATACATTTTGTTTTAATTTTGAAATTTGAAAAGTTTTGAAAGAATTGTGAGAGAACTTTTCTCAATGGTTCCCCGTTAAATCTGTCATTTCACTGTTGGTACTTTTAATAGCTTTGTAAATTGACAGCCATACCACTTTCTGTTTTCTCCAGATTAGTATTTTTAATACTTAACCGTTAGGAACTTCTTAGGAATTTGCCTCATTAATACATCTGAAAGATACCTTTTCATTGAAGCTTATCTCCCAAGGATTTATGTATATTAAGATTAAATTGTGTTTTAAATCTGACTTGATCTTAGTTTGGAGGAAGAAAAGTGTTCTTGCGGAGATAAGCAGTGATATCATCAAAATAAACAGAGCCATTGTCTGAAATGTTTTAATAATGTAGAACCAATATTTATAATATCACGTAAAATTTTAAATTGTATGTTTGCATATATACCACACACACAAATATATATATATATATGTATATATATATATTTAGTTTAAAAAGTAATTTAAATGATTGAAATCTAATTGAGATTAAAGATTGATGACTGGAAGCTGAAAAATTATATTATAAGCCAGTACTTTTGAAAATCTTTTTTTGTTTAACACATACAGCATCAACAGTGGGGGGTGGTTGAACTTATTAAAATTGAAATAATGGTTTCTGAGAACTCTTGGAAGGGCAAAAGTAAGCTCTGTCTCTTTGCATATATATGTATGTATATGTACACAAAGCACAATTTGGGAGAATATGTAGAATAATTTAACACTGTTTTTCACACACACAGCTAATTGTTTCAGAATTTTAAAGCAACCAACATTAACTTTAAAGTGCTCTATAATTTTTTAATGAATGAAAGTAACATTCTTTAGTGCCTATAAAGATTTTATCACTTCAGTGATTTGGCATATTTTTAGTAGTATAAAATAAAAACTTTAAGGTATGTCTTTTAGATGTATTAAAATCTCAACAAAACCTTAAAATGTTCTCAGTTCAAAGTATTAAACCATTTCAAAGGGCCACTTCATCCAGAAGTGTTAAAAACACCTATGCTGCGGGACTTTCACTAATATACTGGGAATTTTTCAGGTTATGACTGGAAAAATATTAATCCAAGCTTTTAATTGTCACCTTGCATTCCTAAGAAGACTTATCCAGTAGTCACTACCTTATTAATGCCATATTTGAGTGACTGGTTGACTGGGGTGTGCTGTATGTATGCCACGTTGAGTCATGCTCTTCACTGGGTTGGCCTGTGCTTGTGTTTACATTGTGACACAGAGTGTGTTTGCTGTAAGCTTTCTTTTGATGCCCTCCTGCTGTTTCTTTTTTTCCAATCTTTAACCATTGCTGTGCTTACATTGTAACCATAAGACCTGCTTATATCTGAGTGCCATCTATTCTTCATGTTTAAAATTAGTTATAAATTTGTTTAGAAACATCCCATTCCTTGTTTAAGACTCTGAGGAATCCTGTTGGTCACTGTTGAGGATCTCATAAGTACCAATTGGAAATAAGGGTTTAAGATTTAGCTTATACTTGGGCTGAATGGTGGTGGCACAAGCTTTTAATCCCAGCAGTTGGGAGGCAGAGGCAAGGGAATCTTTGAGTTGAGTCCAGCCTGGTCTACGGAGCAAGTTGCAGGAAGGCCAGGGCTATATGGAGAAACCCTGTCTTGAAAAACCAAAAACACAAAAACAAAAAACTCCTCCCCCCAATACTTCCTTTCTTTTATACAAAAAGAAGGATAAACAGAGATAATTTGCTGGTGACTTAGTTTGTGGATGGGGTTAATGCTAATGTTTTTAGGTTAATTTAGACTCATGAGTAACTGTATCAACCATTTTGGATATTGAGGTACTGATTGTTACTATGTGAATACTGTCGGAGTTATACTTGGAGATACATATTTATACATTAAGTATAGACTGATTAATTAAAATTATCAACTAAAAATCATGAACATGCTACCTTTGATATTCATTAGAGTTTGTACCAAGTTAGGAACTTACTAAGAGATTATTTTTAATTAAATAAGTTTTATCAACCAAACAATTATTAAATACATGCAAGAGGCAGCAAACTAGGAATATGAAGGATTATGCACAAGATCAGGCTCTAAGTTTGTTCATTGGTCACTCAGACTAGCTCAGGCTGGGGAGTAACAGGTGCATTAACTAGACTCTTACTAGGTGTCCTTAGTGTGCTGGCTGCTTCCTATGCATCAGTGTATTTAGATCTGAGACCAAACCTGTCAGAGTATTACTTTCATAGAAAACACAAGAAAATGGATGCTTTTTGCCAATATGTAGTATACACTTACAGACCTGAACAATGTGAGACCAGCTTTGATTAGCATAATAGTGGAGTGCAAGCTGTTGGGGAAGGAAGAGGCTTCTGTAGAACTTGAGGTGGCCCCAGGTATGTATACCTCATGTAGACCAAGAGGAGGCAAATGGAAGAATAAGGAGGATTAACTGCTCAGAGATAGGCCTAGAATGTTTGTGGAGCAAAGGAGAAGAGGCTGGGCCCAGATTATCATGTGCTCCACAGTGTGTTTAATATGTAGGGAGATGTCAGCATATCTAAAATTGAGTTTCTCAGCCTTGTACTAGGGAATATGGGGAGCAATCAGAAAAATGTGTTGGCACATTAATTTTGCTAGTTAACTTGGAATACTGACATGAAAATTTGCAATTAAAAACATTTAAAAATACTAAATATGTACATCCTCTGGAGAATGTAAAGTTGCTTTAATGTTTTAGGACAAATCAGAAGACATTTTGAATAGTCCAGGAGTTTAGTTCATAAACTCTTTAGAGTTCCAAGTCTTTTAGCCTGTCATCAAGAGAGAGAGGAGCTGTGGTATTTGAGCATGAGAATGGCTTGTGTTTGAGAAAGTGAGTTCTGGTGGGTGGAAGTGGGCAGACGGAGGGAAGAAGGTAGTCAGGGGGCAGGGCAGCGGGAGAGGACTTGAGGGCTTCAGTTACATAGTGGCTCTGACAGCACTTGCAAGGAGCTTTAGAAAGTTTTAATTCTTGTGTTAGACCTTTTAATCTCAGAGTTTCTAGAATGACTTAAATTAGTACTAACCTTTGAAAAGTCCCCGAAGAAAGTGGTGTCTTTTTCACTTCAAGTATGCCTATTTATTTCAAAATTAGGTGTTTGTGTGCATGATTTGGCTTCTGTGATGATTCGCAAAGTTGTTAACAAAACATCACAGTATATTTGTATGCTTGCATAAAGCCTTTTGTTCTATATTTCAGTATACTTTTAATTCTCTTTTAAAGAATGGCTATGTCCAGATTGAGCTTGTACCATATAGTAGCATGTGCTCTCCCATCTAGATATCTCCGGTCTCTGAACAACAGTCTTCTGAGTACTGGCTAATTATTCGTTTCAAAATTAACTGTTGAATTTCCTGTGTGAGGTTCAAGCCTGCTTTGTAGGTGGTGATCTGTAACACCAAACGTAAGTGGGTTGTTTTTGCCTTCTCCATTTTGATCTTAGTGTCTGAAGGTTTTTAATTCTCAGTCTTTCCTGACACTTTCTAGTCTGACTTTCAGTAACCACTTTCCTTGACTGGAGTCTTTGTTGCTGATTTTAAGGATGATTCTCTCCTAAATCGCAGTTCTCAATCTTGTGTTCTTCCAGCTGAACATTCATTTCCTCCTCAGAGAACTTCATTACTAGGAAAGTTCTACTGGGGTAGGGAACCCCAGGCCAATGATTGCTTGGACTTTTGGCCTTTTTTCATGCGGTGCTACTGCACAGGCATCATGGCTACCATCCCCAGAATGATTTTCTTTCAGCTAGGCTTTCAATCTTGTAATTTTCAGGGGACTAACTTTGGATAAAGATGTCAATAGTGAGGATTGAGTGTTCTTTAAGATAGGGGTAATCAGTTCTCCCCGTTCCAGCTTTCCCCACAGGTCCAGGAGCCTCCCAAGCCCAACAAGAAGTTTACTGGGATAGGCCTGCTCAGAGTGCTTGCATATGAGTTGATGTTTATGTGTGCTGCAGATCTTGGCCTCTGCAACTTTGTGCCTCCAGTTATTTTCACTTTCTCTGTCTCTCCCTGGTCTTCTTGAACTTGCCATTATGTAAATGAAACACTTCAAAAACTCTTACTGAATTAAGTGCTGGGTTTTTAAATTTTAAAAATACTGGCAGTGAATCTTATTTACATGATTTCTGAGTATTAAACAATCTTGTTAAAAAAATCCTTGGAGTAATGACAGTGATTTGTATTTGTCAAGTGTTTCTCAGGAAGTGAAAACAGATTTTCAATGCTTCGAATTTCTGTTCTTTCTTATTGGACAGGGCCTTTCTACGTAGCTTAATCTAGTCTCTCTTCATTTCCTTCGGGCTAGTCTTAAACTCCATATGCTTCCACCTTCCCAATGCTGGTTTTACAGAGTGTGATCATGTCCACCCCTCCTCTGAAGTTATCATCTGCTGTTCAACACTGTATATTTTACAGATCTGTGTTTTCTTCCCTCTCCTGTTTCTCTTTCCTTTTAAAAACATCTGCTGAGTCCTAGATGATTTTGCTCTGCCTTCTTTGTTCTTGTTTTCCACCAATGCCTGACTTCTCCATTAAAGATGAGTGTAAGTCATTCTGGTCACATTTGAACTCTTCTGCTTTGTCACATGTATTCATCGTGCTAATCTTTGTTACTTTCTTCTTGTTACTAATTAAAATATTTTTGTGTTTCAAAAATTTCAGTGATAGGTGCCTCATATTTTTGGAATTTGCATTTGTGAGTTTGCTGTTTGATGTGCAGTCAGGTCTTATGATTGTGAGAATGGGGCTGAGGAAGTACTGAGGGAGATTAAAGGAAAAGGCCAGTTTTTAGTGGGTATGTGTATTTGCATATAATTTTACACATTAGTTAACCACTGTTGTGTGGTAGCCATGATTTGAGGAACTTGGGTTATAAAGATGCTACAGTTTGCCTTTAAAAATTATTGCAAGGACAGTAAACTTGAAACTTGCCTGGGAATGCATTTGCACAGTGTAAGAAAGCGTTAATTTTTGTAGCTTATCTATTTGCATTGCTGTGTTTACTAGAAATACACTAGAGTTATCTGTACTTTCATGTTCTTTTTCAGAATAGCCAAGATGTAGAAACAACTTAAATGTCTGTTGACGAAGAATAGATAAGAAAATATTATGACATACATGTACACATAGATAGTGGGATATTAATGTTTGTTGATGGAACTCTGGATAAAGAAAGTGTGATACACACACACACACACACACACACAGACAGTGAGATTTTATCCAGCCGTTAAAAGAGGGAAATCTTGCTATTTGTGGTAGTATAGATGAATCTGGAAAGCATTCTGCTAAATAAAACAAATACAGAAGTAAATAAAACACACAGAACAATAAATACCTCATGGTCTCTCTTGTGTGTAATCTAAAAATGTCAAATGAAGAATAGAGGTTTCCAGGTTTCCTTAGATTTTGTAAGAGAGTACATTATAAATAGTCTTATACCAAAAGTAAAGGTAAATATATGAATTGATAATGATGACTGTTTCACAGTTTTACCCTTAGCAAATCAAATAGTACACCTGATGTCAGTTGTCAAGTGTGCCTCATTAAAATAAAAAATGTGTTTAGTACAAGGTTTTTTGTTTTTATTGTGCATTTCCAGTACTAAAGACAAATTGTGTGTGGTCTCCACCCCAATTTTGGAAGCTGGGATCTAGCTAGGACCTTGCCGATGCTAAGTAAGCTTTTTACCAAGGAGCTACACTTCAGCTCCCTTCCTCTTTGGAATAAGATGTGATGTAAGTAAACACAAACTTCAGATTCAGTAACATGTCTGGCCTTTCAAGATCAGTAAGGTACCCTGTCCTGAAGTCTACTAGAGCTGTACCCACTTAAAGGCTGATGATAAGTGTGTAAAGGTATGGGGGTATGACTTAAATAGATGTTCTTTGGAGAAGTTCTGTTTTCCACAGTGGAGTAGAGCATTGGTCAGAGAGGAGAGGACACACAGTATGAGACGGAAGCTGAGAAGGGACACATCGTCACATGAGAATGCTAGATGTGATTGTGGATGGCAGATATCCAGGATGATGTGACAGTCAGTGCTGAGCCTGTGTACAGTGCACCAACGTTCAGATTTACATGTGGAACTCAGATTTTTGGTAGTAATTTTGCATTTCTTAGTTCATTTAATCCTTAGAGATTTTTTTTTGGGAGGTTATTATTGCTATTTCTTATAGTCAGTGTTACATATAATGGCAATTTAGTTTGTACCTTAAAATCTTTCAGTGCCGGGGCTGGAGAGATGCCTCAGTGGTTAAGAGCACTGACTGCTCTTCCAAAGGACCTGGGTTCATTTCCCAGCAGCCATATGACAGCTCACAACTGTCTGTAACTCCAGTTCCAGAGGACCTGACACCCATGCCAGGACACCAATGTGCATAAAAACAAACGAACAAATAAATTTGGACTGGAGAGTGATTAGGAGCACTGGCTGCTCTTCCAAAGGACCAGGGTTCAATTCCCAGCACCACATGGCAGCTCACAACTGTGTGTAACTCCAGTTCCAGGGCTTCTGACACCCTCACACAGATACACATGCAAGCAAAACACCAATGCACATAAAATACAAATAAATAATTAAAATATCTTCCAGTGCCAAGGATCTTTAGATTAAAGTAGAGTATAATTGAAGTTGAATCAAGCTGAGAAACAACAGAATTAGCTATCTAGGTGGTGTGAAACTAGGTCTTTGTTATCCATTGGCCTTTGAATTACATCCTCATTTTCTTTGTTACTAATCAGAATCTGCTGTGAATTATCCTCAAGTTTTAATTATCATTTCCATGTAATATACAGTCTGGAGCCCAGTAATATACCTGCAGTGTACTGTAAAAAGTCAACATCCCCAGTAAGTGGGAGTTGGTGTTTGTGCGCTGTCTTTTTGTGAATATTCTTCATGTGATGGAATGCGGTTTTAAGATTCATACAGTTTTTATATGGGGTAAAAGTTTGTTCTTTTATATAATGTGATTTGATTAAGACTACAGCCTGTAGACTGTAGCAGGTTTTATTAGTTTGAATCCCAGTCTGATAATGGTTTATGATTATAGGTGGGTGACTTAATGTGTTAGGTTCTAAATTTCTATATCTTTAGAATAGTGTTTAAAGAACAAATGAGTTAATGTCTGCTTAACGTAGAGCCTGGCAAGTGTAATTGCCCGTTATTGCTAAAGCTGTTTCCACTTTCGTCCATAGATACTATGAAGGATAGTCGTAGAAATGTGCTGAGGCTTGCTTAGTAAGGTACGTCTGTGTTTCTTTTATGTATTCATCGGTGCAGTCCTGGGAATTGGACACATAGTCTGGCATGCTACTACAGAACTGCATTCCCAGCCCTTCTTGTGGCATTAAAAATAAACAAACATGAGGCTGGGATAATAGCTCAGTCTATAAGGAAGCTGCTTTAAGCATTTGTCCCTGAGTGTTCCATCACTAGAACTGGTGTAAAATCGCTGGTTTGGTGGCATGTACTTGTTATTCCAGCACTAGGAGGTAGAGACTTTTGAGGATCCCTGGGGTTAGCTGGCCTACCAGCCTAAGCTACTTAGTAAGCATTAATTCAGAGACAGACACTATCTCAAAAAAAGTAGGTAGATTGAACCTATGGTACAATAACCAAGACTAACTTCTGACCTGTCTGCATGCACACATGTGTGTTTGCATACATACATAAGCACACACACAGAATAATGACAGTATCATTTATGACACTTCTGTGATCTAAATAATCAGATCATTAGTGAACTGAAATTGACTCTTGCCATGATTATAGGCAGAATCTGTACAAGATTAAGCCATTCAAAATTAACAGCATGGTTCAGGGAGAGGTTCATGAAGCCCACCCTAGCTGAAGAGCTATTGGCAGATGGTGGATGGGAAGGACAGCCAATTTTCAATGGGGCGACTACTAGTATGCCCCCCACATCAGTGGATACCCCATGAGAATGTGGGTATCACAAATTGAATGCTGTGGGTTATTAAAAACATTGTAATGAAGAAGCATGAAGTTGGGAGGAAGACTTTTTGGGTAAAGTCTGGGGGAAGTTGATCATAATGCATTGTATACATGTATAAAATTCTCAAAGAATAGGTTACAAGGTAGTAGAAAAATGACACTATTTATAGGCAGTGAAGTCAGTACTACGATAGTTTTTAAAGAAGTTAATGACTCTTTAGCCAAGTTATTGTGTATGTATTTTATTTTATTGTTTGTTTTGGGATTGGTGGATATGTATTGCTTTTACTCTTCATTTTCTTGATTCTTCATGCTATTTTATAAGTGGTAGCATCATTACAGCCTGACCTTGAAAAGTGTGCAGGGTACCACGCTTTGCATGAATTCTATTTAAGCTCTGTTGTCTCTGTTGTAGGTGATGGAAATTGATAGGAAGCCTGGTCACAGGGAGATTGTCTAGGCAGGTGGATACCCTGTCCATTTGGGAGTGTTGTAGAATTTAAGGGAAAAAGAAGAATTTAGTTTGAAGTTAGAATTGATTTGACTTGTGTGTGGATTGGGACACTGCTGTGGTGGTAACAGAGAAAACAGAGACTGTTCTTAGATTGTGTTGTTTAAAGTTTCTGAAGCCTTGCATGGTGCTCATCATTCTGGCATACAATGTTCCTAGTGGACCCCAGCACATTTCTTCTCATGCCTCATTGGTCAGGCTGGTTTATCATCAAAAGGAAATAATTTACTTTTTTAGGACAAACCATGTCCCTTCCTACAGCTGGGAGAAGGGGCTTCCTTTACCAAGCATGTTGTCGCTTATCTGATTCTTTGAGGAAATGACATAATTAGTTTTATGAACTTTAGAAAAGTATTGTGATTTTTTTTTTTTTTTTGGAGTGGGGTAGTATCTAACGTAGTTTAGTTACCTTTTAGGGCTGTTGTAAAGATTATTTAAAAGTGTTTTATATTATCAAGGAACGATCAGTTAGCATCATTTTTACTTGACTCTTATCACTTCAACTATAATGTCTGTGTGTATGTATTTGTGTGTGTGTGGTGTGGTGTGTGTGAGGGAGATAGATACCTTATTTCTTTGGATAATGATACCATTGTTTGTCTTAACAAACACAGAATCTGTCTCTGTTTTTCTAAAGATTTATTTATTTTTATTTTGTGTGTATGGGTGCTTTGCCTGAACGTATATCTGTGTATTATATATGTGCCTAGTGCCCATAGAGGTCAGAAGAGGGTGTCTGATCTGCTGAAATTGGAGTTACACATGATTGTTAGCTACAGTGGATGCCGAGACCTAACCTTCTGCAAGAGCAGCAAGTGCTCTTAAAGATTGAACAAATCCTTGGGGTTACACTTGACCCTTTCCTCAGCTCTTTTCCTCTTCCTTCCTACCATATTTGTTTTAAACTCAGTCATGTGGGCTAGATGAAACAATAGTCTTGTAATTGACACTTTTCTCTTACATGTCATGTTTGTTAGTAAAACTTAATTTTTCAGCCGGGCGGTGGTGGCGCACGCCTTTAATCCCAGCACTCGGGAGGCAAAGACAGGTGGATCTTTGTGAGTTCGAGGTCAGCCTGGTCTACAAGAGCTAGTTCCAGGACAGGCTCCAAAGCCACGGAGAAACCCTGTCTTGAAACACCAGAAAAACCTTAATTTTTCCAGATGTCACTAGTTAGATCTAAATTTGACATGAGGTGCCTGGGGGAGACAAACTGTTGATCTGTATATCTCAAGTATATGTCTGGAAAATTGGGCTCTCTTTTTTTCCTTTATTCCGTTGCTTTATGTTTTTGTCATCTCAGATGGTCATGTCTTTCAAAGACCATTACAAATATTTGTCATTCAATTGGTGAATATTTGTAGAGAATATTTTGTATTCAGTCCACTGCTTTGAAAGTTGAAGATAGCCATAGCCGGGCGGTGGTGGTGCACATCTTTAATCCCAGCACCAGGAGGCAGAGGCAGGTGGATCTCTGAGTTCGAAACCAGCTTGGTCTACAAGAGCGAGTTCCAGGACAGGCTCCAAAGCTACAGAGAAACCAAACCAAACAAAACAACAACAACAACAAAAAAAAAAAAAAAGGAAAAAGAAAATTGAAAATACAGCAATGGGCAACATTTGACATAGATTCTACTTGTCTGTGTTTTTCTTTTATAAAGTCTTAAAATTATCCTCAGCGACATGTGATTCCTTGCCTGCTCAGGTATTTATTAGAGTGCTTTTTAAAAGTTGTCCCTTAGCTCATAAGTACTTATGACCTGAAGGTTTGCTTCTGAAGTCTGCTGTGGCTCTTGATACTTTTAATCTCTATCATGATTAATGGTTTATCTATTTCTTTGCCAGTGTCCAGTTTTTAAAAACAGGTAGTCTGGTAGTCTGGAATGTAGTATGATTTAGTTATTGGCATCTGCTCTTAATCTATCTTTAGTGGTACATAAAAGTTTTGGGGTTACATACTTTGAGGAAGAACTGTATAACTCATCTTTATTTGTGACTGCTAGCTTCTAGTAGAGAAATGTTAGGGGATCAACTTTCAGTTTTCACTTATATAAACTGAGTGGCTGTGACTAATATATTACTCATTTGTCTTAAGTCATGAACTTGGATAATCTCCTTCCTTTTTAAATAAGAGTCTAGGGTAATTACATTAATGTGATTATTTAAAAGCCTGGAATTTTATTCAACTTGTAGTGCTACAGACATTAAAAGACATTTTATTCAGTGCTGGTTAAGCGGCTGCAGAGATGGCTCCACAGTTAAGAGCACTTACTGCTCTTTCAGAGTACATAGGGTTAGTTCCCTACACCCATGTCAGGTGGCCCACAGCTGCCTATAACTCCATTTCCAGGGGATTTGATGTCCTCTGGCTTCCTCAGGAATGTATAAGCACCTGTTGCCCATAAACGTACCCAGGAACACACATGCACATAAAAATAAAGGAGTTTTATGCTTCTGTTACTTATGAAAAGTGCTAGTTAACATGAATTTAGTAGTTATAAGCTCACTATTGACCATCTATAAAGTTACATTTTTCTTCTGAGTTTGAGAGGATGAGAAACAACAGTAGCCTTTTAAAGTTCTAGAACACTACTATAAAACTAAAGTAAGAATCTCTCCTCTCTTGGTTTCATCTCTAATATTCTGATTGTCGTGCAACTGTAGCTTTATTAAATCATGCACTCAGAACAAATTGGCATTTTACTCACTTAAGATTGCCAGTGATCTCAGGGTTCAGTGTCTCAACTCCTTTAACTAAAGCCAAGCAGCATACTATTTATTTATTAATATTTTTGCTTATTTATAATATTAGTTATGCAGGTTACAGTGATTAATTTCTTGAGTTTTATAAAAAGCGTATACATGTGCTTTACAGTAGGGTTAACTTTCAGATCCTACATAAACCGGAACTAGAACCCAGATCTGTTAACTTTGGTGCTCATATTGTTGCCATGCTCTGTTTATTTGAGATGGGATCTTGCTGGGTTGTCTAGGTTGTCCTTAGATACTGGGGCTCAGATAATCCCTTTGCCTGAACATCCTGAGTGGTTGGAACTATAGACAATGGCTGCTGCAATTTGGTTATTTATTATTTTTGAAACAGGGCCTCTCTGTGGAGTCCAGGCTGGCCTTGAAGTGGTGATTGTTTTACCTTAGTTTGCTGAATGCTGAGATTGCAAGCATGCACTACCATGTCTATGTGTTCCTGTGGGCATAATAGGATGCATCTTAAAATCTTGTATAAACATGCAAATAAGTTGGTTCTTTCAGTTTCATAATATGAGTATATATGTTTATATACTTATAAAATTATCTGGTAGCTTTGTAGTATATTGTAAGTTTAGCCTTACATTTTAAGTCTTTTATAGTTGATTTTCAGATAGGTAACTGATACTTACAATAGATTCATCATCTATCTTGAATATTAATACTCTAAAATCTAGGATTATTTTTCTTCATGTTCTAAGTTTGTAAAGGAATGAAAGATATTAAGGCTGTCCTAGGATGTCTAATTTATTTTTTTATTATTTTTTTTTAATATTTATTATGTATACAATATTCTGTCTGTATATGCCTGAAGGCCAGAAGAGGGCACCAGACCCCATTAGAGATGGTTGTGAGCCACCATGTGGTTGCTGGGAATTGAACTCAGGACCTTTGGAAGAGCAGGCAATGCTCTTAACCACTGAGCCATCTCCCCAGCCCCAGGATGTCTAATTTATAATGTGACAGTATACACTGATAATCTGCTATTCAGCCAGCCATGGAGTAAGAAGGAAAGAAAGATACATAGAATAAAAAAGGGTAAAAAGCCCAGAGGCAAAATGTAGTTAAAGAGAAATTGGACAATTTAAATTAGAAAAGCTGGCTAGAAATAAGCCAAGCTAAGGCGGGGCCTCTCCATGCATTTATTTGGGAGCTGGGTGATGGGAAAGTACAAAAACAAATACACACACACAAAAAAAAGAAACCCAAAAACCAACTACACTACGTAACTTGATAATTCAAATAGGACTTTCTAACCTTGGATCTGTGCTTAGTATTTATCACAGTTTTGGGAAAGCTTGACTTACTTTTTCAGGTACTTATTTTCTCTTTTTCTCTTTAGCATTCTTCCTAAGTGTTTGCTAGAATATTTAATATTGAGTCATAACTGTGGGTCAAAAAAATTTTTCCCTTTTGATATTTTTTTTCTTTTGCTTTAGGTTAGATGATTTCTACCATAATATTTTAAGTTCATGATAATCTTGTAGAAGAAATACTCCATTTTTAAAATGGTTTTCTTTCTTTAATTTTAGTATAATTATTTGACTTGGAGTTCTTATGTTTGCTAAAATACCATCTGCTCATCATGTTGTATATGGAGTCTAACGTTGGAATTTTTCTCTTGATCTGTTAACATTTGCATATTGTGTGATGGTGCTAACTAACATTTGGGTCATCTTTGTGTTTGGTTTTCCTGTTTGCTTTGTATGTTGAAAATGGCTTATTTTCATACTTTCCTTTTATGTCTCCCAGACTTTCTGATTGAATGATAAATACAGTTGTGAAAGTTACCTTTGTGTAGAGATGGATTCTCTGATAGGTTGAGTCAGTTTGTTGAGTTGAGCTCATGTGGCTTTACTGTTACTGTTACTACTTCTGGCACAGCACTCATCTGTGTGAGTTGCTGTGTTTTAATGCTTTATGTGGCCAAGAGCATGTTTCTGCTATGCCAGCGATGTTGCATTACAACAGGGTGACTGTGTCAGGGAAGTGGAGAGATTTTTGAATTTCCTGATTGACCTTCAGGCTTATGTAGGGTTTTTCCACTCCCCTAGTTACACCATGCAAGTCTTCAAAGTATAATTGAGGGTCAGGAATATTGATGAGCTCTTATGTAATTTTCTAAAGATGCCTGTAATTGATCTTCTTAATTCCCTTGATATTATGTGTTTTCTTGTTAAATTTCTTTTATTTTACCTTCTTTGTTATTTTTTCATTTATTCATTAATGATATTAATTTTTAAAAACTGCGTACCATATTGAGCTACACTGATAATCTGCTATTTTAAATTGTCAGCATTAGTTTTTACAATTTACTTTGCTGTGTAATTTATAGTTGTATTCACAACACTGGGCATATAAATTTTAAAAAGACTTTTAAGAGAGTACTGACTCAATTTGTGTATGTAAATTTGACTTCTGCATTATCAAAACATTGACATTCTTTATAAGAATTGTGTGTATGTAAAAATGTTCACTCAGTGAAGAGGTGTCCTTTTTGTACATATGTATGAAAGAAGAAACTTCTTGAGGTCTTGGCTTTGGGCTACTATTGTGGTGAGCCATCATTATTTTTAAATGAGTTTCATCAAAAGATTGAGTCTGTTCATTGTAGTATTTCCTATGACTATAGTTATGATGCTGGCTGCATACAGTCTCAGTCATAATGCTATATACTCTCTTTATATATTTTGGTTTCTGACTGTTTGAATAGATGAAGATAGTTTGCTTGTAACATCACATTTGGACAACTACTGTAGTATACTTATTGCTTATGCTTGCAGAAATATATATTTTCTAAAGTAGTCTATTGGCCTTTTTTTTTTTTTTTTTTTTGAGACGGGTTTCTCTCTTTAGCACAGGCTGACCTTTAATTCCTTAACCTCTCAGGTATTAAGATTACAGGTGTGTTCCATGCTAGGCTCTGTTGTGTTATAAATCCATGTCTTAAAAATCATTTATAAAATATGTTTTTCCTGCCGGGCGGTGGTGGCGCACGCCTTTAATCCCAGCACTCGGGAGGCAGAGGCAGGCGGATCTCTGTGAGTTCGAGACCAGCCTGGTCTACAGAGCTAGTTCCAGGACAGGCTCCAAAGCCACAGAGAAACTCTGTCTCGAAAAACAAAAAAAAAAAAAATGTTTTTCCTATAATTAAACTTTTGAGGTTATAATCTTTCAGTATTTTAGAGTAGGGGTTTGATCTTTTGGTTTTCAGCAGCCGGGCGATGGTGGCGCACGCCTTTAATCCCAGCACTTGGGAGGCAGAGGTAGGCGGATCTCTGTGAGTTCGAGAAGGGGACTCCTGGGAGGAAAAAGAGGATTATCAGGAGAGGGATTGGGGGCCCGAGGAAAGAGTATCATTTGCATATACGAAAATGCCACAGTGAAAGTCATTGCTTTATATGCTAAATAAAAACTAAGTAAATATGATTAGATCTCAACATTTGTGACTGTGGTGTTTGGGGTTACATCTTTTGGCATTATAATTGTAATGCAAGAATTCCCTGCCTATTTATCAGAAATGGATGTCTACTTCAGTGTTCTGTTCTCTGGTAGGCTGACGATTTCTACATTTTGATTATGTCTTCTTGTGTGTTGCTTACAGGCTTAGATTCTGTCCACTTTTTCTAATGCTTGCTCACGTTCCATGCTCAGTCCTCTGGCGGTTCTTTGCTGCCTGCTTTCCGTGGTTTAACTCATTTCTAAGACATATGCTTTCTTCACATTGCAATTTGATTGATTCATCAGCCTGAACAGGTCAGTGAGCTTTTTCAGTTATTTTTGTGATTTATAAACTATGTATTATTTTAGTTAATGAACTTAACTCTTAAATGCTGAACCCTCAAGACCTTGGATTATGACATCTACTTTTATCCTAAAAGCCTATTAGTATTTCATAGTTCTCTTGAGTTGATTTTATAATGCAAGGGTGCTCGCTCACCTTTCCCTTTCTTGGGAAGAGTGCATAATTTTGTGGAAGGATTATGAAAGATTATGAACTCAAATAATCCACAGAATACATATTTAGAGCTTTAACTGTTCTGAATGCCAACATAGTACATGGTTACTTATGGTAGCTTTAATTTGTTTTTGAACACACTGGCTATATTTAGCAGTTTTTAAAGAATCACCTTTGCTATTCCTTAAAATTCTATGACCACAAGAAATACTGAGGAAACTGAAAGCTTACACCTTTAGTTTAGTATAATGCTCCTTATCTCGTAGATAGTGACAGAAGTAAACCTTGCATAAACTCGCTAGCATTCCACTGGGTAGAACTTTCTAGTACACTTGCCCAGTCTTCCATCACTATAAGAACATTTTAAGGTTCAGCTTTGTAAACTGTGATTCAGCAAGGATCCCAAGAACTGTATGTGATTGTTTTGGTCCTCATGGCTCATATCCTGACCATATCTATAAACACTATGGCTTCTAACCACTGTCTATACTTAAGTTTCTCCTCTTGTCTTTGCTGTTCTCTAGTCCAGGCCACTTTTACCTCTTCCTTCAGGGGTTCTTGTAACAACTTCCTTTTTGTTACTTCTTTGCCTTTGATAGCCTAGTCTCTCAGAATCCTATAAGACTACATAGTCTTCTCTGTGCCTCTTCCTGCTTTTAGTGGCTTGTTTTCCTGATTATGGAATAGAAACATCATACTTTTGTCCTGTAACTCGCAACATAATCTGTCCTGTCTTTGAGTTCCTTTACGCACTTTGTTGTGTTGGCTTCCTTTTTGCTGCTAGAATATGACAAACTTGTTCCGTCTTTCTGAGCTTTGAGAATTTTCACATTTTCTGTCTTGATTTTTCCTCCTTAGCTTTTTACACAGGTTGTTATTATTTGACTTTTGGTTTTATATTTTTCTCAGGACTTTTTTTTTCTTTGATGATGTCGTATGGAAACAGTCTCCTTCCTTGTTTGCTTCAGTAATCACAAAAATCATTTGTTTTCTTAATAATGTTTAGAACCAGAAATCATGTTTTAACTCATTTGTGATGTGTTGTCTGCACCACCCACATAAATTTGCGCTGTGAAAGGACTGGGCATTCTTGATCATGCAGTATGGAGGTGGTGCCACTCTTTATTATACTTTTCCTAAAACTTTTTGGATAATACATGTCTTAATTCACACAATATGTGCATAAAATATTTACTGTGCTTTATTTTTTCCACTGATTTTCATGAATGTTGAAGTAAAAGAAAAATATATTTTAGCCATGTGTTTTAAACATTTCAACTGATTTTAAGCATATCTTAAGATTTTTAAAATAAGTGATATGTTCCAATTTTCATTCTTTATCATAGTCTTTCTTACTCGGAACTTAGAAAAAATGTATTGCAAACAGTAAAACAAATTATGCTGTTCAGAATGAGCATTTTAGAATTATTTTTAGTACAGCAGGAATTGTTTTATGTAGATGTGTTATGGTGTCTGAATAAATCCCTTTCCCCAACTTACATATGTGGACCCTAACTTCTCAGGTGATGTGGTGAGTGTTACTCCTTTGTGAGGTGACCAGGACAGATAAAATCCCCTCATATGTGCGATAAGTACTTTATAAAAGAGGTTTTTGAGGACTGATTACATCCCTTTGCTCTTCTGTCATGTGAGGACATGGAAGGCAGTTCCCTACCATAGCTGGCTGCAGATCTCGATGATTTTAGCCCCTAAGATTGTGAGTAGTGAATTCTGTTGGGAAACAACTCAGTCTAAGATTTGTTGTTATAGTGTCTGAATGGATGAAGACAAAATAGGAATTGTCATAGATGCTATTTTGCATCTTGCTTTCTGAAATCTAGCATATCTCGAGCTTTTCCTTAATCATTAAATGAAATAGAAGATACAGATTATTTATTCATTATTGTTGGTTATGTTTCTATTGCATGAATTTTCTTCAGTTTTTCTTTTATAAAACTGATATGAGCAAACTTATGCTTTTTGGAGTTATAGGCTTTAAAAATTATTTTTTGGGACTTGCATATAGAAGTACACTGTATTTATATAATTTGAAGTCTTCCTTCACCTCCACCGCTTCCTGTTTCCCCTGGCCCCACTCCTTCTGTTATTTCTAACCTTTCTTATTGTTGCACACGTGCGCATGCGCTTGTGCACATGTGCCTCCCCCCTCCCACCACACTACTGAGTCCATTTAATGTTGCATTTATATACATGTGTTTAGCACTGACCGTTGGGAATTGACTAACGTATGGGGTACTGTGCCTGTAGAAAACTGATTTTCCCTCCCTCAAGACCAGTTGACTGTTGTCATCTAGGGGTGGGGACTTGGAGAATTTCTCTCATCTCTGGTAGCATGTTGACTGATATGCAGATCTTCTTTAGGTACCATATTGTTGAGATTTCATGGGTGCAACATCCCTGTCATGCCTAGGAGACACTATGGAGGTGTCCTTATCCTTTGAAGATTCTCCTCACCCCATTTGTGATATCCCCAGAATCTTCTGTGTAGTAGGATTTCTCAGGAAATTCAATCAACCTACCCCAGGACCCAGCAATACCACTCTTGAGAATATACCCAAGAGCTGCCCTATCATATTACAAAAGCATTTGTTCAACTATGTTCATAGCAGCATTATTTGTAATAGCCAGAACCTGGAAACAACCTAGATGTCCTTCAGTGGAAGAATGGATGAAGAAAGTGTGGAATATATACATATTAGAGTACTACTCAGCAGTAAAAAACAATGACATCTTGAATTTTGCATGCAAAGGGCGGAAATAGAAAATACTATCCTGAGTGAGGTAACCCAGACCCAAAAAGATGAACATGGGATGTACTCACTCATAATTGGTTTCTAGCCATAAATAAAGGACATTGAGTCTATAATTTGTGATCCTATTAAAGGTTTTGAATATCTTATTTTTTGTGTATTATTATTTTTGCTATAGTTGTTTTGAGACAAGATCTTACTATATTGTCTTGGCTGTCCTGATACTTACTATGTGACCCATGTAGGCTGGTCTTGAACTTAAGGCAATCCTACTGTTTCTGATTTAGAGTATGGGGATTGCAGGTGTGTACTACCACACTGGTAGAAAATTATTGAGTAAAATGCGAGATGGTCAAGACTGGCTCTTCCATGGCATTCTGTTAATTCTGTGGCTATTGAAAAAAATGAGAGTTCATTAAAAGGGTTAAGACTTGTTCTTTTTCCCTCCCTTCCCCTCTCCTTCCTCCTAAGTAGTAGAGTGCTTAGCAGGCAACATCCACAGCCTTTGAATTTCTTAACAACTTGGATTTCTGAAAGTTATCTGTCAGGTACTGCAGTGTAACAGTACCGTTTTTACTATTGCCAGTTCCTCTTGTTGTGGCCCTTTTTGGTACATGCTAGTTCATTTTAAATAATTGCACATTGTTCTACAGTTGGTCATTAACATTTTAATGACTTTAAAAAGTAAGTACAGGAATTATCTATATTTCTCTTCTACCGTAAGAACTATTGCTCACGGGACACACGTGTAGAGGAGGGTTGGGAGGGAAATAATAATGGAAAGGAATAATGGAACAAACTAGTCTTCAGAGTCACATAACCATTCATTCATTCATTTGCTGACTTTTAGTATTGAGTATTGAATTTAGGGTTAAGTACTAGCCATTGAGCCACACCCTCAACCCATAGCTCTGCATTTTCATTTCTCTGTATTGTCCCTTACTCTTTTAATAAATTAATTTTCTATAACAAAGTGACAATAGGAAGTAGAATTGTAAAATGAAAATAAGGTATGGAAAAGACTGACAAATTTAAAATGAAAACTTTCTGATAAATTTATTTGAAGGAGACAGTGTTATATTAAATAATTCAGTGTTTTTTTTTTTTTTTTTTTGAGACAGAGTTTCTCTGTGTTGCTTTGTTGCCTGCTCTGGAACTTGCTCTTGTAGATTGTAGATCAGGCTAGCCTCAAACTCAAAGATCTTCCTGCCTCTGCCTCCCGAGTGCTGGGATTAAAGGCATGCGCCACCACTGTCTGGCTAAAATAATTTAGTTTTAATAAGTAGTTGACAGGGAAAAGAATGTAAAGGTGTTCAAATATGTTTCTGTGATATTAAGTGGTTCACATAAATCTTTAAGGCTGTATGCTTTAGTATGACACTGATAATTTCAATATAATGTACTTAATTTTGTTATATGAACATCAAATGGATCTGGAACACCATATTTTCTGAAATTTTTTTTGTTAACAGTAGTCTTACCAAATTGTCACCTGAATTAACACCTGACAAATGAATAAGCCTCTCAGTAAACCAAGAACATTATCTCAAACAGGATTGAAATAATGGGATTAGGTGCTTGAGTTCTTCATGTCCTCAGGCAGAGATGATGGCTGCTATAAAATGCAGTGGAACAGAAGTTGGGCTGGAGAGCTTCTCTTCATTATGATTTGGGTTTTGCAAACAGTCTTGAGACTCTTACTATATGTGAGACCCTTACTATCTGTTTAATGTGGAATTCCCCTCTGTATTACCAGTAATGTATGATCACCATTAATGAATAAAGAAACTGCCTTGGGTCTGCGCAGGGAATAGAGGTAGGTGGGGGAAAACTAAACTAAGGTGGGTAAAGGAGGCAAAGTCAGAGCGAAGCCGTGTAGTCGTAGCCCTGCTGGAGACAGATGTTGGAACCTTGCCGGTAGGCCTCGAACCTTGTAGTAAAATATAAAACAACGGAATTGGGTTAAATTAAGATATAAAGCTGGCAAAGAAGAAGCTAGAGCTAATGGGTCAAGCAGTGATTTAAATGTAGTTTCTGTGTTATTATTTCAGGGCTAAGCAGCCAGGAACCAACAAGTGGCCTCCTTACAACATCAGCTAACTGAAGTGAAGGAATGAAGGGCATAGGATGTACTCTGTATTAAAACAGATTTATGCCATTTTAATCAGCATAATAAATACATTTGTTTAATAGGACTGTTGTGAATACAGGAAAAATGTTGAATACAGTGTTGGTCATGTAGTAACTGCTTCAAAGCATGCCATTGCATTCTGCTGATGCGGTGCTCTAAATGTTTATTTAATTTTTAGAAGTGCTTTGGGTGCATGTTGTAATAAAAGCTTAAAAGTCAGAATGAGATTGGAGTGTGATTGATGCTACTATAGCAACTGCATTGGCAAACTTAAACCCAAAGAAAACTTAACAGTTAATGGTACTGCTTTGTATGTAGGGGAAGCACAAATATTTCAAGAGGGGGATATGTTACATTTCAGTATTCATCTCTGATGGCTAGCCTAGAAACACTGTTTGTGTAGCAACACACGAGCAAACCCCAGCATTTATTCAGTGCTTACTGTGCACTAGCATTGCTTTCAATGCTTTGTGTGAAATGACTCACAGCAGATTGAGGCGCAGACTCTCATTTTATAGGAGAGGTAACAGAGACTTAGAGAAGCTAAGTGCAGGGCTGCCAGCAACAGGGTTCACCTTAAATTACTATATTTTGCCTGCTGAATATTAACACCTTTGAGTTATAACTTGTTTCACTTTAGAAACCGATAATTTCTAAATTTTACTATTTCCTTAGTTAGACTGTACTTTATAGTAAACAAGCATAAGGCTATTGTTAGCATGTATGTAAAAGTACAAATATCTTAACTGATTTCTGTTGATTGGTTTAGCATTGTGTTTCATGGGCTTAAACTACTTAATACTTGCTTTCTCTAGAGTTTCCACAGTCATCAATATGTAGCTTATCTGCTTTTCTCAAAGCAAGTGTTCAGTTGCTAGTCAGCACTTACATCAGTAAATGTGTGGTCTTCACCCCACACGTTCTTTTGTCGTCACTGCCTCTACTCAAGGTGGACCTTGGATTCATGTTCTTGTTTTTATAATTTATATGGAACCACGAGCATATGATTATGTCTTTTTTTTTTTGATTTTCGGGACAGGGTTTCTCCGTAGCTTTTTGGTTCCTGTCCTGGAACTAGCTCTTGTAGACCAGGCTGGCCTCGAACTCACAGAGATCCTCCTGCCTCTGCCTCCCAAGTGCTGGGATTAAAGGCATGCGCCACCACCACCCGGCTATGTCAATTTTTTATTGTGAAGTTGTATAGTTTATGTTTCAGTATATGCTAAGGTGGAAGATAGGTATCATGGTTTGAGTTGTAAATAAGATTCTCCTTTGAGTAAGAGTGTTAGGTTTTAATGTATGATATATGTGACAAGTTTCTGTTTTTGAGTTATTTTCTGTCTTTTGACTAAGTAATGTCAGAATGTAATTTATATGAATGGTGGTTATTACACCGAAGAGTCTAGGATCAGTGAAGCTTAACATGGAGTCCACTGCTATTTGCATTGTGAGATTAAGTACCTAAATTTAAATATAGGCTTTGTATGTGCATGTGTTTACTCTTACAGTGCTGATTTATCTTAAGAAATACCATGATGGCTAACTGAAAGTTTTATATAAACATTGTCTCACATTTAAGTCTTAAAGAGTAGATTTTTAGCAAGCTGATTACCTGACCAATTCCTCTTATTTGGTGAATGAGGAAGTTGGGACTGGATCTCAAGTGTGGTTAAGTAGAAAAGAACGGGACTATGTCAGGTACGACATTCACTATCTTCATATTTGCTATAGAACAAAATCAGTAAGGGGAATGGAGACAGCACACTGAACAAATGACAGTATCTTGCATAGTCACAATATAAAAAGATTGTTTAACATTTTAATGTAAGGTCAGTGTATTATTTCAATTTATTCTTATTGGGCACATGTTCTGGTCCTAGAGTAGTGAGTGAAACAAAGCAGTGATCACACATTGACGTGGGAAGTTGGTACAGGGCTAGTAGACATGCATGTCTGGAAGTGATAGATGCTATCAGATGAAAAACAGACAAGAGAGGGACTATCAGGGACAGTATGTGTGTGCATTCACATTTGCTAGCCTCAAAGACAGGTGTCTTAGGAAATATTTGACAAGAAACATGAAGAGCCTGGTGGTGGCGTTTATTCCTAACACCCGGAGGCAGTGACAGGCGGGTCTCTATGATCTACAGATCCAGTTCCAGGACAGCCAAGACTACATAGAGAAGCCCTGTCTCAAACAAAACAAAACAAAACAAACAAAACAAATAAAACAAAATAAAACAAGAAACACGAAGCAGTTCCAGGACAGCAAAGACTACACAGAGAAACCCTGTCTCAGACAAAACAAAACAAAGACAATAAAGAAACAAGAAGGGACAGGAATGATGCCTTCCTTTTCTCTTTAGGTGGGGAAGGTGGCATGGTTGAACTTGTCAGAAATGTTCAGTAGACTCTGGGGCTGGCACATAGTAAGCACTGGTAAGAGTAGACTAGGTCAGAGAGAGCTTTTTCTTTTTAATTAGCGTGAGAACATTGGGGAATGAGATGGGAGTGACTGCAGGATTTTAGAGAAAAGGTGTGACATTATCTGTATTTGAAAAGGGACCACTTTGTACAGGCTGCTGAAGACAGGGCGCCTCTCAGAGTAGGGAGAGGATAATGCTCCCTTGTTGATTGTGGAGGTTGTCAAAGTGGCACAGGTGACCCTGCACAGGTACTAGATCCAGTGGGAAGTGGAAACCTTTCTGCTCTATTGCCCTGGAAATCAAGTTCTTTGTTATATAAAACCACAAGATGTATACGGTTAAAATTACTGTAGAATAGTATAAAGAAAGCAGAAAAACTTTATTTTGCTTTCTGTTGTGTTCCTGATTCCTTAACGCATAGGCCTGATTTTAGTTTCTCCTTACTGTACGATTAAACTGCTTTTGTTTCTTCTTCTTGGTCTTCCTCTTACTTTCTTTGTCCAGATCATCCTTGCTTCTTAGCATTTTTAAAGGTCTCTGTTAATAATGTTTTTCCCCAAACAAATGTAAATTAGCATTCTTAGCATGTGCAAGAGTCTGGCAAGGCAAAATAAATTAATTAAAAATGCTACATGTATATATATTAGTTTTCTGTTGCTGTGATAAATGATTAAAACCAAGGCAATTTAGAGAGTTTATTTGGGCTCATCATTCCAGATAAGCACCACCACATGGAAGCAGGGAAGTATGGCAGCTAAAGAAGGAAGCTTTATCTTCAAACTCAAGTATGAAACAGAGAGAAAGCTAGAAATGGCAGAGTTTTTAACCTCTGAAAGTTTTTCTCTAGTGACATTTCCAGCAAGACCACACTCCTGAACCTCTCCAAAGTTTTATCAGTTGAAGAATGGTGTTTAAACACTTGAGCCTATGTGGGGCATTTCTCTTTCAAACCACCATAACATGTATGATTATAATTACACTAATCATTAATTTAATCATCTTTTAAGTATTTGAACTTGTAATTTACGTAATTAATTATGTCATACTCATCTATATTGACTTGTATAGGTCTAAAGAAATTTCTTTCAGAGAATTGGTTCAGGTGATTGTAGAACCTAGTCAGCCTAGAAGTCTAAGAATAGTTGGCAGACTAGGACCTTGGACCAGGGATGATGTTATAGTCTCTCAAGGAAGAGGGCTTCCTTTTCACAGAAAGCTCACAGTTTTGTAATGTAGCCCAATCTGGACTTGTAGATGTTTCCTTTTTTCTTGTTGACTCAGAGGCATGAAGAGCCCAAGTGTCAGAGGGAATCTTTGCTTTGTTTCAGTGAAGTGTAAGTTCCAGTGGAAACGTTTCACTTCAGAAGACCTCCAGCCCAGCCAGACCATAAGGCTGTTTGGATGATAATGTTTAGAGAGTGGTGCCATTGCTGTTTTCACCCATTCTCAGGCTTGGCAATGGGAGAAATAATACTCTGTTGGACACTAATTCAGAGCATACACAACCTTCTGGGTATCATTACTCCAGACCTGCAAAGTAATTTCCTACCTATTTGGTATTATAACAGCTTTCAAAAATCCATTTCCCCACCATTCTGTCAAGCTAGCTGCATCATGGTGAAAGGGGAACTTGCTAAGACCAATGAACATCGTGAGCCTGGGTTTATTGTTATGCTCCATGTGCTTTTAGGTGAATTCGCTACAGAAGCAATGCTGTGTGTAATAACTGGATGGTAGATAAGGCATTCGGTCAGTCCATGAATGGTAGGTTTGGCAAAAACATTGTATGTAGGTAAGGCAAATCCTTAGCCAGAGTGTTTTTTCAAATAAGAATAAAATATTACCCTTTCTGTGATGGAAATGGTTCATATATTTAACCTGCCACCAGGTAGCTGGCTAATCATCTTGTGAATTGGTACCATATTAGGAGCTCAATGTTGGCAGATTAGTGGCTCAAGCAAACTCTGCTGTGGTTTAGTAAAAGTTGATGTTACCGAACTCGTGCACAGTATTCTTCCCTCCCATGGCCTTTTGGCTCATAAGCCATCAAGTAATGATAGGGGTGGTTAGGGAAAGAATCTTACTGGTATTTCCAGAATGGGTTACCTTACCTACTTTATTCTTAAAATACTTTACTGATCCCACCATTTGGTGTACATTCATGTTGGGCATATATCTTCACTTCCCTTCACTCCTGTTCAGAAACATCTGTCAGTATTCCTTCTTTATTTAGATTTCCTTCATAGCTGTTTCTTGATCATGTCCTTTCAAGTCAGTGACCGTCTAGCTAAACTATAGGGCATATTCTGTGAGTTGATAAATGCACCAGCATCTCTTCACCACTTTTCCAAGAAATAGAAGAACTAAACTCATTGTTCACTGCGTGGATTCATTTTTGCCACTAAAGGAATGTTTCAGAAGGTACCACACCCATTGATTTTCCTAGTGGTATATGCATATTTTGTAGAATCATCTGTAAAACAGGCCAAGCCTTTTTCTTCTATAGTCAACTCTTGAGTATTCAATCCCATGAGACCTTAGGTGTGAGCTAGAAGAGAAAAATTAATGTAGCAGAAAGGGGAATCGTGGGCATCAGGGCTACTTGTTCATAAACTATTGTACCTTCAGAGTGCACTTGGTTGTCTTCGTGTATAAAGTGCTTGCATTTGTTGGCAGAATTGCAGTATACGCCCAGTATCATGAGTTTGGTGGTTCATGTGTTCAGGTGGTTCAGTTTATGTTGGAGATCAGATCACGTGGGAACTCAGTGACTCCTTATTCAGTTACCAATAATCCCAGGGACAAACCAACTTCTGTTTCTCAGAAGGAAAGTTAACTTTCCATGGAGGATGGCAGGACTCAGGCCTAAGTTCCCAGGGATCTGTATCCTGATTTATCTATGCAGGGGCTTGCCGAAGGATTCAGACAGTATATCTGCCATTGCCACTTCAAGCATCTCCTGGATCATGTGGCTCAAGTTGCAGAAAATCTTTCATGGCAGTCCAGCTTTTTGTAGAGCGTTTTGTTGTTGTGGGCAACATTCAGAGCTTAGGTCAAGAAAGGTGATACAACTCCGAGGTAAAAGACACTAAAAGTATTTCAAATACAGCTTTGTTTGTAGAAAACAAACTGCACCTGATTGTCCTCATTAACAGATTTAAAAAAATGAATATATTTCAGATCATTATTTGCATACCAGGTACCAAGAGATGACTTAGTGTACAAGCAGAGGCATCATATCTTTTACAGTAGAATTTATTGAGGAGCTTGACATTTTGTTTTAATTATTCAGAATGTCTTCGGTTCAGTTGATTTGGCCATCCAGATCAAGTCAGAAGTTTTTCCTAAGTGTACTGTGGGTGACTCCCAACACTTTTGGTCTCTGTGTACCAGAGTAGTATGATTACTGTTTGCATTTTGCTGTCCCATAGGTAGTAACTGTGTTCACCTTTGTTTGGTTGTCAAGCACTGCTACCTGGCCCCAGCTTTCCTAGTATTCAATTATTCTCATTGATTTAAGGACCCCATAATCAGTGATGGAGAGTCTCACGGTAATTTATGACTTAGACAGCAACTTTAGAGTTCTTTAACTATGCCGAAACTCGCAAGATTTATTTCTTGTAATTGTGGTAAAGCTGAATAATTTCGATACTCCTGAATTGGGTAAACAGATTTTATGTGATAAACCACTATGACATTGTCGCTGACCTAAGCCTTTGGTGGTATATGCCCTAGTAGTTTTGGCTCTGGAACTTCGTTTGGTATAGGCCTCATTTTGACTGATATTTAGCAACTAACCAGCTATGCTGCCAGACTCAGTGCATTTCCTAGGCTTTCTGTTTAATGGTTCTTACAAATAAATTTGGTCTGGTCAAAC
The DNA here is from genome assembly GCF_950005125.1 of Chionomys nivalis. NCBI lineage: Eukaryota > Metazoa > Chordata > Mammalia > Rodentia > Cricetidae > Chionomys > Chionomys nivalis. Next base: position 58,161,530 of record NC_080091.1, read on the forward strand.
TTGAACTTTTGTCTACATTATCCTGCACTCTTAACACTAATTACCACACAGACTTGACAGTTTTCTGTCATATAAACTGCATGCTTCTCCATGGGTTGTACTTTGATGTTTGCTGGAACTGGAATTCGGTAATATTTAAAGAGTAGGGGTTAGTCCTGAGGAGAATCTGCTATTTCTGGCAAGAAATTAGTCTGTTTTCTGTTAGCAAAATGCCTGTGTAAAGAAAAGGTGCTTGTTTATGTTACAGTTTTTGAGGTTTGAGGTCATCATGTTGCTATATTGTTTCAGCTTTCATGAGCACTTCATGGTAGATTGGTTCATGACAGTACCTTGAAGAGGGAGCAATAGGTGAGGCACAGTAGACAGCAGGGAGATACCAATCTTGCTTTCTTACAGTAACTGGAATTGCACAAGAGCGGTGTTGATTTCTTCCTAGGCTGATGGAGGAAGGTCATTGGCTAATAAAGAAACTGCCTTGGCCCATTTGATTGGCCAGCCTTTAGGTGGGTGGAGTAAACAGAATAGAATGCTGGGAGGAAGAGGAAGTGAGCTCAGATGCAGGGCAGCTCCTCTCAGAGGCATATGCAGTGAAGCAAGCCGCCACGTCAGACCTGCTGAATCTTTCCCGGTAAGACTGATGCTAAAAATGGGTTAGGCAAAATATGAGAATTAGCCAGTAAGGGCTAGAGCTAATGGGCCAAGCAGTGTTTAAAAGAATACAGTTTGTGTGTCGTTATTTTGGGGCATAAGCTAGCCAGGCGATCAGGAGCTGGGGCGGCAGGAACACAGCCCGCAGCTCCCACTACACTAGGCTCTGCCTCTAATAGGTGCCATCATTTCTCACACTGTGCCCCTGAGGAACAAACCTTGAACATACAAACCCTTTGGGACTGTGCTCAAATCATAGCAGCAAAGTTCACCTCAGGTGGTAGAAAGTATGCTGCCACTACCAAAGTCCGAGCTCAATTAGATGTTTGATGTACACAGCTTCACAGACTGCATAGTCCTCATTCCAGTTCTCAGAATCTCATTAGTTCCAAATCAGTGCTTTTGATTTAATACACAGTATTCTGTGAAGCTGAGAATTAATTTTGTTTTGTCATAAAGCTACTCAGGATGGCATTCTGGTTGTGGTGCTCAGAAATTGGCCCTGTAGTCACAGTGGATGCAGTTTCTACTCTTGGACATAGAAGTTTGTAGGTCATTTATGCAATGCTTGAGTTAGGCATGTGAAGCCTTGTGTTTTACTTTAGTAGTAAGGAGCCAGCCACCAACTAATCTCATTATACTTGTTTGAAAGATGCTCTAAGCTATCAAATACATTACTTATGCAGAACCTTGACTTAGTAATATTCATTAGGAATATCCAATTATTATTGTTTATTTTTATTGATGTGCTATGGGCGTCTGTTTCTCTTTGTCAATAGAAATAGTCTTTTGTTGCATAAATCCAATAAGAGTAGAGAACTAATTAAGAAAATTCATTAAAAAATTTCTTCCCTCCAGAACCACTCTTAGTATTCCAATCAGTTTCTGTTAGAGAAAAATAAACACTAGAATGAATGGATACAAATATGAAATAATTTAAGAAATTGGCTTATGCGATTGTGGAGTTTAGTTTGAAGGACAGGTATCAAAGCTTAGAAACTTTTTGTCTGAAACTGAGTCTATATTTTTGGGGCAGGATTTGTTTTCTCAGGGAAGCCCGTTTTATTTTTAATGTCTTCCAGATAATTGGATTGGGCCTACCCACACTATCAAGATTGGATCAGGCCTACCCATACCACCAGATTTTAGATGCTTTGTACAAAGTGACCTTTTCAGTAGCCCTTCAGTTGTACATGGTTGACTACTTAGGTACTGTGCCTAACCAAGTTGGTATATGACATCTACCATCACTGACAGCAATTATCTCTTCACTTAATTTCTAGGTAAATCATTTAAAATGTTTATATACATGTATGTATTTTGTAATAAGCTTCCTCATTAATTAACTTCATTCTAGACAATAGCTCCTTTAATAAATATTAAGTAGATTTTATTCACTAAGTATGTATACCTGTATTGTTTTAGGATGAAATATACATATTTTAGAATATATATGTGTGTGTGTGCATGTATATGTGCATGTATATCTGTACATACATACATACACACATATGAGTGTCTGTGTGTGGGTATTTCACATGAGTACAGATTTCCACAAAGGCCAAGGATGGCATCTGATCCTCTGGAAAGGAACACATGGGCAGTTGTGAGTTGCATAATATGGGAACTGAACTCAGCTCCTCTGCAAGAACAGCATGAACTCTTAACCGTCAGTCCACCTCTCGATTCCTCTAAAATGAAATAATTTTGAAGTGACTTGCTTATGGAATGGTGTTGCCCACACTCAGGGTAGTTCATCTTTTTAACCAAAACTCTCTGGAAGTACTTTTACAGACATGCCTGAGGGTTGACTCCTAGGTGATTTGAATCCCATCTTGATAATCAAGATCAACAACCATATTTATCATGATAAATTGAAATTATTGAAAATATTGCTGTTTTATTGCTGCTTTGAAAAGGGGGTTTTGAAGTCTGGGATACATGAGACTCAGTCTTTTAAAGAAAACAACAACAACAACAACAGCGAAAAACAACTCCACAAAGGTGAAGAAAAGAGGAGTGAGAATAGGAAGGAGAAAAAGTTATAAAAGCAAGTATGTCACTAAAGTGCTTTTGAAATAGAACCTTGAATGTACTAGCATAATACATAGTCTTTAGTGAAATCTTATTTATATTATAGATTTTTTCTCAAAGATGTATACAATGATGTATGTGCATAAGAGCTATTGCGTAGTTATGTCTGTACTCCCCCCCCCCTCCAGTGGTGAGGATTGAGTCCAGGTTCCAGTATGCTGGGCAAGTACTCTACCACTAAGTTATACTGTGCTTGCTTTGTGACAGACCTTCTTTCCCCACGGGCAATTGAATTGTTGGAGAAATTAGGTCAAATGTCTCCTGGACTAATTTGGATTTGGCTGATTTTCTTCCATATAGTTTCATTTAACTGGTTCTAATTGTTCCTCCATATTGTTAGCACTTTTATCTTAAATTTTTAGATATGAATGCTCCCAGGAGGTGCCATGTGATTCTAGGGCACCCACCTGAGTCACTGCAGCCCCATGAGTCACATGTCTAGCTGTTTTGTTGTTCCACTTCCTGCTTTTCAGTTGGATCAGTGGATTTATCCTCAGCCTTGTCCTGTCCCTGCATTTAAAAAGTCAAAGTCCTTAACCTAATGGAGATGATTCACGTATTCATTCCCCTAATCCTAAGCATTGGTGATTGTTGCTTGCATCTGTTAATTGAAATTACAAACTATTTTTTTCACTTTAGTCATTCAGCATTTGTTATCTGGACTGTCAATAATTTCTTAATAATTTTAATAATTTCTTTAGTTTTCCTAGCATATAGTCCTTATATTTTTATAATATAAGAGAAAATGCTTGTTTTCCCTTCTCTTGTCAAGTTTCGGATTAGGATTTGGTAATTTGCTTGACACTGCTGAGGTGTTTTTTTTTCTCATTTTCTTTATTATCATTTTGAATTTGCGAATTTTAGAGACCACTTGATGCTTTTATTAGGACATTTTCTTGAAATTTTGTTTTATATCTTCGAGTACAGTTGAATTTTGTGTGTATGTGTGTGTGTGTGTGTGTATTTCAAATAAAGCACTCTTCCTGAATTCTCCTTATTTTTACTTTCATCTTTGAAGGGAATATTTTCTTCTGGAAGATTTCACAGTCTCTATTGTTTCCTTTTTTCTTTACTATTGTAGCTCCAGGCCCTGATGGTCCTTGCAATCTTCTGCACCCCCTTCTCATTCCTCACTGGTGAAGATATAGGTAGTTTCTGAAGGCTTCATGTGCTGTCCGAGTGCTCCTCTATCCTTCTTGCATATTTTGTCTTAATACTTAGTTTGTTATGGGACACTTTTTACATTTGTTCCCACAAACATGTGAGTTTTCTACTTTTAATTTCTTAGTGTTAAATTATGCTGATTGATTTTCTAATGTTAGGTTTTCATTTTTGCAGTGAACCTAGTTTTGTCTTAAAGTTGTACCCATGGTTGGATTTAATTTGCTAATAATTCTTAGAATTCTGTATTTTTGATCATGAGTGAGGCTATTTCTCCTTTCTGTTTTGCTGGAAAAGCTTGTCAAGGTTGAAGTCTTTCTCTCTTGGCCATTTGGTCATTGCTGGAACTCACTAATGAAACTATCTGGTCTGGAACAATTCCCTGTGGACTTAGGAGGTTAATTCTCAAATGGGTTAGTTTTTAATTTTGTCTTTGTTCTTTAAAGAATATAAAGTAAAAGAATCTTCCTGGGATGGCTAAACTAGTATTGCTTATGTACATTATGAATTGACATTTTCTCTTTTTTCAAGTGTGTATTTTAAAAAATGGCTAGTCTGACATAATCATACACAAGAGCTATTCATTTGGTTAATACTTTTTTTCATTATAGAATAGCCCGTGTTCATCTGTGCTTGCTCTCTCTCTCTCTGGTACATACTACTTTGTTTGAAATGGATACTCAACTGGGGTTGTAATTCAGTTTTTGTAGAGTGTTTGCCTAGCATGCATGAAGCTCTGAGTTTGAGTCCCAACATTACATAAAACCTGACCTGGTGGGTGAGGGACCACTGTATTCCTCCTACAAGTGAGAAGTAGAGGGAGGAGGATCAGAGGTTCAACATTATCCTCAACTGTATAAGCAGTTCAAGGCCACCTGGGGATGTATGAAATCTGATTCAAAGAATTTCTTTTGAATACAGCTACTTTTAAAAGTAAGTTGTAGAATATACTATTTTATTGCTGCTTTTTTGTTTATATTTTTAAACTATTTAAATTTGTATGAATTCTAAATCAAGACTCTTTCTTACATCTTTGAGAGGCTTTTTAAGCTAGGCTCTACTTTTTTGGGGACTCTGACAGTATCTCTTTCTGGTCTTCCATACTTCATTTGTAATAGAAATATCTACTTCATGTAGTACCCAAGAAAGTAGATTGAGAAGTGCTTTGTAAAAATGAAGGTTTTATAATTAATGAAAAAACACAAAATATTCAAATGAAGTCAGAGTGAGATGAACCTTTGAGTCTACATCCCCCTAGTTTGTAGAAGGCTGAGGCCAAGGTACATAAAGAGAGACCCAAGCTTCTCTGTGAGTGACAAAATCAAGGACAGCCTTGATTTTCTGCTGCTCAGAACATTGGAATTACCTGTTTGCCTTCCTTCTCATGAAGAATTGGGCCATTGAGAGAAACTTTGGCTCTTTAGCTCCTAGTTGAGTGTATCTTTCTTAAAAGCTTAGAAAGAGTACATGTGACATCAGAAGGAGAAAGGAATTGTAAGACTTTAGTTTCTTAAGTTACCAGTAATTAAAATTGTAGTCAAAGTAGTTACTGAATCTCCCCAAGTCCATCTACACAAAGAAAGCCTTGTTACAGTGTTTGGGGATTAAAATTCACCTAATATAGTGAGGAATAAAGGCTTGTGTGATTGCACCAAAATGCACTGGGGATTTAGCTGAAATTTTACTTGAAAAATCATCACTCCAGTATAGTTTTAGTAAAGTCTTATTATTGTTATGGAAAAGCGAAACTAATTATGTTTGTTAAAGGCAGTTCTGTTTTTTTCTAGTTAATTCTTTAGTTTCTCTAAATATATGCACACAGATAATTTATCTTTCTTTTAAATTTTTCAATTTGATACTACTAAGGGAAAAGTTTCTTATTATTTGAGCTTTTGAATGTATTGTACAGTGATGGCTTTTTAGCTAGCCAGAAACCCCTCCAGAACTTTCTCTTTTAGAATTCTTTTGTCTAATTTCATATAAGAATTTATTTTCTAAATTCTCCTTCCAGGAAACTTGGTGCTTATGAAATGATAAGATTTCTAAAAGCACGTTAAAAGATTTACTGAGGAAACTTTAAAATATAAATAGTATTTTAAAATAAGTCTGAGAAGTTTTCCTTAGTCCTATTGCTTATACACTCCTTTAAAGAGGTACCATCATATACTATTCGTGAGTAGTTTTGAGTGAAAAGTTTCTCTTTCAGTATTGATTTCTATGAGGATTTGGTAAGCATTTAACATTGTTTTATTGATTCAGGGGTTGAGGGACAGGTGGATGCTAGTTTTTTTTTTAAATATTTATTTATTATGTATACAATGTTCTGTCTGCATGTGTCCCTGCAGTCTAGAATTGGCACCAGATCTCATTACGGATGGCTATGAGCCAACATGTGGTTGCTGGGAATTGAACTCAGAACCTCTGGAAGAGCAACCAGTGCTCTTATCCACTGAGCCATCTCTCCAGCTAGTTTTATGTTGTATAGGTTCCCTATGAAAATCTGAGCATTTTCTTTAGAAGACATTCAATGCAAGGTGTCACTACAAAGGACAGCTTATGCTACCAAAAGGGTGAGCCAGTCTGTTTTGAATTAAATAGTCTTTTTCAGGTGTTATGGATGTTGTTAGGCACTGTACAGTTTAATACATTTTCTAGAACTACTTATTATTTATTTATTTACCCTCAGGGTAAATATTGTGTACTAATTTTGTGTTTGAGGCTGTTAAGAATCTTCATACCTTTAGAGATTTGATGGAAATGACATTCTAGTAAATAGTGAACTTGAGATTTAAGAACAGTTCTAACTCATGAATTGAGGGTCTTTTTGTGAAATTCCACTATCCCTTTGAGAAACTGATGTTGAGGTGGAAAGTTGTAAATCTAGTAATTATGCCTAAATGCTGAATGAGCCAGACAGCATCTGCTAGTACCCCTGCCTGACCTGAACTCGTTGACCAGGCTAGCCTGGAGCTGTTAGTCATCCTTTGATAGTTGATATGGAAAGAATGCTGCTTTTAACTCCTAAGAAGGACATAAAACACATTTCTTAGTGACAGAGCTCTTTGCGTTAGATAAATGCTAAGTGGATTATGGTATTAAAAAGTGAGCCTTATGGTATAATACCTAAATAGGAGGAGTCTGAAGAGCAAAACAAGTGTTACCTCCTAATGATCAACACTGTTATGAATGACTTTCATTCTAGATCATTTGAAACCACTTCATAGAAATTTCTGATTGAGTTTTCCAGGCAAGAATAATGCAGTAATTGTCAGCCTTTTTGAGAACATGTCTTCCCAGGCAAGGTCTACCTATTTAATGTCATTTTGCATCTTGCCGTCTCCTTTTATCCTGTTGGACGGGAGCTGTTGCACTGTTTCAATGTGTCATGTGGTAGGTAGAGTTTTCTTGAATTTTCTATTAAGTGTGGTCTTCCTGTTGTTAAGAGGTCCAGAAATCAAAGTCTATGATACAATGAATTTAGTAAACTATAGGAGATGATTATTTAACATTTTACTTATGATGTTTTTATTTTCTAGTGTTTGAATAATAAAGGTTTTTCAATTAAAACATAAACTTCACTTTATGTACCTTTATGAATGAGGTCTTTTCCTGTTTGGTGAGATGCTTCTATTATGGAGGTAGTGTACCTGAGTGGAAATAGTGAGAGGTATGTAAATTAGTAAAATTTTATTTGTAATTTTTTTCTGTCTCATCATTACACTGTCTTAACTTTTATTTTCATGATGCTAGACAACTTGTCTCTCCTCATATCACATCCTGCAACTTTCTGAGTATTCTGTGCAAGAACCAAGCACAGCACTGTCCGCTCTTGCGTCCATGATCCTCTCATTGCGCATGTTCTTTGTTAAGAGCTTAGAGTTGTGGCATAAGCAGACAGAAATAGGCTCCCTGCTCATCTGATTCTCATCAAGTCTCTCAATGATTTTGTATTCACAAACGCAGTACATGTTTAATTTTTTTAAAAAGATTTATTTATTTTATGTATATGAGTGCTCTATCTTTATGTATGACTTTATGCCAGAAGAGGGAACCAGATCTCATTATAGATGGTTAACCACCATGTGGTTGCTGGGAATTGAACTTAGGACCTCTGGAAGAGCAACCAGTGTTCTTAAATGCTGAGTCATCTCCAGCCTTTACATGTTTAATTTTTTATAAACTATCAAAATGAACTAATTCTTCCTGTATGTTTTAGAAGTATGTTACTGAATTGTATTTATTGAAATACCTGATGCAAATGAGTATTAGTTGAGATGGCCTAAAGTTATTAAAAGATAGGACCCAACTTATAGTAAGAAAGGGGCACAGATCTTGACCCATAGCTTTGTGACAGTAAAGACTTAGCTCAACTGAGACTTCTAAAGAGCACTAAGAATAATAAAAGACATTTTCAAAAATATTATGCTTGGAGAAAAACCCAGGAAGGCAGCAGTTTATTTCTGAAACTGTAATGATAATGCGTGCCAAGAAGAACATCAAACTCCGTCTCATCCATTTGATCTTTTTTTTTTTTAAGAAAGTAATTGTTTAATTAAAATTAGTAGATCCAAGTTATTGAGAGAGAATTAAATGAGAAAGGAACTAACTATTCTTAGTGGCTCAGGTAATTGCCCCCATCCTAGGTTAAAAAAAAAGAGGTTTAATGTTTATCTCTGTTCCTGGTTTCTGAACAGTCTTGTGACTGGATGATGTGAAAGACTGACACATTTCTTAAAAAAAATTCTTTGACATGTGACTCATAATCAATAAAGGGTTCATTCTTCAGAGTGTGCAACTTGGCAGGTGTTTATATATAAAGCATATATATAGTTAATTCTAAATTATTTATATATAACATATATATTGTTAATTAATACTGCCACAAGCCTCAAATCTGCTCATTACTAAAACCTGCTGTCTGTAAGAGGAGTCTGAAGAACAGTCAGTGAGGAGAATGAGGGTGGTGTTGTTCTGGAAGCAATGTGAAGAAAATGGGCAGCTGTGGCAAAATACATCTAGGAATGAGGCAGCTCGTTAGATTTAGTAATGTGGAGGTTACCTGAGATCTACAGCCTGCAGATTTGGAGTATTAAAGAGAAATGGAGAGAAACTGGAGAGTATTAGAAATGTTTCTAGATATTCTTCTGCAAGGAGAGAAAAGAAACAGTGGCAGTGAAATAGGGTTGAGCATCTTTTGTTAAGTGAAAGAAAAACTAGCCTGTTGATAAGCCAGCAACAGCAGTTCTTTGAGGGCAAAATGTTCCCTATGAGTTTCTGAAGTGATGCAGTACTCAGCGGGATGAGATTTAGTTCACAAATGTATAGACTGACTTTTATAAAACCTTGGATGCCTAACTGGTGACAATAGTTACATGAGGATGTAGACTCAGGGAGGCACTGCTCTGGCCATGGGCATTTATAGAAGTCCTTTTTACATAGCTTCACTTCTTTTGCTTTCAGTGAAACATGGAAAGCAAAGTCCTTGCTCTGAGTAAGGACAAGGAGGTGGTTTGAGGTTGAGGTGAGGATGGAGGTGTGAAATAGAGTAGGGGCTTGGATGTACCTGGGAGTTACTTATGTTTGCCCTGGCAGCATTAAGGATGCAGGTGAAGGTCTCTGGTTATGCATGAATTTAAGGTAAGATTAGCCACATTCAGATGCATGGTGTAAGGAGAGTTGGTGGAGAATTGTTCTTAGCCGGGATTATGACTTTACTAACTGCACATGATGTAATGAGAAACAGGCAAGGAGGCTGAAGCTGATTGCAGGGAAGTGATTTGAACATCGATCAGGCTGTGAAGGGAGAGGGAAGACATAAAAGGTAAGGAACATCTGTGCAAGAGATGACGGTGGTTCTTGGTAATGTTTTGAAGGGAGAGCTTCCAGATTTCCTAGTGTTGGACAGTGTGTCAGAGAAGAGGAATGGCTTTGGAGGTTTTTTTGCCTAGCAGTTGTAAAAGAGAGTTCCTTTGAACTCAAATATTTCATTGTTTGTGTTCTGTGACTTAGTTACATTTTGTTGGTTATAGCACAGACAAAAGAAAAAAATAGTAAAATTAAGCAAACCAAATGTTAGTGAATCTCAGCCAAATATTGCTAGGTGTGCATGCAGAGACAAGAGGATCTCTGTGCATTCAAGGCTAGTCTAGTCTACAAGGCAAGTCCCAGGGCAGCCAGGGCTGCATAGTGAGACTGTTTAAAAAATAGAAAAAGGGGGGTGGGGAAGTTAGGTAAGTCCTTGACTCCCTCCTTCTTTCCTTCCTCCCTACCTCTCTCCCTCCTTCCTTATAAATAAACACCGAATAATGAACCTTGAATTTCACACTGATTTAGGTAGTTTTCAAGGCGATGGAAGCTTTACACTGAACAAGACACCTAAATAATTTGTACTTGGCTTAGTTAATATTGAGAAACTAATATGGATAATGCATGAAATAATGGATCACAGTATCTTAAACTGTATTGTGTGTATACTTAGTTCCCGGTAGCTGGTTCAGTTGATTGTATACTTTTCAAATTTTTGATGCTTGCCCAGAAAATTACATTATGTATAAAAAAAGTAATGGTATACTCCAAAAGTTATTAAACAAAAGTAAGTTTAAGAGCTGATGAATTGGAGTTTATATTTTACCATCTACATGTGTTTGGGACTAGAAATGGTGCTGTGCAGACTGATGGAACAGAGCTTGGTGCACCTTAGTGGCAGACGTTCCACTCTTGTAAAGAGTGGAGGATAGATAGTACATGAGTGTCATGAGTCTTAGGTAGTGGCCGACTGTCTCTTTCCCTCCTCCCTTCTTCCTTCTCTTCCCTTTCACTCCTTTTTCTCTCCCACCTCTCTTATGAGTCAAAGTCTCGTGTAATCCTGTCTGGCCTCAAACTCACTGTGCAGCTGAGGTTGTCCTTTCACTCCAAATCCTGCTTCTGTCTCCTAAGTCCTAAAGGGATTATACTGCACTTGAGTGCATCATTTTATAACCTTTAATTGCTGTCTTCCACGAAACCTAGAGGACTAGGTGAGAATGATTGAATATGAAGAAACCATGAAATGGATTAAAAACACTTCTTGAGAGAAACAATAAAGATATTTTGGGGATATTTAAGTTTACATTACTGGCAATGAACTAATGTGCCATATGTGAGGAATCTTCAGTGATAATTATGAACTGCCATCACAAAAATACTGTGTGTGCTCGCACGCGTGTTCTGGCTGGTTTTCTATATAGATAGTGGTGGAGTTACAACATAGATATGCGGATGCCTCTAAGTTCTGTGACTGCATTCTCCTGCTGTTGTACACATACCCGTTCCTCCCTCTTTGCTTATGACAATAGGATAGTTTTGTTACAGAAGAGTAGGGAAGGAAATTCCTGTTTCAATTGCTGAGACCTTATTGCTATGGACTCTTCCAATTGGAAAAGTATGTTTTATTACAAAGCATTAATAATTTCCTAAAACGATTGAAGAAAAAAACAAGCAAAACTATGTTGTCATAGCAAAGTGTTCCCCTGAAGTCAAGTAGCTAGCTAGCTAAATGAGCATCTTCCTTTCCAAAACAGTGTCTTTTGAAGTTTTGTACTTCCTCTCAGTGATATTTTGAATGAAACTAAATTCAAAAATTTAAAAAATTAGGATTCCTGATTTTAAACTTGCTTTCAGAATAGTCCTTTGGGGAATGAGAATATAGTTTAGAGGTAGGGCACTTGCCTAGAAAATAAAGGCCCTGAATTTGAGTGCCAGTATCACATAAAACAAATAGATAAATGAATTCAAATGAATGAATCTTTTTCTGCAGATTATTCTTTGTTGGTAGTGTTAAGATTAGGAAACCCGACTCTTTAAACATCTTAGGAGGAGGAGGGAAAGAAGTGCTCTAGGTTAGAACAGACTTGGACTAAACTACATACAACTCTGCAACTACCTAGCCTTTTGCCTTTGGAGAATGCTGTGAAAACCTTGGTTTATTCGTCATGGGAGAACATCTGAATTAGTCAACTAGAACACCCATTTATGTTACAGCCACACAGTAAGTGTTGCATTCATTTTGTTTCTGTCATATCTCATTGTAGTTCTGAGTCTGTTTGGGTTGGGGAAGATCAAAAGTTATTTGAGTTAAATCTACTTAAAATTTTGTTTTGATGATTTTCCTTGACAGTAGTTTAACAGAAGAATCAGATTGCTGGAGAGTTAGTAGATTTCTACTGTGACATTGAGTAGCTAACTAATCACGGTGGGCACCTTACCGTTCTTGGTAGTAATAAGTATCTACAGAGTATCGAATGAATGCATGTTCCTATATATAATATATATGTATAATTTAGTTCTTACGAACTTTGTAAAATTTGGTATTATTTTCATTCTATGGTTGAAGAAATTAAGGAATAGAGGCTAAACAATTTTTCTTATTTAGTTAAGTGACAGTATGAAAACAAATTGAATTTTTTTCTCCTAGAGCATTCAACTTTCATCTGTAATATTGACACTAATTTAGTTTTATATGATTTTAAGTCCTTACATTGATAGAGAAATAAAACAATGAATTGTTCTTGGATTATAACTTGACAGTAAGAACAAGGTTCTCTTTATTTCCCTAGTGTGGACTTAGGTGGGATAGTATTAGTGACTATTGTTCATTGTAACTTGTTTTCGTAGTGCCTCTTTCAGTTACTATTATTTGTGTGTGTGTGTGTGTGTGTGTGTGTACATGCCCTTGTGCAGTAGGATCTCAAGTAGCTCTTATCTTAGATCTAGTCTAAGAAGAGCAAGTGCTGTTTGGGGTCCTACTTCTCAGTTATCTCCATCATGTTGCATTCAGCCAATGAAATTTCCTTATTTTTCGAGAGAAGTTAGAAATTGCTTCTCTGTGTTCAAAATATTTTTTGTTAAAATTTTATAACATCCTGGGAAACCATAAGTCAATAAGTATGTACACACACCTGTTTGCTTTCTTTTTTCTTTTACACCTAGTCAACAATATTTTCCCATTTAACAGATGCTACAGTGCTGCAGACAAATACATTATTACATTCTGGGAAGACTTATAGCATAAGAGAAAATGTGAAAAAAAGGGGTAGTTGTGTGTGAAGAACTAAATATGGCTATATAAAGAACTCCATAATTAACATACATTGAAGGAGCATATTAACCAAGAATTATGTTGTATAGAGGACTGTGTTAGGAAATGAATCATATTCATATTAAGACGTTTGAGGTAAAAGCAGTAATTCTAGCACCTACTGAAAATAGTTTCAGAGATCTAAGAAATAGCTTTGGGTAGATGGGAATAAATGAGAGTGAAGTAATCAGATAAATTCTAATTTAAAAAATGCCACAAAAGTGGGAAGCACTGAGTTTATATCTCATAATTCAATTAAAATCACAAAAAATAGCATATTGGTAGGAGCTCTTTTAACTTAAAGTGAAGAGAAACCACTTTGTTATTGCTAGGGTAAGGGTAAATTAATTGGCACCTATTATACCACATAGGATCCAGAGCTCCAAGAGGCAGTCAGTTAGAAGGGGCTGCTAACAAAAGGTTCTTAGTTTTCTTTAGGATAACACATCACTGTGATTAGATGTAGCTGCCTGGGGCTTCTAGGCCTTTTGCTTTCAAGATCTGTCTTCTTGATCAGCAGAAAGTCTTAGGTGTTAGGGAATCTAGAGTTCTTCATTTGTGTCTTGATAGCACTGTAGTATAGCACACGTCTGATGTAATAGACTCTTGTTCTCCTTTGACTTCTGCTGTGTAATGTGCCTTAGTAAATGATAGGATCTTTTAGAGGCCTGTTGGTCACCAGATAATATAGTATGTTTTATAATTGAATACTTAGCACTTTTTAAAAAAAAAATCTTTGAGAACTGCCTATTAATTCTACTACATTCTGGGTGTCTCATGCTAGATGTAGGGAGAGAAAGAGAATACTGGAATGCAAGAATGCTGCTGACCTAGAGAGGGTATTACATCATTCATTCTTTGTGAGTTTGAATCCTGTATTTGGTATATTAGAAAGTGATGCTAGAGAATTATCCCTGATGATATTAAAATTTGTTCTGAAAGTATTCAGATTGAAATATTTGATTTGATAAATGTTTGGACTGTTCATGGGTGAAATAAATACAAACTGTTTTATTTTTCTTTCAGTGGTAGTAATTAAGCAAATACTAATCATGCGACTCTTAAGTAGTCACCAAGATGATAAGCTGAGCTCTTGGCAGGGTGTGATACTACACATGGTTAGTGGGCCACAGCCATTGACTTGTGGTTAAGAGTCTGCTGGCTCTACTTCTTATTCATGTCTGCTTGAAGTTTACTGACTCAACTTCTAAGAGGGAAACTAACGATTGCATTTACTGTCTTAATGCTCCCCCATCTCTTAATAGATTTCTAAACTATTCTCTATGTATATCAATAAACTATGATGACAAAATAGATAGTATGGTATATATGTTTTTCCAGTGGAAGCTCAATGTCATTACATTTGGTGCATTTCAGAAGCTTTGTATGGCCTGACTTAGCCAAACAGAGGAGAAATGTATCTTGTCTAGATGACTTTTAATCCTGAAATGTTAGCCCTGCCTGTTTCCTTTCCCTCATAAGAGTCCCTTGTCATTTCAGTATGTGACCTTTTCTTTAACTTTTTATTACATGCCTGTAGTTTATGTTCTTTGTTTTTTTGTTTTCTTGTGCTGAGAACAGAACCTGGGGCTTTGTGCTAGCTGCTAGGAAGAAGTGCACTAGTGAGTCACACCCCTAGCCCTGTAGTTTATCTTCTGTGATTTACTGTCGAGAGTGTTGTGATAGTTATTCTTGGGTGGCAAATATGTATGTATCTCTAGATTAAAGCCAATATATCTACCAGGGAGATTCAGATAAGCATATGAAAACATAGTACACATTATGTTAATTGGAAATGCCAATTAGAACAGTGAGATATGTCGTACCCCTTAAAGTTTGGCAGACCCTGAGCATTGACAGTACCAGCTCTTGATGAAGTGTGGAGCACCAGGAACTCACACAGTGCTGGTAGAGTGGACAGTAGTCTAATACTATTAGAAAGCGGTTTGGCAGTTTCTTACAAAGCTATCCGTCTTCCATGAAGTCCAGTGATTACATCTGTTGATATTTATCCAGAAGAGTTGGAAAATCATTTATACAAAAACCTACACAGAATTGTTTGTAGCAGCTTCGTTCATGATGGCAAAGCTTAGCAGCCAAGATGTCTTCCAGTAGGAAGTGGATAGATAAACTGTGGTTCATCCAGACAGTGAAATATTTAGCCTAAAAGGAAATGAACCAGTGCTAAAAAACACAAATCTGTGCTTGTGTGCATGAGTGTGTGTATGAGTGTGTGTCTCTTTCTCTCTCTGTGTGTTTGTGTCTCTCTCTGTGTATACATTACATACATGATTTAACGTGAGTGTGTACAGGGGCTTGAGGTAGATGTCAGTATCTTTCTCAGTCATTTTGAGACTAGGTCTCTCATGAACCTGGAGCTTACAGTTGCCACTGTATTTGCTGGGCAACAAGCTCCAGGGTCTTCCTGAATCTGTCTCACTAGTTGGGATCATAGGTGCACCCAGTGGCTACTTCTTCTTCCTCTTCTTCCTTTTCTTCCTCTTGTTCCTCTTCGTCCCCTTCTTCCTCTTCCTCTTCCTCCTCCTCCTGCTTTCCTCCCCTCCTCCTCCTGCTTTCCTCCCCTCCTCCTCCTGCTTTCCTCCTCCTCCTCCTCCTCCTCCTCCTCCTCCTCCTCCTCCTCCTCCTCCTCCTCCTCCTTCTCCTCCTCCTCTCCCTCCTCGTCCCCCTCTTCTCCTTCTCTTTCTCTTCCTCTCCTCTTTTCCTCCTCCCTTCCCCCTCCTCCTTCCTTCTTCTTTTTTAAAGCATGGGTGCTTAGTCCATGTTTATGTAGCCCACACAATATTGGCTGAGACATCTCTGAGTCCCCAGAGAATCTTCAGTGCATTTTGCTGTCAAAAGAAGTCATACTGTGAAGGCTGTATCATAAGGATCTAAACTATGAGAAAAGACAAAACAAAAAACATCAGCAGGTGCCGGGGTTGGGAATGAGGGATGAACAGGTAGGACACAGGATTTTGGGAGGTAGTCCCACTGCCTTGTATGATATTTTCTCACAGAGATCTGCCTGCCTCTGCCTCTTGAGTGCTGGGATTAAAGACGTGTGCCACCACCACCCGGCGGCACATTGTTTTTTAGACATCCTAGATTAATACTGTAGGTAGGGTATGGATAGTATTGGTAGAGTCGTAACAACCTTAGTTCTCTAGCTCATGTAATTTCATCACAGTTCCTTTCTCTACTGCAGGGATCTTGTGAAGGCTATGTTAAACATTTAAAAGTTTTGCTTGGTTATTTTTGCTTAGTATGCTGTTTATTATGTTCAGTAAGTCAACAGTAATATCTGACAGTGAGTGAACATATTAACCCTTAGACGAACATGAAATAGTTGAGTAGAAGTGCAGTATTACTAAATTTGTACTGCCTACTTAGATTTAACAATACCCATAAAGGAATGAGGAGTTTATCAATTGATCCAGCTTGGATCATAAAAGGCTTCTCCAAACATTTATTTTTAAAAGCTGTTTAATAAACTGAGCAGTGGTGGTGCACACCTTTAATCCCAGCACTTAGGAGGCAGAGGCAGGTGGACCTCTGAGTTTGAGGCCAGCCTGGTCTACAGATCAAGTTCCAGGACAGCTAGAGCTACACAGAGAAACACTATCTTAGAAAAAAAAATAGCCCCCCCCAATAAAAAAACCACCCAAAGAAGCCAATTAATAAGTAATTCAGTAAATAATTATTTTTGAATGTTTCTGACTGTTCTAGGCAGTGTGGAGAGGAATGATCAAAACAAAACCTGTGATTTTTGTGGTGGCCTCTCAGTGTGGGAGTAGTAAGGAAATAAAGATGTACATATTGCGTCCACTGTGATAAAAGGCTGTGGAGAAGAGATTGCAGGGGAGGCTGTTTGAGATAAGGACTGGGGAGGAACCTGGGCCTTGGGATGAAGGGAGACCATCCCCTGTGGTTATAATAGGGAGAAATCATGTTGCCAGCAATGGGAGCTGCAAACATGGGCTTCCTTGCCAATGAGAAATTATTTGTTTTTTCTTTTATTCAGAATAGTCTGTAGACCTTTCTATAAGCTAGTCTTTCCTTTTTTCCTCTGAACATTACCAATGCCTATATTTTAGTCAGGAAACAGAACCGGACTGAAGGCGGAGTGTGTATAACTCTTGGTGGCCCTTCCTAGTAATACATTTCCACTAGGCTCCATCTTGTGGAGGCTCTGTAGCCTCTCCAGAGTTTGTCACCTGTGTGGGAATAAGCTCAAAACTTAAGCTTGCCGGAGAAAGTTCACACTTAAACCATACCAAGTGGTTATCTCAAGCGAAATGTGAATTGAAGTGAGCTATGCTGTCCCCCCCCCCCCAAAAAAAAAAAGGTAGAAAATGTAGGTATGTAGGTGTATGTTGGAGATTGGAAATGTCTCTTTGGAAGTATCCTTTCCCACGAGACATATGCATGCTTTTTGAATGCTTTCTCAGGCAGGCAGTATAGGTGGTAGCGATACTCCTTTTCTGATACTAGGAATACTGACATGTTTCTTTCTACTTTCCACTGACACTTGGAGTTGCAATCTTGAAGATCTGGGTAGGATCCCAAATGTTATGTCTAGGTAGATGTGATCTTATTAAGCAAGTTACTGATGAGTCATTTCCTCTGAAAGGTAAGAATGGTTAGAGATAGTAGATTATATTTATGAAATGCCATTGGTTTCTAGTAGTAGGTAATTCTTACTAGAGGAAATAATTTTAATTCACTTCAGATAAAAATTTAACTTTTTAAATTTAAAATGATTTAGTGTTTCAGATGGAGTATTTGGCATTAAATACAATATGTTGAAGCTGATTCCATTTTCCTCAGTGACTAGTGCTATCAGTGTAGAGAAGAAAGAAAAGAATGCTGAGTGTATGAAGCCAAAAGGATACATTGTGCCATACGGTGTTTAACTTATAGCACATAAGTTTGTGATCTAAAGTATGCAACATCAGAATTAATCAAATCTAAAATATACCCAGCAAAACCCTAGTTATTGTGAACTTGTAACAAATGGAAGAACATATCTCTGCCTTGTTGGTGTGCTTAGCTGTGTGGGCAGATGATTTATAAAGCTTCCACAGATTAGTAAAGGACAGCGTAATGTGAAGTTCTTTAGGTAGGATGCTCTGAAAATATAAATGAAATGTATTTTATTACTTTATTAATCATAAACACCATTATTTTAGTTATTATACTTATATTAATTATATAATTAATAATTATAATTTTAAATATAAAACTATATAATTATTATTTTAATTAATGTTTATAACCCTCACGTACTCATATCTCTCACTCCTTGAAGAATGTACTAGAATGTTTGTCTCTTGTTCACTGTGGCATTTCTAGTGCCTACTATCATAGGTACACAATAGATGATGCTTGTTTAATAGATGGACTGGAGTTTGGAGAAGGAAGTGTATATTACATAGTGCTTGTGAAAGATTTGTGTGGAAAAGATAGACTCTGAAGTAGACCTTGACAGTATTTTATTAAATGAGTTAACTTTTCATGAAGTACATTAAATAGTTACCTATTTTAATTTTGATTAATGAATTGATTTTGAGATAGAATCTTGCTCTGTAGCACTGGTTGTCCTGGCATTAGCTGTGTAACCCAGACGTGTGGCACTCCTCCTGTCTGTGCCTCTGGAGTATTGGGATTATAGGCATGTATGGCCATGCCTGGTCCAATTTTATCAGTTTCTGCATTTTCCATGTTCTCTTAATTTTATTATCCTGAGACTTTCTAAAGCCTGGACAGTTCTTACCGTTAATGTCTCTTAGGCAATTTAACTATAAAACCCATGTAATCAGAGTGAGCAGTATTGATCTATATTTATTCCATATCACTTGTAACAAATTCTGTCACCCTATATGAGCAAACTGTATGCATATAAAGTCAGTCTGTTGGAGCTGATTACAATCATGTAGATCTTGATTCTAATTGTTGTTTTGGAGTGTGAAAGCTTACCTTTTACTTTGAGCTTGCCCATAAACTACATATAAATTTGAACTCAAAGACATATGAATGTTCTGATCACCTCATGAATTGAAATCATAATTGAACATTATTACTCCCCCCAAATTCTTAGGTTTTAGCAAATCTTAGTATTTTGAATATTTGAGATTTTGGTTGTGAGTCCTTTCTTTAATGACTGAGTTGTCTCTTTACCCCTGAGTGTTTTTTGACGGGGGTCTCACTGTGTAGTTCTGTCTCGCTGGAGTTTATTATATAGACCAGGCTGGCCTCCAAGTCACAGAGATCCACCTGCCTCTGCCTCCCGAGTGCTGGGATTAAAGACATGTGCCACCACAACTGGTTTAAGCATGTATTGTTTTTTTTTCTAATCTCTTTTTGCATTGTTTTTAAAAATGTGTATAGGTGTTTTACCTGTATGTTTCTCTGTCCATTACTTGAGTGTTTGTTTCCTGCATAGGTTAGATGAAGGCATCAGAAGCTCTGGAACTGGTATTACAGATGCTTGTGAACTGCCATGAGGGTGGTGGGACTTGAACCCAGGTTCTCTGGAAGAACAGCAAATGGTCTTAACCACTGAGCTACATGTGACATGAAATTGCATTTCCCACCTTCTATAGTTTCCTTTTCTCTTCTATTTTCTTTCAGCACTAAAGAATTAGTTTTAAATAAAAAATATTAAAATGTTAAATTTTCTGGATATTTTTCAGATTGTAAACTGGAACATGTAGATGTTTGGGTGTGAATTATCTTTTAGAAAATAAAATACCTTATGATTCTCAGGTACTTTGCTGTAATTATTTTTTATAAATACCAAACTAGATGTTCTTTTATTACTACAGTAGACTTTAGAAAGCATCTGTCTCTTTGCTTTATTTTAGAGATTAGTGAGATAACTGAGACCATTGTGGTTTGTTCACAGTTGACAATTCACAGCAGGACCAGAAGTGTTGGTGTGATAATCACTCTTTGGCAGTATCTGTTTGGTAAATAAATTATATTAAACCTTAACAGCACTGCATCTAGGAATGCATCTGGTTCTGCTGATACTATAATTTTAAACGATACCATTTTAATGATTTAATAAAATAATGGCAGTAAGTTTGCCAACTTTACAGTCTACCAGTCAGCTATAGAGTATGTGAGTAAAGAAGCTCAGTGCTATCCCATTAAGGCGTGTAGGCTTTTATTGTCATAGCATCAGAAGGGACCTTTCATCCACCTGGCCTTAAGTCTTTGAAGACCCTCACATGACATTTGCCCTCTTAGTAGTTCTTCATTTTTTATTGTGTTAGTCTATTTCTTTTTAGTCGTGGGATGAAACACAATAGCTCGTGCATGCCAGGCTTTAGCCTTAGTCTTTTAATTTTTGAACAACTTTAATATAATGTTCAGTTTGTCTTCCATTGGGAGGTGTGTATCCGACAAAAAGATATTAAGGAAAACATGAGAAATAAGATTTGAAGAAAATTTTCTTTAAAAATCTTGTAGACCTTAAATTGTGCACATTTGAAAAGGTAGATAGACTCTTGGATTATCATGAATTGAAAGCTATTCTACAGTTCCCTTCCTTACTTGTTTCGAATGCTTCTCTAACCTTCCACTTTAATTCAGCCGGGTTGTACAAAAGTAACACCATCTATTCCCTGATAATTTTTTCTTCTTAATATGAGGAAATCACTTTTTCTTTAGAAATATTGAATAAATTGAAATCTTGAAAGATACGTGTTAGATAAATTGAGATGTTGTTGCCTATTGTTAGTTGTATTTTTTCTACTCAACTTTGTTATATTTTTTATATTAGAATTTATTTTGGTAAGACAAAAGATCTTGGCTTTAGTCTGAAGTCTGATTTTTTTGTTTGTTTGTTTTCCTTCTTGATTTCATCTATCTGTAGCCTGCATTCTAGTATGGCAAGTTAGTAATTATCTTCTGCTCTGTTTTAGATCCCTGTATATCACTGAGTCCACCATGCTTCACTGAAGAAGACAGATTTAGTCTGGAAGCGCTTCAAACAATCCATAAACAAATGGATGATGACAAAGACGGTGGGATAGAAGTGGACGAGAGTGATGAAGTAGGTGGAGCTCCTCTTCCTGACTTCTCTTTCAATCTCCAGTTTTCCCTTGATTCCTTCAGAACTCAGCCCATTTTTCACTAGTTTTCAATGCCTTTGACTTTTCTCTTTTTTTAAGCTATAATTTTGCTTATTGTATTTACATGACCTTTCTGAATTTCTTTGCTGCTTGTGTTTCTCACCAACCCCCTTCCTCCTTTCCTTTTCCTTTCCAATGTAATTGTGACTTCACAGATTGGTAGTTTGAGATGTCAGTGTGAAATATTACTCAGGCTAGCCTCAAATCCTAGGTTCAAGCAGTGTTTTTAGACACTCACATTGCCCCTCCCTCTGCTTCCTAGTTACATAAACATCTCATAGCCATAGGTTTATCAACACATATCCTTTTCTGACTGTGTCACTACCCAATACTGCTATGAAGACTGCTCTGAAATGTTGTGTTAATGACAGTTTATTGCAAATTCTGTGGGTTAACTGGGCAGTGTTTTTCTACTGTCCGTATGGGTGGTCACTGTGGCAGTTGGCATATATTTGTGAGCTGCTGTGATGGTGTCTTACCTGTCATGTTTTCTCTTTCTGTATGTCTGTCATCCTGGAGTCTAGGTGAGGGTTTATTACTGCCTGGAAGCTGACTTCTAAGTGGTAGAATTCCAGGAAGTTCCTGTGTATGAATGATTATCATGACTCTAGTTGCCAGAATTTGCTGGTCAGATTGGTAGAGGCAAGTCATGTCACTTAGCACAGTCTAAGTGGGAAAGGATTATTGCTGCTTCACGGTGACATCGTGCCTGGAAGAGCAGATTTATAGCATGTAGTATCTACCACAGTTGGGTAAAACTACCGCAGGTAAGACTTTCCTCTCCCAGAGGCTTGCACAGCACTTAGACCATGAACACTAGCTAGTGGAGAGGAAGTTTCCAAGTTAGTTCCAGGGTAATTTTTCTGTGTCCTCTCTTGTGAAGTCTTAAGTAGTAGGGCCTATTTATGGTGGGCAACCAAGAGTAAAACCAGCATCGTGTGTTTTTTGGGGGGCCTGTGTGACCTCCCTGATAAACTACTTATAAGGAAGTTACCTCATACGCAGTATTGAGAATTTTGATAATTGATGATGCCTTCTGGGAGTATCATTGTCAACTCTTTAGGGTACCCCAGTTCATAAAAGCCTATGTTTAAAAAATAGAGCTTAGGATTTTGTCAGTATAAAGTTTATAGAAAGTAATATCTTCTGTTTTTTGTTTCTAATACTGATATTTAAATATGAATGCAGTATGCCTTTCTACTTTACTGTTACTTAAAAAAAATTTAGATGTTCCCTGTGCAGTATGGTAGCCACTAGACACATTTAGTTTTTGAATTTTGAGATTGAGGTACACTATTAACTGTAAAATACATGTAAAAATATGAATATGTGAGGAAAATAAAGTATAAATTTTTAAATATTGGAGGCTTGGGAGAATGCTTAGTTCATAAAATGTTTGTTGTACAAACATGAAGGACCTAAGTTCAGGTGCTCAGAATATAAAAAAAGCTGAGCATGTGGGGCATGCTTGTAATCTCAGTGCTGGGGGTAGAGGCAGCTTGATTTGGGGGCTTGCTGTCCAGCCTGTCTAGCTGAATTGGTGATTTCCAGATTCAGTGATATAGCCTGTCTCAAACAATAAGTTGGTGACTGATTGAACAAGGCACCTGACACTATTGAGCTCTGGCCTTCATCCATACATTGCACACAAATATGTACATATACACACAAAATATTAATGACATGTGTAAGGTGATATTTTGGACAGACTAGTGACATCAAATGCAATATTGCAGTTAACTTATTTTTGTTTAATGTGACTTTTAGAAAATTTAAATGTGTGGTGATATGGGATTCCCCTCTGTATGCTGTGAATACCATTGGTTAATAAAGAAACTGGCTTGGCCTGATAGGGTAGAACAGAGCTAGGTGGGGTGGGGGACACTAAACTGAATGCTGGGAGAAGGAAGGTGGAAGGAAGCCATGGAGCTGCAGCCAGAAACAGACATGCTGAAACCTTGCCGGTAAGCCACGAGCCTCGTGGTAAAATATAAAATAATGGGCTAATTCTGGATGTAAGAGCTAGCTAGCAATATGCTTAAGTAATTGCCCAAGCAGTGATTTAATTAATACAGTTTTTGTGTGATTATTTCGGGAGTCTGGGTACCGGGAAACAAACAAGTGGCCTCCTTACTACAGTGTGGTGATAATTTTTGTTTGTGCTATAACAAATAAAGCTTACCCGAGGATCAGAGTGTAGAGCTACCCACTAGTTAGCCATAGAGGCTGGGCAGTAGTGACACACAACTTTAATCCCAGCATTTGGGAAGCAGAGGCAGATAGATCTCTTTAAATTCAAGGCCGCCCTGGAGTATACAAGATCGAATCTGTCTAGGAGTGAAATGGAGCTCACACAAAGGTGGTCCCAGCCCTTGGGATCACACGCCTTTAATCTTAGCACTAGGGAGGAGGAGACAGGAGCGCGATATGGCTGACTGGAGAGAGGACTATAAGGTGGGAGGAGCTCAAGGCATTCAGTCTGAGGACTTGGAGAGATAAGCTACATCATTTGGTCTGAGGATTTTGTAGAGGTAAGAACTAGTGACTGGCTACTCTGCTTCTCTGGTCTTTCAGCTTTCACTCCCTAATATTGGACTCTGGGTTTTTATTAAAAAGACCAATTAGAATTCGCACTACATAAATGTATAGATCCGTTTTGTTCTGACTGTACTAGTTTTAGAGGGCCTTTAAGAATGACTTGTTAATTCTGAAGTTCTTATGCTAGTTTGGTGACTTCAATTTTATAATTGTGTTTTTAAAATTTAAAGTATCTCATTAAAATGTAAATAATTCTGTAATAGGGCCTCAATTAGCCATAGTTAGGGGATTTCATGAGTTTAATGAGAAAGCATAATAAAACAAAATTAAAATATATGAATTTCTTGCGATTTGGGAGTTGTAATGGCACTTTAAAAACATTCAGAGTATTTAGCAGTTTAAAATGCTGACTGAAAACTATTCTTCTCTTTAGTGCTTTCTTGTTTTGTATTTTGATCATATGAGAAAGCATTTATCTATCGAGTGTGTGTCTTAGGGGTTTCTCTTGCTATGAAGAGATACCGTGATCACAGCAACTTTTATAAAGGGAAACATTTAATAGGGTGGCTTATAGTTTCAGAAGTTCAGTCCATTATCACCATGGTGTGACATGGCAGCGTGGAGGCAGACATGGTGTAGAAGAAAGAGCTGAGAGTCCTACATCTGCAGGTAACAGGAAGTAAACTGAGTCCCACACTGGGTGTAGTTTGAGCATATGAGGCCTCAAAGTTCTCTCCCACAGTGACACTTCCTCCAACAAGCCCACACTTCCTAATAGTGTCACTGTTTCCTATAGACCAAACATTCAAATACATGAGTCTGTGGGGGACGTACCTATTCAAATTACCGCAGTGTGTTTTCATTCATTTAATTTTGAGCTAATATTTGAAGGCCTACTGCATGGCAGATTTCCAAATAGATGCTTGGAATAGTAGATCAGGAGCAAAACAGATGAAATCTGTGTCTTCAAGCTACCATGCTGGCAGGGCTTGTTAGAAGGCACATTTAAGAAACTCAATGTTTAAGTGGGGAAAGAGGATCAGAACAGGAAGATGGTGGGGGAGGCTGTATGTGACTTTATGTAGGATGTTGGAGATGGTCTTGTATAAGTGGAAGCTTAAGTATATCTATTGAACATATTATGCAGGTAAGTAATAGAATACATATATGATACATTTTCAGGCTGCGGTAAAACTGAGTTTGGAAGATTTGGAATGTTTCAAGTTAGGAAAAATGCATAAAGCCTTTTTCTATAAAAGTCATTGTTTTCCAGACCAAGATAATAAAAGATAGATGTCAGAATGTTTTGATTCTGACCTGTTTAGGTTGAATTGCTGATGGGAAAGCAGGTCTTTTCTGTCAGTATTAACAATATTTTGGTAGGTATTTGTTCAAATAATTTAAATAAAGAGAGGTGAATGGTTGTTTCCTGAACAAGGCAGATAGATGGCATTGAGAATTCAAGTTATGATTACAGTTCAGTATTACAAACTTTCTTTTCTGGTTTTAAACATTTTATTTTTGTTTTAAAACATCTTTTAATTTTTTTTTATCTAGTTTTTCTTCTCATTCATTGGTTCTTTTTAATTCTTTTATGTGTTGTGTGAAAGAGGTGATTCCAAGGTTAATGGTGACAGACCTCACTGTGTAGCCTAGGCTGTTTTTCTTTTGGGGAGTCATTTGAGAAGGGAGAGTCTCTTACGAGATAAGAAATAAGAAAAAGATGCATTTTCAAGAAAGGTCAATGAATTTTTTTAATTGTTAGTTACCCAGAGGATTAAATATTAAGAAGATTTATACTAAAGTTTTATGTCAGTTTTTTAACACATAATATTTATCACCACATTAGCAGATGACATGAAAGCACGGTGTTTCACATAACGTACTTCATTATCTTTGGGTTTCTGTAGCTCAGAAGTGGTTTTAATTTTACATCACTGCCACCACCGATAGACTGCAGATAAGAGAAGCACAGTTTATCTTGGCTCATGATTTTAGAAGTTTCAACCTGTTGGGGAAGGAAAGGCATGATGGGGTGCGGAAGTACGTAGTGGTGGCAGTTTGTGATGAAGATGCTTTATGTCATGGTTGACCACAAAGAGAGTGAATAGAATCAGATTTCTTCAACGGGTCCCTTAGTAACTTACTTCTGCAGGATAGCTCTCCCACCTCCTAAGTCACACAGCTTTCCAGGCAGTACTAGCCCATGAACAAATGTTTGAACCTGAGCAAGACATTTCAGATTTCAAGCCCGACCAGTGTCTTCTGGCTCTCGTTTTCTTTAACGTTGTTGGTGATGTATCTGCTAGTGTTACAGAATCTGAAGGCCTGATAGAGGTGTCGGGGTGGTAAGGCTGTGTGAGGGGTAGAGTCACCTAAGATCCCGATGTGCTCTTATATCCCTACTTGGTGTTAGGCAGAGATAGCAATTTGGATCTCTCCATAGGGCACCTTGTAAAATAACTTGGCTTCCCCCAAAGCAAGTGTAGTGAGAGCTCTGAGTAGAAGAGGGGGTCCCCAAGAGAAGGATCAGTAACACAGTCTCACAGGCTTTTTATTTTTTAATGTGTGTGTATCCTGTATGTCATATGTACGCTGTGTGTTCAAGTGTCTGGTGCCCATAGAGGCAGGAAGAGGGCACTAGGTACCCTGAAATTAGAGTCAAAGTTGGTTGTAAGCTGCCATGTGGGTGCTGGTGATTGAACTCAGGTTCTTCTGCAAGAAAAGCAAGTGCTCGAACTGCTGAACCATCTCTTCAGCCTAAAGGTCACCGTTTCTGTATTTAAAGTGATTGTTCATTCTTTCTTCTAGCCTGTTTGTTGGAACTTAGATATTGTTCAACTGACACTCTGGGGTGGTGGTCAGGAAAATGAATGGGAAGATTTCTGGACTATCAGGGCCACCTTAGATGCTGCTAACCACAACTTGTTCTGTATTCTGCTAACCAGAATTGTTCAGTAGGAAGTTTCTTCACAGGATTAGAAAACATTGAAATAGTAAAATTATGTTAGTTCACATTTGTTCTTAAAACAAAGATGTCTTATTGAATATAAATATTAAGAGAACTTAGAAATAATACTGGTAAATCACTCAGTGATCCGATAGGAGTGAAAGTAAAGAACTGTGAGGAAGTTGACAGTAGTTCTGCCTACCTGTACTCTGTTTTCTTGCTGCTGCTCTATCATTATAGTAAGAAACTTCAGTGAATAATACCTGTATTTAAATAATATGTATTAAATAATAAATAGGTACATATGAACCATTTACAAGTGTGAAACTTAAAAATGAGACACAATTAAACTTCTTTCTTTCCAGCTGCATTAGACTGCATACCCCTCTGTGCGATTTGAACAGCTCAATTTGGAGGTCTTTGCACTAACAAATTGTAAAAACAAGTTCATGCTATATGCTTCATGGTTCACTCTGCACTTTATAAGAACAGACAATTCTGAGACTCTTAAGGAAGTGCATTCAAGGCATGAAATCAAACTTTTTAAGGCGTGATGTGTGATTAAAAGTTACGAGTAGTGTTTTGTAATGAGTGGTGACTCTAAATTACATTTACGAGTGTATTAGTATAATTTGTTTGACTGGAGATTATCTGGCATTCTTCTAAAAGGAAAGGCGGGTCAAAAGTGAGGTGAAGAAAGTAAGTAAAAGATATTTTGCTGCTTGTTTAATAAAATTATTGATAGTTATTCTGGGTTCTTTTTTTTAACTGTGGGACTAGACATATTTATGAAGTTATATGTGGAATAACATTTAACATTTACTATTTGTTTTACAGTATAAGCACTTAGTACTAAAGTGTTATAGGAACACTATGAGCAAAGAATATGCTGTTATTATCTGACTCGGATATATTGGAGAGGTTGGGCCATATGGCATGGTCACTGGCTTATAAGTCATAGAACGAGGTTTTTAAATTCAACCTGAATACATAACTCATGTTCTTGGCTCATAGTTTGTGTTGTTTTTCTCTGACTATGTGTATCATTAATTTCTAAAAAATAGATGAAAAGGGAATTGGCACAGTGGGGAGAAACAACAGAACAAAGACTGCTTTCTAGAAAACCAACATTAGCTTGATAACAAGAGTTCTTGAGCAGTGCCCAGCCCTGCTGAGTCAGAAGTCTGGGGTGGAACTAAACGATTTGCACCGAATCCTTTGATGGTGATGAAGTTTGAGGGTCATTTTATGACATGAATAAAAGATAAAGAAACACTATCTTAACTTGGTGCTAACGCAATATATTTACATATCTTACTTTTTCTTTATTGAATCTCTGAAAAAACAGTTCAGGACTCAGTCTCCTGCCTTTGTGGTTAACGTCTTTGTATCTGTGGAACATGCTCTGCCGTCTTAAGAGTGCTTAGATCTGACTACTGTGAAGGTCTGACAGAAGACCCCATGTCCCCCTTGAACTTGGTGATTTTGTTTTTGTCAAATTCCACCTTCAGTTTTTCTTTGTATTTTCCGTAAGAAAATATGGACATACAATTAATATAGAAAAGAGATAAGTTTATATTTTCTGGAGAAAATCCTTTGTTATTTTTGAAGAAAGATGGTTATAACCTAGATGATTAAGAACCATTGTGTAAGTAAATGACTCAGGTCTTAATAAAATGTTCTGGTAATTTATAGTTATATCTAGACGTTTTAATTTAATCTGTGAAATTCCTACTCTGTTCCAGCGTTTAGTTGAGTATCCAGCCTCTTCTGTGTTACTGTGATAGCTGTAGAACTCGTTTACTGAGCTTTCTTCTTTATCTTTGGGATTCCAGCTCATTTACCATCTACTTTTCAGCAAATGACAAAGAACTGATGCTCTGTCAGTTTTCTTCAGGGATGCAGCTTCTAGAGTCCGCCCATGCTTCAGTGGATGGCCCTTGCCCACACACATGCTGGTAGCAGATGGGTGGATCCAGTGGCTTTAAAAAAGACTACATGAAGCTGGGAGAGAAAAGTGGTAGAAAAAGTATTTGGATGGAGTTGGAGGGGGAAGGAATTGGGGGTGGATTAGATCAAGCATATTATACATATGAATGACATTCTCAAACTACATATTAAAAAAAGAGAACTGATTTCCCAAAGCATCTATTACTTTGTATCTATGTGTCCTTCAAAGCTTCACTGGAGGAGTGAAAAGATTCTTTGTAAACCTACCATTTGTTTCTGTTTATGCTATCTTCACCTCTTCCATACAATTCTGATTTATCACAGTAGGCTCTGTCTTGAGACTGTATTTGTTATAGGCCATTTAAGAAATCCCTTTAGTGTTTAATAGTTAATAACACTTACATGTAGACTAAGTTGGCCCTTCTGGTTAACTAGGAACATTAACACCATTGTATGTATAGTTTTTATGGAACAATAAGCTTAAAGTGGTATATTCAAACTCAGAAAGAGTAAATCTGAGATCTGTCAAAGAATCAAGAACTTGCACAGTCATAGTATGGCATCAGAGAACAGTAAAACATTCAGCTCAGTCCATGTTCCTTTCTAGGCATGACCACAACCTTGCTCTAACTAGGAAATATTGTATTGCTGCCTTTCAGGTTCTTTCAATTTTACATTTTCATTTAAAAAATAATTTGACATTCCTGTTCTATTAATTTTTAATTTCCTTCAACAAGAATTTCCCACTCAATAATGTTACAGACTCGCAGGGGTAGAGGTGTGGGAGTGAATCAGGGCTGTGCATCTGGCCATGACAGTTGCAGCCTGTCTGTACTGCTGGTCCTGTTCCTCTCCTCCCCCTCTGAGGATGCTTAGGACCACAGCATGGCACTGCATTTACATAACATATTTCCGGAGAGTTTAGCACACTTTCACATATTGTTTCATTTTCTAGAAGATGTCTGAATTTGAGTGTATACAGAACATATTCCATGAATGAAATGCAATGATGTCTTAGTGTAATATTATCACTAATAGTGGCCATATAGATTTTCAGTCAGACTCAGATATTTTTAAGAGTGAAAAACAATACTATTAATTATAGTAAGACTGCAGGTCTAAAGAGAGTCTTCCCCAGGCTAGGGCCATGTTATTTTATTCACTATATGGCTAAACGTAATTCTGCTTTCTGTTATACTTAATTTTTCAGTGTTTGTTTCTTTCTTGTTATTATAAATTAGTCTGAATATTAAGTCAAGCTCTTTACTATTTGAATTTATATGATTACGCAGACCCTTTTCATGTGGTTCAGTTTTCTTTAGTAACATGAAAGACCGGCATAGAAAGTTAATTGTGTGTGGCGGCTTATCTGTGCATGTGTGCCGGTGCACATCCATCTGTGTGACTGTATGTTTACAGGATAACCTTGGGTATCGTTTCTCAGGAGCCATCCACTTTGTTTTTGTTTTGAAACAATATGTCTCATTGACCTAGAGCTCACCAGTTAGGCTAGGCTGGCTGGCTGGCTGGCTAGCACCAGAGAGATGCTTATTTCCTCCTTCCCAGCATCAGGACTTTCGCAGTTGCAGCCTACCATGTGTGTGTGGCTTTGTTATGTGGGTTCTGGAGACTGAACTCAGGTACTTGTGCTTCTCATACCTCAGGAAGTTTACATTCTTTTTCCCTTCTAAAAGTTATTATTTTTAGATATTTAGAGGTAATAAAGCTGCATAACATTTTCTAGAGTAAAACACTACTCATTAACTCTTTTGTTGATTTTATAATTTGTACTTTCTTAGATCCCCCAAATTAATTTTTTTCTTTCTAAAATTGTCTCATCTTTATTGAGGTCTAATTTGGTATATTTATGTTTATACACACAAATATGCAGAATGATTTAATGCACCTTATAAATATGTCCTAACATTTCATTAAAATACTATTTAGAAAGGTATAGTGATTTTTTTAAATGTTTTGATTTTTGTTTTATGCTATTTTTTTAACTTTCCTTTCCCTGGTCCCAGAAGAGTTTAATAAATGTGATTGATACTTGATCATTCGGGTAAACATAATACATTTAATATTTTGATGTTCCTATTTAAATGTTGTACTATGTTAAGTACAGAAAATGTGGAAATAGGTATAAATATCAGTGAACTTACCTTCTAGTTGATCACATGCTGTCATAACTGTATAATAAAAGGTACATTCTGGCAAATTCATACTAGGAATTTGAATCAACCTTGGAAGTGTCCTGTTTTAGGGGAGTTAATATCTGTTTAGGGAGTGTCAAACAAAGCTTGGTATGGACCCTATGTTGGACCTTGTGAAATTAATGGCTGTGGTGTTCACAGACTTGGCTGAGATGTAGGACATTTTGTGATGTGGAATCAGGATATAGTGGTAGAGGGAGAGTGATGTGCCAGGTTTTCCTAGGGAAAGGGTGTAGTTTGTTAGGAGTGTTAGATTGTGAGATCAGAACTGCAGATCGCAGGATGTTACCTCTCCAGTTTTCCATCTGCTTCTCTAGTTTTTTACAGCTTCAGTGCATGTACTCTGTAGGATATTTGTTATTAGGCTTCTTTTCTTTCCCTTTCTAGGTTTTAGAAGTTTAATGCAGGCTCATAGATTTTATTATTCCTTCATTTGTATTAAATTTGGACTTCTCTCTAAAACAGTGACTTTCAGCCTTTCTAAAGCTATGACCCTTTAATGCAGTTCCTCATGTTGTGGCAATCCCCAGCCATAAAGTTATTTTCATTGCTTCTTCATACCGGTAATTTTGCTACTGTTATGAATCATAATGTAAATATCCAATATGCAAGATATCTGATATGCGACTCCTGTGAAAGGGTCATTTGGCCCTTCCCCAAGTGGTCATAACCTATAGGTTGAGAACCACTACTCTAGAATATTCTTCTCACATTTGATTTTGTAGTATTTCCAGCTCCTGTTTTAGATGCTAGCAAAGCACATTAATTTCTGTCATTTTCTCTTTTAGAAAGTCTTAGGCTGACTCAGTTAATAGCTGAAAGAAAGTATTTCTTATAGTTTTGGTTATGAGACTAATCTTTAACTGCTGAGCCATCTCTCTAGCCAGCCCGGTCTACAGAGTAGATTTCCAGGACAGCTAGGGCTACACAGAGAAACCCTGCCTTGAAAAATCAAAAAACAGAAAACGTTTCTTGTTCTCTTTTTTTTTTTTTGGTTTTTCGAAACAGGGTTTCTCTGTGGTTTTGGAGCCTGTCCTGGAACTAGCTCTTGTAGACCAGGCTGGTCTCGAACTCACAGAGATCCGCCTCTTTTAAAAGGTCAGTTTTTCTAATCTGCTTTATCAGCTTACTTAGGTTTCCTCTCATGTTGCAGTCTCATCTTTGCCTTCTAAATTATCAGAGCTACTAAGTTTATTATTATTTCGTTTATAGGTGCCCTTACCATTGCTAGTCTTCCTTTTAAATCCATCCTGACTGTTACTGCTTGATAAAAACATTTTAGAGCATTATACTTTGTTGTTTTCCCTCCTGTTTAAAAACTTCTGTCAGACCCCTTTGGATGTGAATGTGGTGATTTCTCAGAAAATTAGGGAACAACCTCCCTCAAGATCCAGTAATACCACTTTTGGGTATATATCCGAAAGATGCTCAATCGTGCCACAAGGACATGTGCTCAACTGTGTTCATAGCAGCTTTGTTTGTCATAACCAAAACCTGGAAACAACCTAAATGCCCCTCGACCGAAGAATGGATAAGGAAAATGTGGTATATTTACACAATGGAGTACTACACAGCAGAAAAAAATAACGACAGGTTGAATTTTGCAGGAAAATGGATGGAGCTAGAAAACATTATTTTGAGTGAGGTAACCCAGACACAGAAAGACAATTATCACATGTACTCGCTCATAGGTGGTTTTTAAAACATAAGGCAAAGAAAGCCAGCCTACAAACCACAATCCCAGAGAACTTAGACAACAATGAGGACACTAAGACTTACATAGATCTAATCAACATGGGAAGTAGAAAAAGAGTAAATTGGGAGCATGGGGACCTTGGGGGAGGATTGAAGGAGGGAGGGGAGAAGCAGGGAGAGGAGCAGAGAAAAATGTAGAGCTCAATAAATATTAATAAGGAATGTAAAAAACAAATGCAACTTCTGTCAGATCTCCATAGTCCAGTGGTCTCAAACTTTGATGAATATCACAATTTGTAGCACAGATGGCTCAGCCCACACTCAGTTTCTTATTCACTAGGTCTGGAATGAAACCCAATAAATTGAGGTTCTAGTAAGTTTCCTGATGATGCTGATGCTGTTACTCCAATTGCTTTGAGGCCCTTAGACTACCATCTGTAGCCCAGACGTCTCAGTTTTGCACCCATGTCTTTGTATTTAGGCCCAGTGCACCCGCTTGTCTAGTTGGAGTCATTTACTATACAGCTTCCTCCGTTTACCTTTTTTGGCCTTGACCAAGGTGAACTGTTGCCAGCTTTTTGTACACATTTTTTTTTTTAATTTATTTATTTCTAAGCCCTGACTGGTTAGTTTTGTGTCAACTTGACACAAGCTAAAGCCAGCTGAGAGGAGGGAATCTCAACTAAGAAAATGCGTCCTTAAGATCTGGCTGTATGCAAGTCTGTAGGGGGCTCTAGGGCATTTTCCCAATTAGTGATTGATGTGGGAGTATTCAGTCCACATTGTGTCGGGCCACCCCTGGCCACCAGGTCTTGTGTTCTTTAAGAAAGTAGCCTGAGCAAACCATGGGAAGCAGGTCAATAAGCAGCACTCCTCTATAGCTTCTGCATTAGGTCTCTGCCTTGCTTGAGTTCGTGCCCTCACTGCTTTTAATGATGAGCTGTGATGTGGAAGCGTAAGATGAATAAACCATTTCCTCTCTAGGTTTCTTTGCCCATATTGTTCCATCACAGCAATAGTAATCTTAACTAATACAAGCTCACAAAGGCATTGTACATGTAATTTTTATTTTACTTGTTAAAATACAGTCATCTTAGGGCTGGGGATGTAGCTCAGTTGTAACTTTTGCTGAGCTTGAAGTCATCGTATGAGGTCAATGCTAGTTTTCACATTTAGTACAGGTATAAATCCTTCTTTTTCTCTGTTATTTTCCATTGCTATTCTACCAACTCAGAGTGGTTCTTTTTTTTTTTTAATTGTATTACTGGTATTTTTGTGTTTGTAATTTAGCTAGATCTGATTTCCAGTCTAATTCTCTTCATCATGTTTCCTCTTTTGCTTTTATGTGGCCCATGTTAGTTACATAGTTATATGTGCTGATTTAAGAAAATCCATCTCTTTAGGGTATAACAAACGGCCTAAAGAACCAGCATTTTCTAAGTATTATTGATAAATGATTTTCATGTTCGAGGAACTGGTCTATAGTTACACGTTTAACCTCACAGGTAGATCTGTTTAGATTAAGAGAAGGAAATACCTTTTTAGTAGATAAACTTCTTCTTTTGGTGGTTATTTTTGAGTTGAGTAAAAGCTCATGTTTTTATTGTCTTCATAACAAATTTGGCTTAGAACTGGATCACTTGGCCTTTTCTCTTCCCTCCTCCCAGTTCAAAACACTAGCATCTCTTACTAACTAGCACCCTCTTAGATGTGCAGTTGGACTCAGCACACTCCAGTCTCAGTACAGTCTTCTTTGTAGTTTTAGCCTTTTTGTAGAAAATGGGCTTAGTCTACCTACCATAACCACTCGGTTTCCTATCATAACACTGCTCTCCCTGGGCATACAAAGAATCCTTGCCCTTCCTTCACTGTATCACTTTGTGGGGCTGGTGCTTGCCACATTTCTTGTAGAACGTCCAGCAGGTCTTAGGAACATTCACCATATTGGCAGGAATGGTACTGACATAGAAAGAAAGCAAGGCCAGCAATGGAAGTTTATAGGAGGTCTAAACTTCTGTCTTTATGAGAAAAGTTTCCTATTTTCTTAACATTTATTTTGTGTGTGGTATATGTGTGTGTGCATGTAGTACACACACCACTACACATATGTGGAAGTCATAAGACACTTTGAGATACTCAGTCTTTTCCTTCCACCATGTAGGTTTGGGGGATTGAACTCTGTCCCATGGGATTGGTGAAGTGCCTTTTCTCACTGAACTGTCTTGCTGGCTCCAAGTTTCTTCAAATCTTGATGACTAAGGTCTCTTCTTTAAAAAAAAAGTGTCCTTTTTCATACTTAAAATATTTTGATCACATATCACTACCTCCCTCAATGGCCCCCAGTACTCCCTACTTTTTTGTTGGCATATTTTATGTAGAGCTTAATAAAGGAATTTTAGTTTAATAGTTTCTAAATTTTGAAAGACAAACACACATTTATCTCTGTGTGCAGTGTAATGGTATAGATTTTTAGGTATATAGTTTGAATTAGCGATGCAGAACATTTTGTCCTCAGAGTATTCTTCTAGAAGACAACAGAGATAAAATTTTCTGTTATGTAATTGATTATGCATCATTGGGTGGTAATTTTTCTCTAACTGTGCATTCAGATCTTATTTACCACACTTTGTGATGTGTTTAAAATCTGCCAGTGATCTGATCCTGACTAAAGATGTTAGGATTGTCTCATTGCCAGAGGCCATATAGATATTAAAAACACACAGATGGCATTTGTGTCCATAAACTGTCTTCTTTCTGTGTATTGTGCATTCTGTTTGTGTTCTTCGCAAAGCAGTGCCTCTCCTCCTATTCTTGTCTCCTATTTCCCTCTTCTAGGACAGCTCTTTAGAACATCTTGTCTCTCCAATAGTTTGTATTTCCCATTTTCTCCTGAAACCTTCCCGTGTGCCTTAAAACTTCCATACATACAAAATAAAAAGTGTTGAATCAAATTTTCCCTTTTGCTCTTTGGCCTATCTCTGCCTCTTTTGAGTATAACAAAATCTCTCCAGGAGGACAGATATATTCTTTTTCTTGTGTTTTGTTATGAATCCACCTAGACTTTTGCTGTTGTTACTCGGTGCAGCCCCTTCTCATGATGTTTGCTGGTGTTGCTTTGCAGGGGCTAATTCTCATCTTCACATTTCAGCATCATGTCCAAAATGCGTTCATTTAAATTAAAGCACTGTGTTTTTGGATTTGGACCTTGGGATTTCAGTCCGGTGCTCCAATGTGGGTCTCTGTCTCTGTCTCCTTTCATCGCCTGATGAAGGTTAATATCCAGGAGGATGGCTATATGTTTTTCTTTGGGTTCACCTTCTTATTTAACTTATCTAGGATCACGAATTATAGGCTCAATGTCCTTTATTTATGGCTAGAAACCAATTATGAGTGAGTACATCATGTTTCTCTTTTTGGGTCTGGCTTACCTCACTCAGGATAGTGTTTTCTCTTTCCATCCATTTGCATGCAAAATTCAAGTAGTCATTGTTTTTTTACTGCTGAGTAGTACTCTAAATCAGGAGCAGGAGAGAGAACACAAACAAGGAACTCAGGACCGCGAGGGGTGCACCCACATACTGAGACAATGGGGATGTTCTTTCAGGAACTCACCAAGGCCAGCTGGACTGGGTCTAAAAAAGCATGGGATAAAACCAGACTCGCTGAACATAGCGGACAATGAGGGCTGCTGAGAAGTCAAGAACAATGGCACTGGGTTTTGATCCTACTGCACGTACTGGCTTTGTGGGAGCCTAGGCAGTTTGGATGCTCACCTTACTAGACCTGGAAGGAGGTAGGAGGTCCTTGGACTTCCCACAGGGCAGGGAACCCTGACTGCTCTTCGGGCTGACGAGGCAGGGGGACTTGATTGGGGGAGGGGGAGGGAAATGGGAGGCGGTGGCGGGGAGGAGGCAGAAATCTTTAATAAATAAGTAAATAAAAAATAAAAACTAAAAATAAATAAAAGTAAAATAAAATAAAGCACTTTGTTTTCACTTGGTTCTCTCAACTTAATGTCTATTATTCATTATATTGGCTACTTCTTTTCAGTTTCTTTGCCGATTTCTTTATTATTTACTTGTTCCTATATTTCTTTGCATATTTATATCACCTCTTGGATATCTTTCCTAGCTTCAAGGATTTTTATCTTTCCTCTACTTATAGGCATCCTGAACATGAGATTTATGTGTCCACTTGAAGCAATATTTCCATCCAGATACATAATAGTCTTTTTTTTTTTAAACCATAACTGTTTAAAATTGTGTCCTAATTTTCTGCTTCATTAGCCTTCTCCTTTGTTGACCTTGTTTCTTATAATGCATGCTGCTTTCTCAGTGACAGGAATTAGCGGTAACTTGTAGGACCTTGCTTGTTCAAAGACAGAATGTGATCTATTTCCACCCCTGGCTCTCTACAACTTAAGAGTCCCAGGATCAAAGTGAAGCAGTATTAGTCATTTTGTATTGAAGCTTTTGTACTGATTGTAGTCCACATATTTATGACATGAAACAAATCTAATTCCATAGAAATTAAAAAATTTCTTAACTAAATATCTTACCGGTCTTCTCATCTATAAAACCATATAGCTGTAGTTCAGTTTACAAAATGCATTTCAAGTTAGAAATGTTAATTTTCATTTAAGCCATCAGCTTAAATTTAGAAGAAATGGTATGATTTAATTAAATATGGTTAATTTTTTTTATATTTTTATTGAAAATTTCCACCTCCTCCCCTCCTCTCACTTCCCTCCCCTCCCCTCACCCCCTTCCCCATCCCTCTCCAGTCCAAGGAACAATCAGGGTTCCCTACCCTATGGGAAGTCCAAGGTCCTCTCTGCTCCCCCCAGGTTCAGGAAGGTGAGCATCCAAACAGACTAGGCTCCCACAAAGCTGGTCCATGCAGTAGAATCAAAACCCAACGCCATTGTCCTTGGCTTCTCTGTCAGCCTCCACCATCAGCCACATTCAAAGAGTCCAGTTTGATCACACGCTCCATCAGTTCCAGTCCACCTGGCCTTGGTGAGCTCCCATTAGATCAGTCCCACCGTCTCAGTGGGTGGACGCATCCCTCGCGGTCCTGACTTCCTTGCTCATGTTCTCCCTCCTTCTGCTCTTCATATGGACCTTGGGAGCTCAGTCCAGTGCTCCAATGTGGGTCTCTGTCTCTATCTCCATCCATCGCCAGATGAAGGTTCTATGGTGATATGCAAGATATTCATCAGTGTGGCTATAGGATAAGGCCAGTTTAGGCACCCTCTCCTTTGCTGCCCAAGGAACAAGCTGGGGACATCTCCTTGGACACCTGGGAACCCCTCCAGAGTCAAGTCTCTTGCCAACCTTAAAATGGCTCCCTTAATTAAGATATCTACTGTTGAAGGGGCTGCGGGCCGCGTTCTTGCTGCCCAGCTCCTGGCCGCTAGCTAGCTTATGCCCCGAAATAGTTACATGAAAACTGTATTCTTTTAAACACTGCTTGGCCCATTAGTTTAAACCTCTTATTGGCTAGCTCTTACATATTGATCTAACCCATTTCTAATATTCTGTGTAGCACCACAAGCTGGCTTACCAGGAAATATCTTAACCTGCGTCAGTCTGGAGTTGGAGAATCATGGCGACTGCCTTACTCGGCTTCTTTCTCCCAGC
Organism: Chionomys nivalis; assembly: GCF_950005125.1. Classification (NCBI taxonomy): domain Eukaryota; kingdom Metazoa; phylum Chordata; class Mammalia; order Rodentia; family Cricetidae; genus Chionomys; species Chionomys nivalis. The sequence goes on from NC_080091.1 coordinate 58,199,674, forward strand.
ATTCTGTTCTGTCTACTCCGCCTACCTAATTTTCTGTCCTATTAAAGGGCCAAGGCAGTCTCTTTATTTAACCAATGAAATTAACACAAAACAGAAGACTCTCCCCCATCAATCTACTTCCCTGCTCCCTCATCCACCCCTCCTCCATCCCAACCATCCCATTCCCTCAAGCTCTCCCCATCCTCCCATTCTCCCTTCTCTCTCCCCATCTCCCCTTATCCCTACCCTACCCCCACCCCCGTGCTCCCAATCCCTGACCGGCAACTTTTAACGTGTACATGTGAGTGTGGTGTATTGTGTGTGGGGTGCAGGTGGGCTTGCTTGTGTATGTGTACAAACAGCTCAATATCTTATGTCTTCTGTGTGAAAGATACTTATTTTAGTCATTTATGTTTACAGTTGAAACTTGGGAATTCCGAATTTACACCCTTGCGCATGAGCTTCTTATACCTACCAGAAGATGTTCTACTCTTGTGCTCCTCCTGTCCAAGTTGTGTCTTTGTCCCCGCCAGCCCCACATCTTACTTTTTATTTGCTGTTTTGAGTTGGTATAAGCAGAATTCTCCTCTGAGGAATAATAAGTACTTGCCGCTTGCTGAACTTTTCTCCAATTCATGAATAGTTAGCTTTGGATTTTCTGGAAACATTTTAGTTGAGGAACTGGTATAGAAATTATGACAGCTTTAAGATCATTACCAACTGTGCTTTCCTTAGGTACCTGATGGTTAGTTCTTGAAGCCATGCCTTGAGGTCCGAGTTTGCCTGCATTTGAGACAGTGGCTGGCAGATGCCTGGTTATGACTTCTCTAGCTTATCGCTGATGTGCTCCACTGGCTTAGGGTGAGGCTCAGATCTCCAAGAGCTCAGATCTGGTGATGGAAGGAAAGAGGCTGTCATTGAATGTGGAGCTCAGTTTCAGTTAGACTGGATAACTAATTGAGTACCCTGGATGCACCTCTTTGTCTTGTCCTCAGTGCTGGATTACAAATGCCTGTTGGAGTACATGGCTTTAGGTGAGTGCTAGGTAGGTCCTTATGCTAACTTTCGGCCTTATACTTACACACCAAGCGCTTTTTTTTTTTTTTTTTTTTTTTTGGTTTTTCGAGACAGGGTTTCTCTGGCTTTGGAGCCTGTCCTGGAATTAGCTCTGTAGACCAGGTTGGTCTCGAACTCACAGAGATCCGCCTGCCTCTGCCTCCCCAGTGCTGGGATTAAAGGCATGCGCCACCATCGCCCGGCTTCACACCAAGCATTTTATTTACTGAGCCATCTTCCTAGCCTCTCCCCAACTCTATGTGCCAGGAATTTAACCTGCTGTGGAAATTTTGGGAGGCCATGCATAATGAGTGTTAATTTCAGTACAAGGACTCTGCTCTCCTACGTGTATGAATGTGGGCAAGCAAAAGGACTTGGGATGGGGCCATTGCTAAGCCACATGAGGATGCAGTGTAAAGGTCCTCATCAGAATTATCTTAAGAGTACTTAGCTTCTAGAAATATGAGAAAAACTATTTATCCTCATCATTATAGAGAATATTCAAAGTATTATTCTTGGATACTTGGATACAGTAATAGAAAATGGACTAAAACAAACTGTTCATTGGATGGAGGCTCTTGTCTGTTCCTTGGAGACCTCAGGCAGTACCTGATTTAGTTATATGGTATTCTTGGGGTTATCAAGAAGTTTCTAGTGGGCCCAGGTAATACCTTTCTCTATTAGAAATTAAGAGAGTATGAAAATGTGTATCATGGGGCTCTGATAAATTTGTTATTCTATTTTGAAAAAACATTTTGTATATGATAATTATCTAGACCCTGCATTAAAAATACCCTAAAGTTATTAGTTATATTGATATAATTTTATGTCACTTAACTGTTGAAAGTTTCTGCTTTTTTAAAATTAAAGGTAAAGATATGTTATTTTTAATTTTATATTAATCCTAATGAGTCTTCTGGGGGGCAGTTGGCATAGTCACAGCTTTTTACTTTTGTAATGTTACAGTAGAAACTTGAACTTGTTATATAGTTGTGTGACTATTGCTGTTTGATAAGTTCTAAGATGTTAAAGAGCTTGATAAAAGGCAATCATGAGTTAAAATTTTTTGATCCTTATAACTAAAGCTACTTTCTAAAAGGCCCTATCAATTGTATACTCATAGATGTATGAATGTGCAGCTTTTCACTCCTTTTCGCAACATTGTTAAAATATCTTTGACTTAGGATAAATTACATGTATTTCCTAAATAGTTAACTTAGCTATAAGTTTTAATCCTTTAGGAAGATGGAGAATTCCATCTATGCCCCTCTCTGTTTGCCTATAGTCGGGTAAAAACAAAACATTCGTGTAGTCCAGTACTCCTGATGCTGAATTCTATTAGTGTTTGATTTCTGAAGTTCTGTTGCATTTTTATTTTGGCAGTGTTTTTTTTATATAAGATTTTTAGATTGCCAGTTTTTTTTTTATTTGATGCTATACATGTTGTTCATGTGTTTTCTGCATTACATTGTGTCTGTTGAAACACCTGCTGTCTTTATCTCCTTTCTCTGAGCATGCCTCTCTCATCTGTGGTTTCCTTTAAGATTTTCTGTTTTTAGCAGGCACGGATCATTGACTAGTGTAGATTTCTGATAACTGTTCATTTAAGATGCTCTCTACAGCTTTGCTATGCTTCTGTTTGCCGTAGTCAGCCATAAATCTCAGTATTTTTCATACAAGGACTACCATAGTGATACCAAAGAGTAGATTTGATTACTGAGATGGCTTCTGAGTAATGGGTAAGTATTGTATACGGCGTGGATACTCTGTACAGTCTGCTGGATACTATGGGCCTGTAGGCCGAAGATGGATGCCCCAACCGTACAGGAACTTTGGGTGACTGTCCAGGCAGGGAGATGTCTCTGCCATTTCTAGAGTTTGGAAGTTGCTTATTTCTTGTTTGCTTAGGTAATATTGTATCCTTCTGGAGTCTTTGATGGAGTTGAAGAATAGATAGATAGTTATAGTTTTCCATTGTGATGATAAAAGATAAAGTAGAATTGTAATTGTAATTCTTGCTTGTTAACTGTTTTGTTATATGTAATTTTACTATGTTAAAGTGAAAGCCTTTCCTTTTTGTTTAAACAGAAAAAGGGGAAATGATGTGGGAAGGTCATTTGTCTATCTGTTGCTTTCATTGGTTAATTAATAAAGAAACTGCTTGGCCTCATAGGTCAGAACATAGGTGGGTGGAGTAAACAGAACAGAATGCTGGGAAACTGTTTTCATTATTGTAGCTCTGTAATAGAGTTTGAAGTCAGGGTTGATAATGCCTCCGGAAGTTCCTTTATTGTATAGGATTGTTTTGGCTATCCTGGGATTTTTGTTTTTCCATATAAAGTTGATTATTGTTCTCTCAATGTGAAAAATTTTGTTGGGATGTTGATGGGGATTGCATTGAATTTATAGATTACCTTTGATAGAATTGCCATTTTTATTATGTTGATCCTGCCAATCAAAGAGCATGGGAGATCCTTTCATTTTCTGGTGTCCTGTTCAATTTCTTTCTTCAAAGCCTTAAAGTGCTTGTCAAATAGATCTTTCACTTCCTTGGTTAGTGTTACCCCAAGATACTTTATGCTATTTCTGGCTATCGTGAAAGGTGAAGTTTCTGTGATTTCCCTCTCTGCTTCTTTATCCTTTGTGAATAGGAGGGCTACTGATTTTTTTGAGTTGATCTTGTAACGTGCCACATCACTGAAGGTATTTATCAGCTGTAGGAGTTCTTTGGTAGTGTTTTTGGGGTCACTGATTGTCAGGAGCCGTGTCCCCCCAAAATTTACAGGAAGCACCGCCGTGAGGAGTTTTTGCAGAGGGCTTCACTTCTCAATTGTATTGAGAATAGTCTTATTGACCAAGCCTATCCCACACCCAAATTAACTGTTAATAGAGAGTTATCTCTTAGCAGAACCTGCCTCACATTCCAAACTATCTAGACAACTAGGTGGGGTCACCTTGTGACTTCCTGACCAAGGAATCGTGACCTGGCCTAGGTGATGGGCGTGGACCACGTGGCAAGACCCCATGCCCCAGCCCCCAAGCTCCCCATTCAGGGGCTATATAAGCTGTAACCATGACTCTAAAAAACGGAGGCTTTGACAAATAAGCTTAGCCTCCTTCCTGCTTATCAGCCTATGTCTTTCAGGTGGTGCCTCTCCGTGACCCTGGAATAACTGGCCAGCCAGGCGGGTTACAAACCCTAGACAGAGTAACCCGTCGAGGCGGTCTACACATAAATTCATCCACATTTTCTCAATATTAACTATCACATCTCATCTATATGGAAATTAGTTTATTTCTGAAGCCATAGAACTGTCCTTTTCAGTTATTAGCACTCACACAGTGAAGAGAATTTCCTGGGACATTCTTTTTGATGTTATCCATAAATGGAACAGTTGCTCTTCGTTCCAGCTGACTGGACTGTTTCCAAGACTGACTTCCTCTGCTCAGTGTGTCATCATAGTTTTCAGCCTCAATTTTCTGTTTAGCTCTTGGACCTCTTCCAAGATGAGCAGTTTCTAACCATCTTAGGTGTAGTGATCCTACTTCCCCCAAGGATTTTCCTAGATTCTAAAGATGTCAGTAAGGGTGACATGAGGATAGCTAGAAAAGCTACTTTAACTATACTATACAAAAAGAAATTTGTAAAATAAGACACTAGTAACAACAGAATAAAAATAATCTAAGGTGAATCTCTTAAATCAGTGCTTTTCAAGCAATTGATGTAGCACCTGATTTTTAATTTCCAGTCTCTTAATAACAGTTTATACAGCTAACACATTTGTCACATGTTTTGATCAGATGCTTTGAGAGCATTATCTGATTACTTCTACAAAGGCTACTAAGTAGCCACTCCCAGTCCCTGTACCTACAGTAGAGCAGCATCAGTAAGATGTCTCTAACTAGTCTGTCGAGGTCACTTTGAATAATGGTGTGGATCCTAAAAGCTGAGCATTGAAGCTTGGAAAAGTACATGATTTGCTTAATATTAATAACTGTTAAGTAGTTTAGTATAGGCTTATTCTATTCAAGCCAAAATTTTGTCATGTCTGAGAAGAATATTATTAATAATGTATAAAAATAAGAACTTTACTTTTGGGGTTGAAGTCCTGGGGACTTAGATTTTCTATATTTTGGATTTCTGAAACAGCTATGATCTACCTTTAGAATCAAGAAAAAATCAATACATATAAAAGTAAAATATCAAAACAAGAAAAAAAGAAATGTACAACAGTGAAAATGATAAAATTTTAAAGTAGTTAATTTTCTTCATATAATTAGAGTAATGGGTAATTTGGAAGAAGTTTGAGGAGCTAAAACCTGAAAAATGGTCAGAGACAGCGTTGATGAATGGTTTATAGGTGTAATAGTCCCTGCTTTCTGTTTGTTGGACAGTACAAAAGAAATATTACAGAGCTGGCTAATTTTTAGCAGAGATTAATTTTGATCCTTTTTAAATATTTTAAGGTATAATTTATAAGGCTATATATGTGGGTTTATAAAATATGCTAGTTGTGACATTGTAGCCAGCTTTCCTTTGAGTGATGACTTAGATGGTAGAAAAACACAGGACTATGATAAAGTGACTGAGATTAGTGTTAGTTGTGGTTGGAAATACCTCATCACTGTTTATGTGTCAGAATGTAATTTTGAGACGGTAACTAAACTGTGTGTTTGATTGTAGCCCTGACTCTGGTTGGACTCTCAATACTTGTTCATGTTTTAACCTTGGGCATGTTACTTAACCTCCATCGGCGTTGGCTTCCCATTAATAAAACAGAATTAAAACAGTGCTTTCCTTCTAAGACCATCATGAAGTTTAGAAACAGTTATCTATATAGTTTTCTGTGCCTCTGTGTGTGCATATATAATCCTACACAGTAGAAATGTGGACTAATATCTACTGGGTAATGAGCTTTAAATAAAGACTTATGTTGCCTCTGTTCTCATGATTAGAAGACATTTTATAAAATGTATTTAACAACAATGAGAAAATGGCTTTAAAATATCAACAGGGGCTGGAGAGATGACTCAGAGGTTAAGATCACCGGTTGCTCTTTGAAAGGTCCTAGTTCAATTCCCAGCAACCACATGTGTAACACCCGATTCTGTGTTACACCCTTGGTACAGTTCGCATTGCCACTGTACCGCATATGAGTTGGGCGAGGGCCTGGAGGTTGAAAGAACACACAAAGAGACCAGGGTCATTCGAAAGGAGATCAGCCGAATGCCCTTTATTCAGACTTGGGGAAGTCCTTAAGTACCTAACTGCTGCACAAGGACCTCCGCCCAGGCAGGTGGAAAATTACCATACCAACAAAGGAGTCAATGCCCTACAGCTAATCACCAGGCGGGGCAGGAAGAGCCCAGGAACAAACAGGATGCTTAGTTAGCTGACCAGAAACTGTCCCCGCAAATGCACCCCAGGAACAAGGGCAGACTCGGGCCCTACACACATGGTGGCTCATAACCATCCATAATGAGATCTGGTGCTCTCTTCTGGCCTACAGGCATACATGCTGGCAGAACACTGTATACAGAATAGATAAATAAATCTTAAAAAATAAAATATCAACAGTGTCATGGTTGGTATCTGAAAAACGTCACACTTATTTTTGTTGTTTTGTTCTTAGTTTCTCGGGAGTAAAGACTTTTACATATGTTTAACTTACTGTTTTCTCTTTTATAGTTTATCAGAGAAGATATGAAATATAAAGATGCTACAAATAAACATAGTCATCTGCACAGAGAAGATAAGCACATAACTGTTGAGGATTTGTGGAAACAGTGGAAAACCTCAGAAGGTAAGACTGTGCAATGGTCTGAAGTCTCAGCTTGTCTGTTTCTGCCCTGCTTGGCACTGGTAGCCCTACTAATTGCATATATTTTAATGAAATACCATAAGATCATTTACATTAAAACTTTTCTTAGATCCATTAGGTTACAGGCTATTTTTATTTTTAGATAATTTGATATCCTATACTGGACTGAGCAAGATAATGTCTGTTTGAGCTCATTGTGTGAGCTTTTAAATGGTATTATAAATGTTTTATCAAATGAAAGAAAAAAGGATACTAAAGTTTTCTTTTTAGTTGTGAATAATGCCTTAATTCTTCAGGAGCCCAGGAATTTTAAGCTTTTCCTGACGTCCTCTGTGAACCCTGCTAATGCTGTAGTTTACCTTGTGCATTAAGGCTGTGCTCCAAGACCTCCAGAGGAAACATCCTATGCATGCTGTTTCTTCAATGAAGTATAATTCATAAGTTAGGCACAGTAAGAGATTAACAGCAACAATAAGTAACACAGTAGAACAATGTATTGTAATAAATAACAATGTATTATAAATAAAAGTTCCTGATGTGGCCCTTTTTAACTGTCACAGAGCAGGTAGCATATACTGTGCGGATACTCTAGACAAAGGAATAATTAATGTTCCTGACAGATAAGCGTAATATTTTTTATACTACTTAGAACACTCATTTAACACTTAATGGGTTGTTGGTTTCTGGACTTTTCCATCAGTATTTTTCTCACTGAAATGAAATGTTGGTAACTGAAACTACAAAGAAGTGAAACTATAGATGAAAGATTTCTAAAGTTGCAAGATAAAATTTAGTAATTTGTACTTTATTCCTTTTCTGTTTCTAAGTTGTCCAGCTACTTTGTGGACAATAATTTTGAACAGCACAGAAAGCTAAAGTTCCTAGGCTGAGACACGAATGCTAGGAAGGTGCTAAGATTTAAGCAATTTCAATTCATTCAGTTTATTTTGTTTTTCAGTGTCAGTTAACCAAACTATTCCTTTTCTAGTATTCCTATTTTACAAATGCCAAACAGTTGTGTATGACACATATATTTCTCTAAAAGTTTGAATAATGAAACTAAGAAGCTGAACAGACTTTTATAAAAATATAAATAAATGAATTACTAGTTGATTATCAGTTATAACATTAGAAAAGGCAAAATAACAAAAGAGGGCATGTAACTGGAGAACCGGCTAGGGACTCTCTGGAGGAAGGGCTATCTCACTCAGATGGAGTCTGCCAGGTCACACACTCTGCATGGCCAGTCATCACATAGGGAACCTTTTTTTCTTGGGGGAAAATATTTTCAAGGCAAAAAGGAGATGTCAAAAATGCCTTTGTCTGTATTTCTTACTTATTTTACTTATGCGGATTGTTGTAGGCTTGTAGCCTTGGCTTTTACAAACAGACAGCCTTTAAAGCCTTCCTAATTGAGGTCTACAATACAAAATATGCCAAAGGAAAGATTTTGTGGTGGGAATTTCATTATAGCTGTGTCCTTTGCCAACTGTTCACCTAGCAGAGTAACTTACTTAAAATATAAATTGACAGCATTAAATGACTCAGAGAAAAAAGGCAACAAGAATCTTCACAAAGTACTGTAAGCCATGATCTGCACCCAACCCATGCTCCAGTCATGGTCCCCTCTTTGCGCTTTTCTGTTGTCTGTCTCCTTCATTTCCCACTCCATCCTCACGGGACTGGCCATTTTCCTTCTCAGTGTGCAGATGCAGATGTTCTTTTACCTAGCTCCAGTATCTCCTTCCTTAAAGTCCTTATTAAGGGCTAGTCTCCCGATGGGATCTACTTTTTTTTCCTTTTTGGTTTCCTGATACACATGATCCTTCATATAGTGTTTTTCCCGTCACTTACTATGTTCTAAAGTATTTCAGAATTACTTATTCATGACACCTGTTCCTTACCCACAAGATAAGGCTTAGAGAGAAGAGCCTGTTGTGTTTATTATTAAATTTCTCCATGAGGGAGACTCTGTGCTCAAAAGTCTTCTTGCTGCCCATCTAATAACTTTGTTTTGAGTAGATCTTTTATGATCTGTGAGAATGTTTCAGGTTTGTTTTCTTGTAGTTTAAGACTTTTCCAAGGTAAATAGGCCATTAATCTTCTTTTTCTCATATGCTTTCACTTCTGCCCTTATCTCCTTATTTTATATGTGATAGAAGGATGCTTTGCTGTTAAGTCCATATTGCTTTCCTGACCTCTCACCTCATTTGCTTAGGGGTAAAGGCCTAAGAGTGCTTGTCAAGTTCCTGCTAGCACACATGCCCAGAAGGAAGGAGAAAGGAAATGGTATGTGGAGGATTCAGGCAATATGACCTCACTAAAAGGTTTACAGAGGTGGGGTTGAGTCTCTCTACTCACAGTTATCAAAGAGTCAGGTAGAGCTGGGCATTGTACATTAGAAATAATAAGTGAATACAACTTGATGAAAGGGACTACCTTGTTAAGTTGGGTTGAGGTTGCCTAAAATGAAAGAGAAAGGCAAATCACAAAGATGAGAGCTGAAAGACATCCATGTCAGATGTGGTAGTGGCCAGGTGAGCAAAGAAGAAGAGGATCACAACTTGGTGTGTTGTTGGGGAATGGATATGTTTTGTATATTTTGCTACTACAAATGAAATGTTAACTTGTTTGAAAGTACCTCATGGCATAATGTATTGACACATTTCTAATTACCAGTCATACATAAGATAATACATGTTACATGGGTTATCATATATTTTGTGCCAAGCAGGAATAGCACTGGATATTCTGGGGATTAAAGTTAAATCATACATGGGTCCAGGATGTTCCAAGCAAATTACTGAGTTGGGGGGGGGGATTGAAAGATTGAAATTATAGTATAAGGTGATAGGTCCAACAGTACAATTAAGGCTAGAGTATGGATGGAGCTGGTTCATAGACGGGAGTGACTAGCTCATTAGTAGGATTATTTGCAGAGGTGATATTTGGAATAGACCTTGGAAATTAACTAGTAGGTCTTAGAAAGGAAGGCAGGTTATATGAGAAGGGCAGTTGGGGGTGGATAGGATCAAGATATACTGTGTACATATGAAATTGACAAAGAATAAAAAAGTGAAAAACAAAACTAAAAATAAAAGGAAAATTATAAAGTATAGCACGGATGGTTCCATCTTTAATTATACTTGTGTAATTTTTAAAATTAGAAGTAAAGGTAGCATGCTACTGAAAGTATATGGGCTTCCAAGTCATATAATTTAAGAGATGACTCACAGGGCTAGAGAGATGGCTCAGTAGTTAAGAGCATTCACTGGCTTGCGCTTCCAGAGGTCACAGGTTTGATTCCCAGTGCCCACAGCTCACAACGATCCATAATTCCAGTTCTTGGGGATCCAGTACCTTTTTCTGGCCTCTGAAAATACCTCAGAAACACATCTAATGCACAGACATTCATGCAGGCCAAACATGGACCTTGAATTCTTAAAAATAAGACTCATTATAAATTGTTATTCTGCATTGAACCTTTTTATGCAAAGGTTTTTCTTCTGGGTGTGTTAGTATGGGTGAATTTCTAAATACTGATAAAAAATTTAAAAGCAATAAAAGTGGCTCGCTTATAGAATGTGAATCTTCTATAATGTAAATGAAATGTTTTCTGACACACCAGATGGTCTCTTAGCAAGTGCTGTCTCTGTAGTATTTCTGTATAAACTCAAATGTTGAGCTATGCTTTTTTTTTTTTTTTTGAGACAGGGTTTTTCTGTTTAGCTTTGGAGCCTGTCATGGAACTTGCTCTGTAGACCAGGCTGGCCTTGACTTCACAGAGATCCACCTGCCTCTGTCTCTTGAGTGCTGCAATTAAAGGCATGTACCACCACCCGGCTTAAAGGTTTTTAATAAGTTGAAAAGATTTGTAAAAATTTAGAAAAGTTTAGCTTAAAGCAACTTAAATTATCCTTAATTCTGAAAGTGGAGAGATTTAGGCATTTATAATTGTTATTTTCTTTCTTTTTTTAAAATATTTATTTATTATGTATACAATATTCTGTCTGTGTGTATGCCTGCAGGCCAGAAGAGGGCATTAGACCCCATTACAGATGGTTGTGAGCCACCATGTGGTTGCTGGGAATTGAACTCAGGACCTTTGGAAGAGCAGGCAATGCTCTTAACCTCTGAGCCATCTCTCCAGCCCCTATAATTGTTATTTTCTAGTGTAAATAAACTTAAACACAAAAATGATCTTGGATATTTTCTTTCAGTTTACAACAGCAATTTTTTTTGTAAGCATTATATAAAAGTAAAAAATTCTTGGCCATGGACCTTGAATTCTTAAAAATAAGACTCATTATAAATTGTTATTCTTCATTGAACCTTTTTATGCAAAGGTTTTTCTTCTGGGTGTGTTAGTGTGGGTGAATTCCTAAATACTGACAAAAAGCTACTAGCCTTTTCTGGTTCTTCACTGTTGATTTTTACAGAGACTGAATTGGAAAACATAGATGGACTGAGTAGATACTGTTTGGCATTATTGTCAGAGCTACTCAAAACATAAAACTTGGAGATCCAGTAGCATTTTTGTGGTATCCAGCAACAGAATACTTTGTCTATTTTAGTATGCAAGGCAGTTACTAGTAGGATCCAAGGAAGTGTAAGCCATTTCTTCAAGGAGTGTTAACATTTTTCATAAACACAGATGAAAAGCTAGATAGCGATGTAAGAATGCTTGGTTATATACTACTTTAATGGTGGTGAAATAGGAGTTTAGTAATATGGATGTATTTTTTCTAGAGGATGAATCAATATTGTGGAAGGTATACATTTTCTTAGAGATAAGAAAGGCAGGGATATACATGTTAGCACATTTAACATGAGTAAACAAGTCTTTTAAAATGGTGCATTTAGTGTTAAATTCTTTGAATAAGCACCATTTATTAGGCAGAGATATAATTTCTTTTACTGTATGTGATAGGTCACCAAATATTTCTGTATCTTAGTTCTATAGTATGGGTGAATACTGTCAACTACATCTAGAAGGCAGAAGGTTGTTCATAATCAGAGCTAAAGTGCTTCAAGCAGTGCTGAACTCCAAACAAATGGTCATTAGATATCTGTTTCTGTGAGGAAAATGTGACCATAGTAAGTTAAACAATGGAGTGTCACACTAAGATTCTGCCCTTGTTTATACCAGTGCCAATGAACCGAAAAGTTATTGTCGGAAGGAAGCTGTTGTTTATATGTGGTCTCAGTAGCAAAGATAAAGGTATTCTGGAGGATGGTATCACAGTTAAGAGTAGCAGGGTTTACTGTGTATGTTATATACAGCAGTTCATGTAACATTTTTGTTATCACCTCTAAATATTAGACATTATTGAAGCTCCCAAGAAAGCCTTGTAATAGACAAGAATTATAGAAAGACTTACTCATCCAGACAAGAAGAATATTACCATTGTGTGGATAAAATGTGGGTTTGATTGGGAAGAGTGGATCATCATGGATTCTACAAACGTTATTACAGGAGGACTTGGAAACTTTGCCCCCGTGTTTAGAGGGTATTTGGAGAGTTTTCTTTATGTGGTTTCTGTTTGTTTGCTTGCTTGCTTGTTTCTCATGATTAAACATACTGGTTTTGAGTCCATTAAACTAGTTCACACTGTGGGAGTATTTTGTAAGTGCTTATTAGGAGCAAGGCATTGTCCCAGACTAAGATACTCTGATGAAGAATGCTTCTTTATTCTTGACTTACACCTATCTGTGGCCTGTTAGAGGAGAAAGACCTACTGACAGGTACTTAAGGGATGTTCTGCAGTCGCCTGTTGAGAGCTGTGGGATAGATAGGAAGAGGCCTGCCAGCAGAGGTTAAGTAAGGTGAGTAGGGTGACATTTACCTTGTCACCCTTAACTGGACGTTTCTGCTGGATGAATAGTTCGGAGCTTATTAGTAATTAATACAGCATATTTAAAGAAATACAGTACTTAGTAAGCTTTCTAGCTAATACTGCTTAACAGTTCAAGGTTTAATATTTTTGATCCTGTGTGCAATGCTGTTAGTTTTAGAAGCTGTTGTCAGCTTCAGTATAAGTTTGGGTTTTCATTGCTCACCGAAAGCACCTTAGACAAGGAAGCCCTGTTCCCTGAGATGGAGTCTAGTTTCAGGATTGATAATGCCATCATTTATTTGTACTGCTAACAAAAGTTTCTTAATATTCAAAGCTGCTTCTGTGTAAAGAAAGGTGACACAAAGATATTCTGGTTCACTCTGTCAACCAACATTTAGGGGGATCAATATAGGTTTTGGTAGAAAAGTATTTCATAATCACTCTACATACCAGGCGAACATTTGTGTATGCTGAATATGGGGAGCCAGGTCTCAGAGGACTGGGTCAGAGGATCACAGCTTCCAGGGTTGGATTATGACTTTAAAATCAAACCAAAACAAACAAAACAAATAATACAAAACCTTATACATCATGTAACATGTATCTTTTATTCTTTTATAATCATAATTTTCTTTTTATCATAAAATCCTGAATTCAGAGAACTCTCAACAATAAGTTTCTTTATTTCTTTATTTAGACAAGCTGTCACTATGTAGCCCAGGCTGGCCTTGGGTTTTCAGTTCCCTTGCTGCACCTCCCAAGCACTGGGATTACAGGTGTGTAACACCATGCCTAACTTTGATCTGCCTTGATCACCAGCCTATGTTAGCATTAGTTCTTGTGTTTCTTCATTCCAGAACTTTCTGTCAGGCTTGTTCTGATTTATTATTTTTCATATTTCCTATTTCTCTTGACATGCCTTCTTTTACTTCATGGCATTGGAGTTTGGGACACTTGCCAGACTAAATACCTTTTTTTTTTTTTTTTGATTTTTTTCGAGACAGGGTTTTTCCGTAGCTTTTTGGTTCCTGTCCTGGAACTAGCTCTTCTAGACCAGGCTGGCCTCGAACTCACAGAGATCCGCCTGCCTCTGCCTCCCAAGTGCTGGGATTAAAGGCGTGCGCCACCACTGCCCGGCTTCTAAATACCTTTTTAACTTGTAAAATATACATAAGTTTGATACAATTATATAGTCTCTAATAAGTTATAGAGACCCCGCTCAGAAGGTAAGAGACCTACTGTCACATCTCTACTCTGGAAAGTTGACCATTTTTTATCTTTTGTAGTACATGAAGTAAATGTGTTTTGAGGCTCATACTTCTTATGAAACTCAACAAGTTTTCTGGTATAAAATTCATAGAATGAAGGCCAGGTGGTGGTGCATGCTCTTAATCCCACCACTCGGGAGGCAGAGGCAGGTAGATCTCAGTGAGTTCAAGGCCAGCCTGGTCTACAAAGCAAGTTCCAGGACAGCCAGAACTGTTACACAGAGAAACCCTGTCTCAAAACACAAAACAAAACAAAAAATGAAACACCAAAGGCAGGGGGGTGGGTCTTCATTTCATGAAGACTTACGCACTCAAGAAGTGTTATTTTCTGATTGTTTGTGACTTGTCCTTACTCTAGTTCTTTATGCTTGAGTGGGCCTACATTTTTCTGCATTCATAAATGTGAGGCTTGCAGAACAGTAAGAGAACCCTTTGCAGAAGTTAAAAATGAGGATTGTCCGTTTCACTGTTGGTGATAGATTACTTAGAAAACAGCAGTTTTTGATTAAAAAAAAATATGATTATTTTTGTTTGCTTGCTTTTTACCATTTCCCCAGCAGTTGGGAATCAGTTGCATATGGATATGTGTTGAATTTTGTCTTATCAGTCCTTGGTTTGGAAAGGGGATAGGTAGGAGGGACTGTGAGTATAATCTCAATCTCTCTCTCTCTCTCTCTCTCTCTCTCTCTCTCTCTGAGAAAGCTTTCGCTGTAGTTTTCGAGCCTGTCCTGAAACTAGCTCTGTTGACTGGACTGTCCTTGAACAGAATGAAAGGTTTCTAAAATTGGATTTTGGTGATAGCAGCACAATAAAATGGACTTAACTCTGCTTGGTTATACTCGTAAAAAGGGTGAATAAGTAAATTTATGTTATTTATTTTGTCATTAAAAAAAAAACCATCAAAGAGAGTGAGATAAGTGGGAATGGTGATTAATACCTTGTTAAAGAGATAGTCACTGGGCTTTGGTGGCGCACGCCTTTAATCCCAGCACATGGGAGACAGAGGCAGGCGGATCTCTGTGAGTTCGAGGCCTGCGGAGTGAGTCCCTGTCTTGAAACACAAAGAAACAAAACAAGAAAAAAAAGGAGAGAGAGGCCGGGCGGTGGTGGCGCACGCCTTTAATCCCAGCACTCGGGAGGCAGAGGCAGGAGGATCTCTGTGAGTTCGAGACCAGCCTGGTCTACAAGAGCTAGTTCCAGGACAGGCTCCAAAACCACAGAGAAACCTTGTCTCGAAAAACCAAAAAAAAAAAAAAAAAAGAGAGAGAGAGAGAGGGTAGAAGTAGTTGATGTGAAAGGGAATTGAATGGTAGTTGCAAATGGGCAGTATGATTAAGCAAAAGAGTTTTTCTTGGGAACAAGTAGATATGATTGTACTTAAAACAGGGAAGCACTTGACAGAAGCACAAGAAAAAAAATCATCACAGCTAGTAATTTTGAATAGCCATGTATGAGAGGTTGTCTGCCTCTATCTTCACATTTAACAACAGCATCTATTTCCTTTAGGAATAATTGTATTTTGTGTTTGAGCTGGGCGGTGGTGGCACAAGCCTTTAATCCTAGCAGGTGCGAGTGAGTTCAAGGTCAGCCTGGTTTACAGATTGAGTTTCAGGACACCCAGAACTGTATAAACCCTGTCTCAAAAAAAAAAAAAAAAGAGTGGTGGTGGTACACACCTTTAATCCCGGCTCAAGAGGCAGAGGCAGGCAGATCTCTGTGGGGTTGAGGCCACCTGATCTACAAAATGAGTTCCAGGACAGTCAGGATTGTTACACAGAGAAACCCTGCCTTGAAAAATCAAAAAAGGAAAAAAAAAAAAGTGACTCCAGGCCTGCTCACCATTTTCAAATCTTTCTTCGAATTCATTGCTCATTGGAGATTAGAACAACAATCCTTGTTAAGCAATGACCTTAACTTTTTGGAAGACATTGGAGATAATAGGAGAAAAGAGGTGAGGAGGAAAAAGGTCTAAGAAATTCTTTACTCTATAAATTGCCTTATGCATTTGTTTAGTTTCTCAATTATATATTGTAAGCTTATAAAATGCTAACATCATTCTTTTACATGTTTTAACCAATACCAAATATTTTGTGGCAGAATTTAATGATAATGCTACTCTAGCTCTCCCACGGTGAATAATAATAGGTTTCTGTATATTGTACCAGCTGTATTCCACTGATCTAGAGCCTGTGGCCTTAGCAAAGGTAAGCACATTCCACATTGGAGTGTGAGATAGTTGAAGATTTATCTGCTTTGGTAGTTGTCTGAATTCATATAGTCTGTTTTTAAGAAGCATGCTTAATTGCATGGATTTGACTATGACATTAGACTAAATTCTCTTTTTGAAGTGTAATTGAAAACTTTGAAAGAGAGTAGGTTAAGTTAGTCTATTTTAAGGCTAGGTCTAGATTCTTTGAATAGTTTTTAGAAATACCCCCCCCCCCCCCAATGTAATCTCTCTAGCTTCTAAGAAAATTTGTATAATGTTTGACACTGGAGGTTGATTTCATCACAGAACTAAATGCTAATTCCTGTGCATAACTGATTGTTAGCTACGCTTCATGGTAGTATTCAGGCATCTATACTGGCCTGATTTTGGGGTGTACACCCTTAGCTGCAGCCACTAAGAGCACCTCCTATGCACATTCTCTTTTAAAAGGGCCCTGCCCACCTCCCATCAATCTCTCTTTCTCTGTCTCCATCTGTCTGTGTTTCTGTCTCTTTCTCTTTCTTTCCTCTTCTCTCCTCCCTTCTCCTCCTCTCTTCTCTTCTTTACTCCTATCCCCAGAGACCAATCTCCCCTCTTCTCTCCCCCCTTTTCCCATTCACTTCCCCCAAAGTTTCAGGGCGTCTTTCTCTTGTGCAACACTTTTTCTAAATTACAACACTTCATTGACTGGTTTGAAATTGCAGCATAATATATTTTTCTTCTTTTCTCTTTTTGCTGTAGACCTTTAAAATCTGAACACTTTATTTTAGTAAGTTTGTTCCTCCTCCTCCTCCTCCTCCTCCTCCTCCTCCTCCTCCTCCTCCTCCTCCTCCTCCTCCTCCCCGTTCTTCCCTTTCTTTTTCTCATTTTCTTTCTTTTTTCTGTTTTCACATGTAGACTTAATGTAATGAATACTTTTTGGTAAGGAAATTGATCATTAACAGTTTCCTTCATTGCAAGGGTCAAAGGTGAGATTCACTTCCTTCATTCAGTCAGTAACCAATAATTACTTAGTTATTTCTGTGAGGCATGCATTATTCTAGACATTGGGAATAGATATTCAATAAAGTAGCTATGCTACCCTCATGGAATCAATAATTTCAGGGAGAGAATGAACACATTTGAATATCCATGTGCGTATAGGTACATTTACAATCATACAACTGCTGGTACAGTTACGTGATAAAACTATGACAGGGTAAGAAAATAGCTAGTGATTAGGGAGGACAAGAGCTGTTTAAATAATATAGCTATTATTTATTAAATTATAGGCTGTGTGTGTGTGTGTGTGTGTGTGTGTGTGTGTGGACTGCCCATGCACATAAAAGCTTGAGGTTGATGGTGGAAATCTTTTCCACTTGTTCTTCCACTGTATTCTTTGAGGCATGGTCTCTGAATCAGAGGTGAAGCTAGCTGATGTCTGTAGTCTTGCTAGCTGGTTTGCTCTGGGGATTCCCCATCTTGGCCTTCTGAGGCTGAAATTGCAGGGAGGTAGACGCACTTCCCCCGGCATTTCCTTGGGTTCTGGGGTTCTCTTACTTACAAAGCAAGTGCTTTAATGTTAAGCCATCTTTCCAGTCTTGTCTAGAAGTTTTGACAAAGTATTTTTGTCATTCTTTTGGAAAGATTATTATAGTTGCTGTGTGGATATGGAGTCAAAAGCAAAACTTGAGAGCTTCTGTTGAGGCTCTTAAGCAGAGGTGGATGATCTGGTGAGGACAAGGTGTCAGGGAGGTCAGTTGTTTTCAAATATAAAAGAATGACTGGCAGTATTTACTGTGGAATTGGATTCTGGATAATTGCAGAATGAGAATGAGAATAAAGGTTTTGTGTTTCTATGGTGTTACAATTTGGGAGGATTTGAATGATTAGGAAAAATACTGATTGAGTGGTTTTTAATGATGCAATGAGGTGGAGGACTAAGGGCTATGAAGTCAAGAAACAGTAAGATTTGAGAGAGAACACTGAGAAGTGTCTAAAGAGAAAGCCACAGAATGTGAGGGTCTAGAAACCTCTGGAAGAACATGCTTTAAGAATGAGTACAGAATCCAGAGAGTTCAAGCCACAGGACAGCAGGCTTCTTAAGGTTGAACTGACGTAGAGGTCATTAGTGCTCTTTGTAGACACAGGTTTCATGCTGGTAGCCAAGTAAACATGGGTTGGATTAAACAGAAAGCGAAGACAGTCAATACTGTTGACTTCCTGAGGGAGCATAGCGAACGAGGCTCTGATACCAGAAGGCAGACACGAGATGAAGAAAGTTATTGTGGGCTTGAAATGACCTAGCTGGATGTGTCACAACACCTGTAACTCCAGCTCCAAGGAATCCAGCCCCCCTTCTAGCCTCTGCGATTTACACTTGCATGCTCAGACTCACACATTCCCATAAAGAAAAAGCTTTTAAAAAAGTTACTGTATTTTAAAGGATATGAAGTTTCCAGTGTTTTCAGCAGTAATTGATATGGAGGAAGACTGAACTATCACAATTGAAAAGCGACCCTTACGAGCTGGAAAGTGCAGGTGTATAATTAGACTTCTCATGTTGGTCTCACTATTCCCCTCCCCCCTTGAGACAAGGTTTCTCTGTGTAGCCCTGGCTGTTCTAGAACTAACTCTGTAGACCAGGCTGACCTGAAACTCAGAAATCCGCTTACCCCTGCCTCCTGAGTGTTGGGATTAAAGTTGTGGTTTCACTGTCTGATGAGTCAGGATTTGATTTGCTGTTTCCTAGAGTGTAGTTCTTGGGCTCTGTAGGCTTGCTTTTTCAAGGATGATGACCAAAGGGAAGAAGGCGTCTTCCTTGCCTGTGCTAGTTAGAAAATGCCAGGAAGTCAAATCCAAACCTATCATCGTTACATCCATGGTAGGTCTTATGGTTACTTCTCCCTTCTTTCATTCCCTCAGCTGATCAGAAGGAGAAAATGGAGTACCTAGCAGCACCCAGACCGTGCAGCCCAGTTAACAAGAGCAGCTAGACTGAGAAGAGCAGACAAGGACAGCCTTAGAGGCTGGCTGGGCGTGGTGACATGTGTCTTAATCCCAGCACTTCAGAAACTAGAGCAGACAGATCTCTATGCATTATAGGCCAGCTTGTTCTATATAGGGAGTTCCAGAACAGCTAAACAAATAAAGACCAGTTAATGTACTGGCTTCAAGAAAATCACTAATTGGACAATTAATAGACTTTTTTAAAATCTACATAATAAAATTTTTGTTTTTAAATTTTGTTTCATAATTGAAATAAATCAAATTTAGAGAAATTGCCAGAACCAGAAAAAAAATTCCTTTTGCTGTTTGTCCAGATAACCCCATTGCCCATCCCAGTTTTGACATTTGTCCTAATAATGACTTAGAGCTGAAAAGTGTGGGATTATGTATGATGCCCAGTGTGTTCCTAATTTAGAAACAAAAACTGCTACAAAATGATCTTTTCATTGCTTCTTTTTTTGTGGCATATGTGTCAGTTTTGTTTTAATTCCAGTGGTTTTTCTTTGGTTACTTACTGAAGATAGTGTCTGCTGCATTTCTGTAAGTGGACTTTGATCTCTCTTTTATGACATTTTTGTTTTTGCTTGACACAGGGTTTCATGTAATCCATGCCTGCATCACACTGGCTGTGTAGTTCAGGTGTATAGCTACACTCAGTTTTATACAGTGCTGGGCTTTGAACTCAGGGCTTTGTGTGTACTGCCTAAGAACTCTGCCCACTGAGCTGTGCCCCAGCCCCTTTTCTGAGGCTGTCACTTGAAAACTGTGTAAAAATATCATATTCCTCATATCATTTTCTCCCACTTGTTTTAGTGTCCTTTAGATTTTTTCTTGGATTAACTGTTATATTGATAATTGCCAAATGGCAGCTTTTCAGATTCCATCATTCTTCAGTTTATTAGTTGGCATCCTACCGCAAGAGATTTAAGTAGAGTTCATTATTAACATCTTGTCCTGTGAGGATGCAGGTTGATAATAGACATGTCTTGGAAGTAGCCCCTAGGAAAGAGCAACCACAGTGTCTCACTGGCTCTTAGAAGACTCAGGTCTGCATGTATTCGCTCATACTGCCATTGATGCCAACTTTTCTCTTTTATTCTGTGGGTTTTCATTTTGCAAGTCTTACTTTGATGCTCAAATGCCCAGTGTTGGCAAATGGTCTTCTATGCTGCCTTTAGTAAACCTTAAATGATCCCCTCTGTTCTTGATCCCTTCCTTTTTGACCCGAGACGGTATTATATAGATGCATCATGTTGATTCTCAGTGCTAGTCTTGGAAACACTGATTATTTTAGTAGATGTTTATTTAGAAATTAAGATTCTAGCAAGAATGTTACTCCTAGGATATTATTCTTAGATTTCTCAGTGGTCAAACTTAAACATTATAGCTTATTTATATTTCTTAATTAAAAATCCCTACTGTACTGGCCCATTCTCTTTGGAGGGATTTCTTGCTCAGCCTAGATACAGTGGGGAGGACCTTAATGTTGCCTCAAAGCTATGTGGTAGATTTTGTTCACTTTTCATGGGAAGCCTTATTCTCTCTGAGTAGTGGTTGAGGGGAGGATAAAGGGGGTGAAGGTGGATGATTTGGGAGGAGGGGAAAGAGTGGAACTGGGATTGGTATGTAAAATAAGAAAAAATAGTTAAAAAAATAAAAAACCCATGGGCTCAGTGTAATTGTTTATACCTCTAATTTCAGTCCAATACTATTGAGTTGATTTTAACTTAATGCTTCACTGTTTGTATCTCCCTTCATTGACAATAAAGTGGATAGGCTGTTATTCCCAGCATGTTTACTTACTCCTTCCTCCTGTTTATAGTCCTTTTGCTGACCCCATCAGACTGCTGCTGCTGCCTCACTCCAGACCCTGCCTTGTGTGGGTTGCTGCCACGATAGGGCTGTTATCCCATTACATAGGTGCTGGTCAGCAGTAACTTTCTTTTCATCCATATACGGAACTTGGCTACTTCTGAGCAATAGAAAGATTGTTGAGATTTGGAGAAAAGTTGGAGGAAGCCTTAGAGGGCACTATTCATGTCTTTGGGTAAGTGAGTCTGTCAGTGTGGATTTATGTTTACTGGAGCACTTTATTCCTAGTTTGCACGTCTTATGTAACTAACTGCTGAGCTGCTGACAAACAAAGGTCCTCTGTAAATGAGCCTGTTTAGTAACTTAGTATTTTAACCATTGTGCCACTGCTCAGAATTGAGGGAACTTTTCCTAAAAGTTGTTTTTGCCACAATAACATTAAACCATGACTATATATTCTAAACAAAACCTAAAACATTCCATACCAAGTAACTATAGTCAATAATATTTATGAACCACTAGATTTTAAAATGCAAAATGTACTAGGAAAATTCTTATGTAGTTGGAGATCAGACAAAATTTTGTGAGTAAAATTAGCAAGACTCTTTCTGCCATTGGAATTGGTGAGATTTTCAATTTTTAAGGAAAACAGGAGTTTCAGGTTGTGAATGTTTGATGTGATAGTGAGCAGTGAGCGCTCTGTTTCTACCCCTTTAATTCACTGGCCTTTAAAAGAAGGATTTCTTAGAATTTTTTTCCTCTTTTTTTTTTTTTTTTTTTTTTTTGAGTTGGGGGATGTTTGGCTCCCTCAAAAATGAATGTATTTTGTTTTATCATGTTCTGTGATAGTCCTGATAATTTTTGGATCCCAGTATTTTATTTATCCAGTACCTAATATTAATTACCATGTGCCTGGTAAATATTTGCTGTATGAAGAAATACTAAGTGGACTGTATAAAGATTTTTTTTAACATACTTAATTGACTTTGTTTTTCTTGTGCCTTATATGGTGGCCGCAACTGGAGTCCTGGTCCTCAGAACAGAGACTCTGGTGCAGGTTTTCACAAGATAGTCAGTATATTCTTGATAAGAAGTCTTGGTGAACACAGTCTCTTTCCAGAGGTTTGGGGTGGGGGGTGTCAGATTGCTTAGAGATGACATCAAAGGTGGCCTTGGCAAAATTGTTCAAGGTGGCATTGTAGCCCCTAGCTGATGTGTGGCAGTCAGCCCCTAGCTGATGTGTGGCAGTCATTAGTACCGGCCATCAGCAGCAGCTTCCTGGGCACAATAGCAGAGATGATGCCAGGGCCAGGGATGAGATGGACTAGCACAGAGCCACCGCTGCCTGTCATCTTCCATAGAACAGTGTGGGGTTGCCCAGTCTTGTTCCTCAGTAGCCTCTCCCCACAGGAATGATGGAAAGCTTGTCCAAGATGATGGCCCTTTGGATGGCAGTGGCTACATTATTGAAGCTCTTAACGTCAAGACCAGCATGGCCATTGTAATATTCATATCTTAGGGTTTCTATTGCTGTGAAGAGACACCATGACCATAGTAACTTATAAAGGAAAATCATTTAATTGGGACCAGCTTACAGTTCAAGGTTTAGTTCATTATTATGGCAGGAAGCATGGAGGTATGCTGACAGACATGGTGCTGGAGAGGTGGCTAAGAGTTCTGCATCTGCAGGCAGCAGGAAGAGAGAGTGACACTGGCTTAAGCATTTGAAACCTCACATCCCAACCCCAGTGACATACTGCCTTCAACAAGGCCACACCTCCTAATAGTGCCATTCCCTATGGCCCATGGGGACCATTTCCATTCAAATCACCACACCCCAATAGTGACAAATCCTTGAACCTGGTCTTTTGGAAATACTCCCAGGGAAAAGTCAATCTCATAATCCATAATGGGCAGGGAGAACAGGTATGTCTCCTCCAGGAACTTGATCTTCATGTCACCAGGTGGCACATTTTGTTGATAGGGGATCTACTCATTATCTTTGGCCCTCCCTCTAAGAGCTAAATCTGAGGAAGCTTTGTTGGCCTCCTAAATCCTGGGCCTCCAGGTCCTCTGGGACCTCCTGCTACACCAGTGTCACCTGCCATTTTCACCAAGAAGCCATTTTTTAAGACTTAAAAAAAGAAGAGGAAAGAAAGCGACACAAAATGAAAGGAAGCATTTCTAAAGCTAGTACTTAAAAATATGATTTTTGCTTGATATATTTTTTAGAAAATAGCATATTCATCACTTTATGACATAGCCACACTTTAGAAAAAATTTGTTGCTTTATCTAGAAATGCCACTAAGAGAAATCAGTCAAAATTAACTTCTTCCTGTTTGCCATATTTGTTTAATAGAATCATTTGTGTCATATTCATGTACCCACAACTCATTTATTTAGTACTTCACAGTTGTTGATATGTCGAGAATATTCAGGTAAAGGAAACAATGCCGATCTTGAAAGGGATTATTTCATTTGATATGAAACAGTATTTAAAATAAAAAGAAGCTGAGCGGTGGTGGCACACGCCTTTAATCGCAGCACTTGGGAGGCAGAGGCAGGAGGATCTTTGTGAGTTCGCGGCCAGCCTGGTCTACAAGAGCTAGTTCCCGGACAGGCACCAAAGCTACAGAAAAAGACTTATCTTGTCAGTGCCTGTGGAGGCCAGAAGAGGGCAGCAGACCTCCAGGAGCTGGAGTGACTCCACCTGATATGGGTGGAGGGAACTGAACTCTGGTCCCCTGAAAGAGTAACAACTGTTCTTAAATGTAAGCCGTCTTGCCATTATCTCAGTTCATTATTAAAAGAAGAAATCTGAATATAAAGGGTAAAATGCATAAACATTTAGCTACTCTGTTCCTGAGGTAATAAATTTGTTCTATGACACACAAAGATGTTTAATAAAACTGGATTAAACATGTTTTTTCTTACAGCCATTGAGCATGTTGCTGTTGTTTAGTCATTTCTAGAGAAAACACTCAAGAATTTGCATATTCAGTATTTCCTGCATTTGTGATTTAAAATATAAACCTAGTAATGTTCAGATATTTGAATGAATCATTTCTACATTTTGTTACAGGTTTAGGGACTCAGTATATCTATGAGTTCATTTCTTTGTTATGTTTTTGTTACCTCTCACTGTCTTTATAGGAGTAACCACTGGTAATATACATAGTTTAAATAATTGTTTTGGTTTATGGTAGAAAAAGGTTACAAAGCCCTGTATAGCTGAAATTACTATTGGGAACAGGATATCCCTATAGTTTTTAAGTTTTGAATATCCAGAAATTTGCTAATGTCATTTTATGTTTTAAAAAGTCCTACACAATTCTTACATGATGCAAAGCAAATATATAGAAGTATTCACACAACTACTACTCTCTGAACCTCCCAGGTGCAGGGCGTGACTCTACGTGTCCAAATGTAGCATGATGCAGGGATTTAATCCATGTCAGAGACATGTCCTACTGGTTGACATGCAACTAGGAATTTATATTCTGGCTCTGTTCTAAAGATAAACCTTTCTCCGGGCAGCCGGCTGTCAGGAGTGCCACTCACAGGGACTACTGTACGTAGTCCATGGAACCAACTGAGAAAGATGCAGCAGGCCTGCAGCTTTCTACCCTCATAAGAGGTTGCTTTCTCTCATGTTCAATTAAAATTTTATTATTGGAGCCCTGCCTTTTTACAGCTTAGGTTAGTTGAAGCTTCCTGTGAGAAGTTACGTAAAGAGAACTCTTGAGGCTTGGTAACGTGAAAGTCTTCATTTGAAATTGAATTTAATTTTGATAACTTCTGTCTAAATACATCCTTTTAGAATATTTTTGTAAATATGTTAATGTTTCAAACATTTTTCAAGCCATCATGTCTTTGGATTTTTATAGAAATATCAAAGCATTTTCTAATGGACAATGTAAAATATCATTTCTTTTGTGATTTCTCTTCCCTGGTGCTCTTAACAAACCTTTTGGTATTTTATAAGGTTTTTTTCATGAAATAATTGAAAATACTGTATTTAGCTTTCCAGCACTGTCATTGTCCTGTAGCAGCCTGGACCATAAATTATTTCTCTGGACCAGCATGGAGGCACGGGAATAAAGACACAGCTCACATGGCTTTATCGGGAGGGAGATTCTCAGTGGTCACTCATGAAATCCTAAGTTCACATCCTGAAAATTCCTCTAGTTTATTCTCCAAACAGCCTTTATACCAAAACATAAACTGAGGGGTAAATTTATTAGCATTCTGTTTCCTACGTAACCAGGTGAATGGCCTTTAGTCATGTCCACATCTACCTATGCTTGCTGTCACATAGGCTGACACCTCTTTTCAGGCATCCTCCAAATTACAAAGAAGGAGCAAAACAACATCCTGACCCTTTGTTAGGGTAGCGACAGCCTGTCTGGAAGTGTACGTGACCACCTCAGGTACTAACTATGGCCTGAGAGCCTGGCTGTCGCACCATGTAGAAATATGGGCCTCCACAGCACAGACCCATTGTTCTATATAACGGCATCAGAAGTGGGTCTGTCCAAATAACTCTTCTGTCAGTTGCTTCTTAACACCAAGAGCACAAATTAACTCTAAGGTCGTGTATGGTACAGCAGCTAAGAGCTAGTAAAAATAAATTCAGAATTATAAACCAGTTCTGATCAAGGTCTAGCACAGCCAGCCCTGAACAAGACTGTAGTTTGAAATTTTCTCAGAATGAAGAAAGGTATGGAGAGGAGGAAGAACATGATGGTAATAGTTTGAGCTTTGAAGCCTACAGTAATTTTGGTATTTATGCGCTACCTATTTGGAGTATTAATTTGGGAATTGTTTATAAACTCTCTGATCTACAGCTTTCTGATCTAAAAACCAAAAATTATAGTATTACGTCTGGATATAATATATATATTATATATATAATTTTAATATATACTATAATATTGTATCTTAGTATTGTTGAATTTCATGAATTAAGCCATAATAATCTTTTAGGTTAACATATTGGCAATTACCAACATATCTTTAGACACAGAAATGCTTTATGGTTAGATGATATTTTTATTAGTATTTTGGTGATTTTATGAACATCTTTAAGATTTAGAGAACTATCATGAATGGAAATTTTAACTTAAAATTTATATTCAATAAACTATAAACTTTTTTAGGACTGTAATTTAATGTAATTGTGGCTAAGAGTACTGACTGCGTTGGCTTTATAAGATTGTCTTTTGTGGATGAAAGGAATAAGTGATTTGTATAGTTCATTCTTGTAGTTTTGATTTCACAGCATACTGATTGGTATACCAGGTGTACTTAAGCTAGGGAATGGACCAAAAGCACAAAACCCTTTTCTTATACTCCTTTCAACCAACAACTGTAAATTTGTGCCCCATTATGTTCTAGGTGGGATCTTTTCTAGAGCCAAGGATTCTCTAGTGCTGTTCTCATCAGAGATGGGACGCTCTGAGAGTAGTGTTGTTTATTGTTATTACAACTCCCGGGCCACAAGTAGATGATTCAAACTAAAACTGATTCCTTTTAAAGGAAGAACGTTACACACTCATTAAATACTTAAATGGTAATTTTATGTAGGAATATAATAGTATCTTGTGTGGTATGGAAGCTCAATATAGTATGACATGAGATGTTAGCAGGTAGTTAGCAAAATAAGGCAGCTCATATGCTATGCCGTTTTGTAGAAACAATAAATACCATAGAAATTCAGGGGTAGAGATCTCTGCCAGCTAGAGCATTTCATCCAGTTCTAACCTAGTTGTAACCTGTCTGTGTCCCTATGTATTGTTCATGTCTTTCTCATGTCTTCCTTAGAAGGCTGTTTCAGTCGGGGCAATATGGCCTCTGTTGGTGAATGTATCTATCACTTCCTATCTCTTAATTCTCAATTCTTGAACCTTGCACTTTCAGAAAGCTTTTGCTTTTGGGCCTGGTTTTCATCTTTATCGTGAGCTGTTCTAAAAAAGCTTTGTATGGTAGGACTGGCAAGTAGAGTAGAAGGGGACAGCAGCAACACAGTTGTTTTCTTTTTTCAAGCTGAGGAACTATAGAAATTGTCCTGTTAGCAAAAAAGAGTTGTTTTTTAATCTCCAGTTGTCTGCCCTTTCATATCTTATACTAGAGCTCCATCTTTCCTGAAGTTCTGGTTCTACTCAGCATCCTTTTTCCTACCACTCTTGCTCTTCAGAACCCTCACCAAGTGTGGCGCACACCTTTAATCCCAGTACTCAGGAGGCAGAGGCAGGCGGATCTCTGTGAGTATGAGGCCAACGTGGTCTACTAGTAAGTTCTGGAAGAGAAACACGGTGTCACCAAGAAAAGAAGGGGATAAAATGTATAGTATTGGCTCTTTGAAATATTATTTTCAGGTTGTTAGAGTGTTTCTTCCCATGCACAGTCATATTTTCTATCATGAAAAATTCACATCACTATTGCTACCTCCAACTTCAGTAGCCCCATGTATAAATGACGTCTCATGGAGAGCCACAAGTCCACCGAGGCAACCACTTGTAGTAGATTACTTGATAACATTCTGTGTGTGTATGCTATTATTACTAAATTTCTAAGAAAAAAATATCTCATGTTGGTAGTTCCAGGTTTTTTCTTTTTGTCACCAACCAGCTCCCATTATTAATTTTGAATGCTCAGCCTAGCTTAGTGACATTTCTGGCTAGCTCTTTTAAATTAACCTGTATTGCTTTATCTACCTTTAGCCTTGGGCTTTCCTACATTTCTTCTGTATATTGTACTTTCACTGCTTCTCTGTGTCTGGCTGACCTTTGCCTTGCTTCTTGCTCTGGGCATCTCCCTTATTCTCTCCTCCTTTTCTTCTTCTTCCTGGTTCTTCTTTTTTGAGCCTAGTTTTCTCCTTCTATTTATTCTCTCTGCCTGTAGTCCCACCTATCCTTTCTCTGCCTGGCTATTGGCCATTGAGCTCTTTATTCGACCTCTCAGGGGCCTTAGGCAGGCAAGGTGAAACAAATACAGCACATTTTTTCACAATTAAACAAATGCAGCATAAACAAAAGTAACATAACTTTACACAGTTATATTCTGCAGCATAAACAAATGTAGCGCTCCTTTGCATAGTTGAATAATATTCTACAACAGTTGTGAGCATGTTTCACACGTGTCAGTTTTTTTTTGTTTTTTCGAGACAGGGTTTCTCTGTGGTTTTGGAGCCTGTCCTGGAACTAGCTCTTGTAGACCAGGCTGGTCTCGAACTCACAGAGATCTGCCTGCCTCTGCCTCCTGCACACGTGTCAGTTGATAGACATGTGTGACCATATGTGTGATTGCTTGGGCAGGTGTCTTGTTACGGAATCTAGAGACAGCTACATTTCACTGTCCTTATACTGTACAAGTAAAAATGGATAAGTAGCTGTATATTAAACAAAAATCCCTTAATCAAAGGAATGGCATTTTAATAAAAGAATAAGTTCCTAGGCTGACGAGTTAGCAAAGCGAGTAAAGGGAATGCTGCCAAGTCTGACTTTTATCCCTGAAACCCACAGGTAGAAGGAGGTAACTGACTCTTGAAAATTGTTCTTTACCCCCACATCTAAAACACACACACACACGCACACTTATTTGCACACATGTACTCACACATACAATAAATAATACAAACACTTTTTTTTTTTAAAGAGTAAGTTCCTGTTCTCTTAGCACTCCTCATCCAGAGAGCAAGTTGGCTGAGGACAATCGCATGTGCGTTTGGTCAGTCTCATGGCAGACACGCATATAGATGATGAAAGGACACAAAGGACCATAGCTGCAGTATTGGAGTGGGTGGAAGGCAAAATGTCTGCAGGAAGGATTTCCTAATTTGAGTCATTAAGAGTTAAGGACAAGGCAGGCAGACGGAAGAAAGGAAAGCTGTTCTGAGTTGAAAAGTGGCAGGAGATACAGGGACACAGCGCATTTAAAAAGCTGCAGATCGTGAGGGTCATAGGTGATGCTGCTGCACAGTGGTCAGCAGTTCTTGAAACAGCTTAGTCTGAAACCTGCTGTGGCCATTTACTAATTTGTTATACCTAATTAGGAGTTTTATTTACTTTGAGAAAAGCATAGGCTCAGCATGGGAATAAAAGTGCTCACTACAGAGTTGCTTCAGTGTCTATGTGAAATAACATTCATAAATCTTGTCTGTAGTAAATAGTTAATGTTAGCAGCAGTGTTTGTTGGTGTCCTGGCTGCTTTTAGAATTTGATTTTCTCTGTCAGCATTCTGTAATGAATTGTTCTTGGTTGACTATTTAATTTGTGGTGCTTCACATAGCAGCCCTCTTTTGTTATAGTGGAGTTGTAAAGACAGGATTTTAAAGCTAGCGTAGATCAATTTGTTGGTGTGCTTATTTAAAAAGTAAACCTGAGTTAAAGAGTCCATGTGTAATGGTGCTGTGACTAGCTGTACAGTGCAGCCTGATACGTCTCTTCTCATCCCAGAGTTCTCCTCATTAGTGTTGGAACTAGTTGCAGACATCACTGAAACATCAATCTATAACACTTGCCACAATTTAGAGCAAAGATATTTTGTTAGCAGTTCCAAACTCTGAATAAATTGCTAAGTGCATTTTTAAAAATGTGCCTTTCACTGCTTGTCCTCTGGTGTAGGTACAGTTCAGCTGTGTAGCTTGAAGAAGCTCAGTTACAGGTGGGCAGAAGGGACAGGGTAGCCTCAGAGAGCTCTTTGACATTGAGGATTTCTTATGCAAACAAGCTTTTGTTAGTTTCCTCATTGAAATGTGAATAGATTTTGTAGTACTTACCCTTTAAGTCTGATCTGCTTCATTTTACGTAGCACCTTACAAATAATTGCTGCATGAATGCTTAGCATAGAATGATCAGCAAGGAACCTACCTGTCCTTTAGTGGAATAAGCAGATATTGAACGAATTCCTTTTCTTATAGATAATTGTAATTTATTAAGTTCTGTGAAAAAAGAAGTCCAGAATATTTATGAAGAGGTGAAGTTTTAGCTAAGAAAGGAAGGTTCAACAAAGTACAGGCGATGATAGGATAAAATGGTTAAGAATGAGTTGCCCCGAGGACTGGAAAGACAGGCAGTCTTTGGAGCAGAGTAAACTAATACAAGACCCAAGTCCTGGTCATGAGAAGAAATGAAAGGGTATTTGCAAGGCATCTTCAGGGAACCCAGAGAGCAAGTGGCAAAGTAAGTTTTCTCCTCGAGTAATTTTGTCCTGTTTTAAAGATACATTGAAAAGAAAACTAGTTCTATAAACAAAGCTACTTTAGAGTCCTCACAGCTGTCTCCTCAAGTAGAGTAGTAGTAGGATTGGGCACTTCCGTCCCCTCTTGATTTGATTTTCTTCCTTTGAATCTGACCTCCTTAGAAATTGGGGCAGTATTTGATGTGCTGGATCGCTTGATCAGGACTTTTACTATTGAAAAATTAAAAAAGTCAAAGAGAATCTTCTCTTGTTTTCCTGGCTTAGAGTTTGTGTGGGTGTGTGCAGTGCAGCTGTACTGTGGGTTTCTTGGCAGTCAGATGGGGCAGTTCTCCATGTAGTCATCCCAGAAGGAAGAAGCCTTCGTGTAAAAAGCCTACTTTGACTGGATTCGATTCAGCTGGAGGCTTCCAGGCCTGAGCTCCTTGGCTGGTAGCCTCCTTTGTTTGGCTCCATGGATCCAGCAGCCTCAGGCCCATATACAGGCATTATGACAGAGCTCTATCAAGAGGAGAACATGAGAAACAGCTGTGTCTCAGTATAAAATCCCCACTTAGCAATAGTTTTAAAATAAAGTTTTTATTGTTAATTATGATTCGTTCAGGTTTTTTATTTAAAGAACACATTGAAAAAGGCATGCTGTGAAAAAATTGCATGCAAATGTGAATTCAGAATTTTCTATAATTTATGAGAATGCTCTTTTCCTAGATACGTTTGTGCACAGATGAATTCACAGCACTGTGCTCAGTGCTTCCTTGTTGCCTTAGCACCATTTGCCCTCTTGTGTGGTCTATAAACACTTTGTTTTCCCAAATCCTCAGATTAAATGCACATAATATGCAACTCTCCATTTCTCAAGCACACTCACAGCCTTCCCTTGGATAAACTCAGTTGTAGCTCATTACACACTGCAAGCAGACAAAAGCCTCTGACTTGATTCTTAGGGCTTTTGTCTTCTTTATATCTTTGCTATTAGT
This sequence comes from Chionomys nivalis, assembly GCF_950005125.1. Classification (NCBI taxonomy): domain Eukaryota; kingdom Metazoa; phylum Chordata; class Mammalia; order Rodentia; family Cricetidae; genus Chionomys; species Chionomys nivalis. The sequence goes on from NC_080091.1 coordinate 58,230,821, forward strand.
TGTTATTTTCAATCAAGTTCAGAGTTTATGGTTAGTTCGTCTGTGTTCAAATCTAGCCTTTCCTAATGTGTTCTGACTTTCTGCCTATTTCTCAAAAAAACACAACAAAACAAACACCCTCCCAAAAAAACTCAAAACCCAAAACCCAAAAAAAAAAAAAAAAAAAAAAAAAAAAAAGCAAAGCAAAACAGAAAAACCCAGTAGTACTCTAATGTTAGCATTTCTCTCTGGTTGGGGTATTTTTCTTTCAGATCTTCAGAATTTCTATGAGTTTTTATTTTAGGTTTTAGTTGATATAGTCAACTCAGAGGGCTTATTACCCCACCCTTTTTCTGTGTGTATGCACATGAGATTTCTCCCTTCCCCATTTTCCTTAATGACTAACATAATTTAAACTTTTCCTCCCCATCCTTTCTTTATTTCTAAGTTGTCCTACCTGAGTCCTTGCCCAAGGATTTTAGCTTCCACAGGGGCAAAGGTTTCCCACATCTTGTTCACAACCATATGTTGTGATGCTTAGGCTGGACCTGGTTTTTTGAGGGCATTTCATAGTATTATATGCATTAATGGGCTAGGTGACGTGTCAGTCAAATCTGTATCTGTTATCTATACCCAGCAAAATGGATTATTTCATCCTTTAAAAGCTCTGTATTGATACTTATTTTAGAACTAGTTTTACTGCTATTTGCCTTGTTTTTATATGTTCGGTTTTAGATTCTGTCTTTAGGAAAACAAGTGTAGGTCTCATTATTTTGAGTTTACCATAGAGTGCTAGATATTATTTTAGTACTGTTTATTGAATTTAATTGAAAATTTAATATTCCATCTTTGCTTCCCCTAAAGTTATATAGAGGTGTACAGCTTTTAATTTTGAGAACAGTGTGCTTTAAAATATACCTCCTTTCTGTCTTGCAGTTCATAATTGGACAGTTGAGGATACCCTGCAGTGGTTGGTAGAATTTGTTGAACTTCCGCAATATGAGAAGAATTTTAGGGATAATAATGTGAAGGGAACAACACTTCCCAGGTCAGTGGTACCCAGATTGCTTTTCCACGCATTGAGAAGTGTATTTTAGATGATGCCAATTTTCAGTTCTGAACCTGCAAGATAATTCTGGGGCTGATGGCATAAAAGAAATACTATAAATGTATCTGTTTTAAGTATTTTATCTATTTTCTTGTTATAGTTTTATTCTTTGTTCATTCATATATAATATGTATGTGTATTTGGGGCGTGAGTGTGGGTACATGTAGATGGCACATGTGTGTAGAAGTTAGAGAACGACCTTAGATGGTGCTCTGTAACTTCCACCTTGCTTGAGACAGGGCCTCTTTGTTATCAGTGTTTGTGCATATCAGGTTAGCTGGCTCCCAAGCTTCTGAGTATACATGACTTAAACTTTTTCTTCTCCACCTTCTAAGTTCAAGTGTCTCTTGCCTGTTCCTCCTAACTCACTGAAGGATTGCATATTGCATGAATCCTTCCACCCCTCAACCTACCCAAGAAGGCTTCTTATCTTCCATTTAGGTTTTCATCTTAAGAAGTTAAGCACTAAGAGTATAGCGGGAGCTTTTTCAACTACTGCTAACTAAAAGCTCTTAAAGTAAGAACTGTTTAACATCTGCTAAAAATGTTTAATAAGTCCATAACTATTTTGTTTTTCTTTGTGAAAATGCCACCATTAGGTAATTATTATGAAATACTGTGTTTCATAAATTTCTCAATTACAGTAAATTATAATAGAAAGTAACTTGAGAAAACAGTAGCTCATCATTATAGCAACACAATTATGAGCCCAAGGAAGGCTTCCAGTAGCTAAGTTTTGTCAAAGGGTTTCTGAAGTGGTGTGCTTCATACAGATGAACTCTTAACAGTGATCACCAGCATGTGAAGTAGTAAATATTGTTGCTTGTGTATTGAAATTTGTATATTAGAAATACTTTGTTTATTACATGAACTTTTTTCTGTGTACAGGATAGCAGTTCATGAAACTTCATTTATGATTTCCCAGTTGAAAATCAGCGACCGGAGTCACCGACAGAAACTTCAACTCAAAGCACTAGATGTGGTTTTGTTCGGGCCTTTGACACGTTAGTATCTCTTTCATTCAGTGTGATCCAGTAGTGTAGTCTGCCCATCCCTGTGTTGATGAAGAAAACAGAATGGAGGCCGGGCGGTGGTGGCGCACGCCTTTAATCCCAGCACTCGGGAGGCAGAGGCAGGCGGATCTCTGTGAGCTCGAGACCAGCCTGGTCTACAAGAGCTAGTTCCAGGACAGGATCCAAAACCACAGAGAAACCCTGTCTCAAAAAACAAAAACAACAACAACAAAAAACAACAACAACAACAAAAAAGAAAACAGAATGGAGAAGCGCAGATCAACAAGAAGAGCCACTTGCTGACTGTGAAGGAAATATGGCTCATAGGATGAGCTTTTCTGCCATAAAAACGTGAATTTTCAAAAGTAGTTACTAAGTAAAAGTAATTTTAAATTTTTCTCAGTGGTTACACATGTTCTTTCCAAGAAAGCAGTGTGAAGAAGGCCTTTAGGAAACATCACAGCTGAGCTAACAATGATGATGGATCTTTTATACAAATGCTAATTTCAGTATTAGCTTGCTTTGGGGACTTGTGTTTACTGCTAAACACCAAAAGACGGTCATGCCTATCTTTTCTTGGGATATGAAGTTCTTGGCTCTTTTTTTTTTAATTTTATTTATTAAAAATTTCCACCTCCTCCCATTTACTTCCCCCTCCCCCAGCATCCCCTCCCCCTCCCTCTCCAGTCCTAAGAGCAATCAGGGTTCCCTGCCCTGTGGGAAGTTCAAGGTCCTCTCCCCATCCACCATCCAGGTCTAGGAAGATGAGCATCCAAACAGACTAGGCTCCCACAAAGCCAGCACATGCAGTAGGATCAAAACCCAGTGCCATTGTCCTTGGCTTCTCATCGGCCCTCATTGTCCGCCATGTTCAGAGAGTCCGGTTTGATCACATGCTCCATCAGTCCCAGTCCAGCTGGCCTTGATGAGCTCCCATTAGATCAAGTCCCACCGTCTCAGTGGGTGGACGCACCCCTCGCGGTCCCGACTTCCTTGCTCATGTTCTCCCTCCTTCTGCTCTTCATTTGGACCTTGGGAGCTCATGGAAGGCCTGTAACGGGTAGACTGTATTTGTTCTTCAAGTGTGATCTTAGATTGTGAGCAGCAGTATCACCTGGTGCTCTCCCTGGGCCTTCTGACTGTGCTTTCCTCTTTAGCGGAATGTTCAAGACATTTGTATAATAAATTTGTGATGCTTTGGGATCAGATTGTATTCTCTTTAATTTTATAATTCATTCAACTTAGCATTTAATTATTTGGTAAATGCTCTGGATCTCCCACTCCAGATATTTACATGGAAAGAAATCATTAAGGAACCAATTGCATATCTAACTTGATTTTAACATTATTTACTTTATCAACTTCTCTAAGAGAAGAAAATGTTGGAATTTTATACCCTGTTAATTTGAAATAAAATGATAACAAAATATAAAAAAAGTAGTTACTAATGGAAAAATCTGTGAAACTGGCTAGGTGATAATTTAGATTTCTATATTAAAAATGTTGGAGTATTGTGACTGTTGAAGTTAATTCAGCTGGATGTTCACCCTTAAGAATACGGCAGTTTAACTATTCTGATGACACCAGTACTAAGTCCTAACAGTGTCAGTAGCCACCAGGAAAAGAACTTTGAAGACATAGACCAGACGCAGAGATCCCTCGAAGCTTTAGAAGGAACACAAGTCTAGTAGGAACACCAAGTGGACACTATTATTTGATTGATCTGAAAAGGAACGTGTAGGAAACTGTTATGTCATATTTTTATTTAAAAATTTTAAGTTGGACAGGAATTTTTTCCCAGAAGGGAATTTTAATATGTTTATTTAATAAAAATTTTCTAAAAATGTTTGGAGGAAGTGTTTGAACAGTATATATTTTAGAAGAATTCTGTTTTATTGTTTCAGAATCCTAAAAGGAATAACAAAATTAATACAGGGAGTATAGCATTTTACAGAATACAGATTAGGAAACTAATGTTATTTCTCCCTGGATCCTGGAGTGTACCTGTTAATACTGATTGAGTGGGCTCTTATATTGAAGGCTAAAGGGAATGGTTCAGTGATCACCTGACTTTGATCATGATTCTGTTTTGGCTGGAGCTAAGTGAGCAGTTGTTAAAACAGCCAGAATTCCTTTGTGAGCTGGTGGGCATTACAAGAGAGGAAGTAGAGAACCCTGCTGAAAATGCCTGGGATCCCTGAACTTTGCTCCTTGCCCTAAGTCCTTGACTAAATCCACTACATGATTGTTTTGTGTGAAATTTTGTCTTTTTCCCAGGAGCTGATTAGTAAAAACAGGAATTAAAGGTAGAGATTTTTGTCTACATAGGAACAGGCTGCTTCATAATTCAGAGAATATGGTATTATCAAATTGTTTTTAAAAATATTGTTAAATGTGCACTTTAATAAGCAAACCAGCTAAGAAATTAATGTTGTATTATCTTTTAAATTTTTTTTTGTTCTGGAATTATCATTTGACTGAGCAAGTACCATAGTGTAACGCCCAAGCTAGATTTCATACAGTAATTCATATTGTCAAATGAAAATATACATTTTAAAGAAGTTTTCACTTAACTCCTTTCCAGTGTGTAGTGCTTTGGAATTTGGGACTGGTCAGTCTGCGTATTGTTATTCCTGGAGATTATATTTCAGACAGAGTCAGAATAGGGCTATGGTTGAAATGAAACCTGAGCTGAACCTTCCAGTTGGAAGCAGAACTACAAGCAATCCCTTTTGAGACTGTAGCTTCCTGCAGTGCATGTTTTGCATTGCAGGTGAGGGTGTGTGCTCTGGAAATATGAAGCACCGAGACTTTCTAGCATAGAGACAGGCATGGATGCACCGTGGATTTGCTAGCAACTTGAGGTTTCTGTTAGGTTTTTCCATAGGAAGCATGCAGAATGTCTTGTGGCAGGAGCACTAAGTGTTACTATTGCCATGAAGAAACACTATGACCAAAGCAACTGGGGAAGACAGTGTTTATTCAGCTTATGCTTCCATATCACTGTTCAGCACTGAAGGAAGTCAGGACAGGAGCTCAAGCAGGGCAGGAACCTGGAGCCATGAGCTGACAAACAGGCTATGGAGGAGTGCTGCTCCTGGCTTGCTCTTCATGGCTTGCTCATCTTGCTTTCTTATGGAACACAGGATCACCAGCCCAGGGATGACCCCAAATCAATTGTTAATTAAGTAAATGCCAGACAGACTTGTATATAGCCTGATCTTATGAAGGAATTTTCTTAATTGAGGTTCCCTCCTTTCAGATGACTTAACTTGTGTCAAGATGACATAAAACTAGCCAGGACAGGCAATTTACCACTGTAAATTATATTTCTTTGGAACATTGAAGCACTACATTATGTTTTATTAGAAATCATGTATCTATCTATCTCTTAAGATTTATTTATTTGTTATGCATACAATGTTCCTCCTGCATGTACAGCTCCATGCTAGAAGAGGCACCAGATCTCATTACAGATGGTTGTGAGCCACTACGTGGTCGCTGGGAATTGAACTCAGGACCTCTGGAAGAGCTGCCAGTGCTCTTAGGCTCTGAGCCATCTCTCCAGCCCTCTATCTCTGTTCTAATTAGTCCCTAAAAGGTAGTGTGCATTGACAGTCAGGGCAAGGTTAAAATGGTATTTGACAAGAGGTTTTTCTTTATGCTTTATATTCCCCAAAACAACCCTGGTGCCTTTTGCCTTATATTGCAGTGCTGGGTTGACATTATACCTTGGTAGGCTAGGGAATAAGGTCCTGCACTTTTCCTTATCCTAACCCCTGTATTTCAAACAAATGGCCACTTGACCCACATTACTAACTATGTACACCCAGGACTTCTCAGCTGTGTACATGGTGAAGTAGTGGATAATCTTTGTTACTAGTAGAGGGTATGCGAGAAGAGGCTTTCTTCCAGTTGATGGGTGCTCGGATATTCCTGACCTCTACTCTTGAGGTGCAAGCAACTTCCCTGTGGGTTATCAAAATATTGTCATGTCTGCTTGGTGGGTAATATATCCCCCAATGTAATGGACCGCTGATGAGTGTAATTTATCGTATAACTGCATGCTTGGGAAAATGCCTTTTGGTGAATGATTGGTTATCCAATTTGTGTCTCAGTGATAGTGACCTGGCCTGATTGAAGGAAATGGAAGCAAGTCATGGGCTCTCTTTACTCTGTGGGGACTTATCCCCACATGGCATTAGAAAATGAGACCTGATATGGCCATGTGCATTTTTCACTGCCTTTCTGCAGGTCCCATATACTAGTTAGTATACTGATTGTTGGAAAATAAGCATACTGATTTTTGGAGGAGAGTTTTGATTTCATAAAGCTAGAATTTGTATCTGGAGAAAGGAGATATTTAGTTTTGTTTGCTTTGGATATCTGCTTTTCTGTATATTTATATTATGTTACACTCAAAAGTTAACTATCTGCTTTTGTTTTCATAGGCCCACCTCATAACTGGATGAAGGATTTTATTCTCACAATTTCCATAGTAATTGGTGTTGGAGGGTGTTGGTTTGCTTACACACAAAATAAGACATCAAAGGAACATGTTGCAAAAATGATGAAAGACCTAGAGAGTTTACAAACTGCAGAACAAAGTCTCATGGACTTACAAGAGAGGTAACTAAATCATCTCACTCAGCCTGGGTGTGGTGGCTTACACTGGGAATCCTAGCACTTAGGAGGTAGAGCTAAGATGATCCTCTCAGGAGCATCTTTGACTGTATAGCTAGTGACTTCAAGGTCAGCTTGTGCTACATAAGAACTTGTCTCAAAAAAACCAAAATTTATTACTAAATTTATTACTAAAACCAGTCTTAATTCTTGTTATACACATAAACAAATATGTCTTATAAAAATGTTACCTGAGTGTATATATAATCACTTATTTTAGATTAGTATTCATATTAGGTTTAAATGCTCATTGCATTTTGTATTTTCAGAGAATTATAGTTTGGGAATAAATGTGTAGATCAGAGGAGTAAATCAGATATAGGTAGAATGTAGTTGAATTTTACTTTCAAATATATTTAAATGTTTATGTTTTTGGACATTATCTTTGCAGAAACTGTTTTCTGCAATCCTTGTCCTCGAGCCCAAAATAACAGAAAATATCCTGATATATACCCTAATTTAAGATCAATAGAAATGCTATTAAAAATTCTGATTTTTAAAAATATGATGTTTTTTGAAGCAATGTTTCTTTTTTCATAAAAGTGAAATTTGGGGTACTTACATGAGGAATTTTTTAAAAATTTATTGTTCTCTAAGACTTGAAAAGGCACAGGAAGAAAACAGAACTGTTGCTGTAGAAAAGCAAAATTTAGAGCGAAAAATGATGGATGAAATCAACTATGCCAAGGAGGAGGCCTGTCGGCTGAGAGAGCTGAGGGAAGGCGCTGAGTGTGAGCTGAGCAGACGCCAGTATGCAGAGCAGGAGCTGGAGCAGGTACTGTTCTTGAGAAAGGGTTCCTATTGCTACTCGAGGTGCAGGGCCAACGTTTTCTTTTTCTTTTGTCCCATCTTCTGTATCTGCATTTATTTTCATTGTATACTTCCTCAGCTAATAATTTTTTTCAGCATTGGTGAATTGATATTTTAAAAATAACAAAATGGTAACTGAAAAGTGAAGATGCCAGCATGTTTCTTTTTCCATACAATATAAGGTCATGTTAGGTTTGTTGCCTAGAGTTTACTTGAGGTGTTTATTTAATATCCATAGTAAGTCTGAGTTTCTAATATCACCTAGTAAGAGACAGGACATCTAGTTTTGGGCTTCTGTAAAGTCAAAGACTGCAGATGTTAAGGATTTCAATTAGTCATTCCTTTGAAACCTGTTAGATGGCTTTAGAACACAATCTACTAAAATTTTCAAAGTTATCTACCAAGGTGTCCTTTATGATGTCTGCTTCCTCCACTCAGGTACTCAAAATAGGATAGAGTAGGCTTTCAGACATTTCACAGTTCTTTGGCGAAGACAGGGTTGTAGAAAAATCTCATGGCATGCATGTATATCAGTTTCCTCTTCCTGCAGTGTGGTAGTTTGAATGTAATTGATCCCCATAAGCTTATAGTGGGTGGCACTATTAGGAGGTGTGACTTTGTTAGAGAGTGTGTCACTGTGGCAATGGAGTTGGAGGTCTCCTGTGCTCAAGCTATGCACAGTGAGACAGCTCACTTCCTGTTGCCTATGGGTCAAGATGTAGAATTGTTAGCTCCTTCTCCAGCTTTATGTCTGCCTGCATGCCACCATGTCCTGCTGTGTTGATAATGGACTAAACCTCTGAAACTGTAAGCCAGCCCCTATTAAATGTTTTCCTTTATAAGAGTTGCTATGATCATGGTGTCTCTTCACAGCAAAAGAAACCCTATCTAAGACATTCAGAAATAAATTACTACAAGCTTGGTGGCATAATGAAATGTAGATTTATCATTACTCTACAATGTCTGTAGCCTTATTTTAGTGGAGCCTGTATGGAGGATCTGTTTCTTTTCCTTTTCCATTCTAGAGACCATGTATTTCTTGTTCTGTGGCCCTTTTTTCACCTTCAGAACACATTCTGCTAACCTCTATGTCTATAATGCCATATCATTTTTCTGACTTGGCCATTTATTGATTGAAAAACTAAGAAACAAAATGAGGATTGGGAGACTTGTTTAGAATTATTCAATTACAAAGCAGGGACAAGAACCTAAGTATTCTACCTCTCACTTTGCATACCATGTGTGCTGCTTTCTCTCAATTCAATTGTCCAAGTAAAAGATCAGAATCATATGATAAGTCTTAATCAATCTATGGCTAAGTAAGTGTACATTGAACATAACTGTTTTCTTCTCTTGGAGAATTTGACTGAACTCTGACTTTTTTTCTGCCATTGATTATACTTCTCTCTTGAAAAAACATTTTAATTCTCTTTGACTTAAGTTCATTAAGTTTGGGTCTGGTTAATTTTGGTATATGATGTTTTTATTTATTTGTAAGTTTTTATATAATAAAATTTATTAAAATATACTTTAAAACTGCTAAAATTAACTCCTAGGCATACTTTGTAGTTATGTCCAGCTTCCTGACAAATCTTTTCTGTACAGGATATAGGAAAGAGTCAAGAAGTTAACAGTAAAGGCCTAGACAAAATTATAGTGTGTCCAAGAACTGGGTATGCCCTTCAGTTTCTTTTGAGAACTCCTGGCCTGATCCCACCAAGATATCTGACTTTCGGCTTGTTCTAGGATGACTGAAAACTTATTAGCTGATTATCTAACTTTGCCTATAAGAAATAACTAATCCAAAAAAACAAATAATAATAATTTTTCTTTTTATTAGCTTATATTAATTACTCTCAACAGTATGTTTCATTATGGCATTCTCATACAGATATAACATATTTTTTATTTTAAATCAATTTATTTTTTAAAAACAATCTTTTTCTCATTTTATATACCTATCCCAGTCCCACTTTCTCCCCTCCTCCTGCTTCCTCTTCTTCCACCTACCCATCCCCCATCCACTCCTCAGAGAGGGTAAGGAAGGCTTCCCATGGGAAGTCAACAAAATCTGACACATCCTTTTGAGGCAGGCCCAAGCCCCTCCCCTCTATATTTAGGCTGAGCAAGGTATCCCTCCAAAAAGAATGGGCTCCAAAAAGCCCGTTCAAGCACTAGGGATAAATCCTGGTCCCACTGCCAGTAGCTGCAAAGACTGCCCCAACCACACATCTGTCACCCACATTTAGAGAGCCTAGTTTGGTCCTATGCAGGTTCCCCTGCTGTCAGTCCAGAGTTAGTGAGCTCCTACTAACTCAGGTCAGCTGTTTCTGTGGGTGTCACCATCATGGTCTTGACCCCTTTGCTTGTATTATGCCTCCTCCCTGTCTTGGACTGGTCTCCGGAAGCTCAGCCCAGTGCTTAGCTATGAATCTCTGCATCTGCTTCCATCAGTTGCTGGATGAAGGTTCTATGATGACAGTTAAGGTAGTCATCAATCTGATTACAGGGGAAGGCCAGTTCAGGCAACCTTCTTCACTATTGCTTAGGGTCTTAGCTGGGGTCATCCTTGTGGATTCCTGGGAATTTCCCTAGTGCGACGTTTTATGCTAACCCCATAATGGCTCCCTCAATGAAGATATCTCTTTCCTTGCTTCCCCTCTTTATCCTTTCCCCATCTTGATCATCCAGTTCTCTCATGTTCTCCTCCCCACTCCCCTTTTCCGCTCCCCCTTCCCTTCTGCCCCCCCCCCCCATGCTCCCAATTTTCTCAGGTCATCTTGTCTATTTCCCCTTTGTCACATTCCTCCCCAGTTACCCACTTCTGTTCCTCTCCTGCTGATCCCTTCTTCCCATCTAGTCCTTCTGCTTTCATGTCTTTTCACTTATTTATTTCGATGATCCCATGAGTTTTATTCCACTCCTTTATAGAGTCCATGATGGGGGAGTATTTACAGAAGCATGGACTTAGCAGTGGCCACTAAAGAAAATGTCTCTTCTTCCCTAAATGAACATTAACTGCCTTAATAATAGTGTTTGATAAGTGACTGCCTCTCATTTTATCTCTGGTTTGGGTACAGGGAGCTTTGCATGCTTTTATAGACCCTAAGGGCACTGCAATTTGATGTACCAGTTGTGCTTGTATAAACATAATCCTCATGTCATCCTGAGTCAAAGATGCCTTCAAGGAAAGCAGTAGGTCTTTGAGGAAGAACTCTGCCCAACACGATTTTATTGATAAGAAATACCACCTTATGAGTATTCAGTGTATAGAAGCTCTTGGTTATCAGTGGCTTTAACTTTTAGCAGTTAATGCTATCTGAGCATTAACCCTTGTGTTGTGCTGCATAGAGAAGGTAATATTAGGGAGGTTAAGTAACTGCTGCCTTATGTCACACAGCTGTCATTCAGCAAAGGCAAGATTTTGTGTGTCCTATTCCAAATCTGTATTTTCCTATACTGCTGTTCAGTGCTTCATTTACTGAGGTAATTAAAGTGGGAAATTAACGTATGTATATACGTTACCCTACAATCCCATATAGTTTGAAACATATTTTTTCCTAATGAAGATAATTTCAAAAGTGATCATATGGTATTATTTTTCTAAATGAAGACTTTTGATTAACTAATATTACCACTTTATATTTTATGTGATTAAAATAGTTTCCACATCATGTTTATTTTTGCTCCTAAAAATCTCATGTTATCAGGCTAAGTCTTAGACAGTGAGTGAACCTCAGAAGTGTGAATCTTGCCAAAGCTTCATAGACTTATACAATCAAATCAGGTCTATAAGCAGGTTTGAAGTGTGTGGGCTGTTTATTTTCTGACATGTTTCTACTTACTGCTCTTTATTTTCTAATGTGCCAGAATTACATAGTTTTCAGATATGTGATTCATTTGTAAACGCTGTTAGCTAATTTGACTTTGACCATCCTCATGGCTAACAATGAGGGTTAAGATTTCAATCAAATAACAAAGTTATGAATAATAGCTGTTGAACAGTTGCTAATATTGGATGGTCATAAATTTCACTGAGACATTAACAGTTAATTTGAGCATTGCTCAGCCTCAATTTATGCCCAAAATACATAGTTTCGGTACAAAATCATGGAGCTAAAATAAGAGAAATAAACTTATGAGAAATCTATAGTATCATAAAGAATACCATGAGGAAAAATTCTGTGTTTAATATCCTGAACATTTAAATTACACTGGATTTTTAGTTTCAAAGTCTTGTGAGAGGAAAGGCTTGCTGCAGTCTACTTATGGTGTTTTGCAGGATCACGTGTTGCAGGGCCTGGCCTTGAGTTCTTTCTTCCTGAGAGATTAGCAGGGACGCCACACAGCTTAGCCGACCTTCTTACTAAGTTCACATTGTCCCATGTATGTTACACAATGAATCACGCCAGGCGAGTGTTGCCTTAGAAGTTGCTCCTACTGAAAAAGCCTTTTTTTTAAAGTCCTATGTTACAACTCTTTCAGTTTTTAATTTTAATTTTTTTTATTTATAGACTTGTGTCCTGTTGTGTTTTCTTTTTAATTTTGGAGTTTTAAAATATTTTTTCCACACTGCTGAACAGCTGTTCTCTTTCTTTATCAAAAGTTTGTGTAGTCCTCTTCTTAGTTTATTCTGGCAAACAGAAAAGTTTATTTAAATAAGTTGGGTTTGTTCAGATCAAACATTCCTCTGCACTTTAGTTTAGGGATGGAGCTTCAGTTACCTGAGGTAGCTTGTGAGAGCATTTGCCCTGCAGCTATGGGTCGGGTACCAGAAGCCCTGTCTCCACAGTGCACCCATGGCTTTGTGGGACAGCTTTGAGTTGCACACACCAGTCCCACCGTAGGTCACCTCACATCTTCTAGTTTGTACACTGTCTAGATTTACAAGTAAGTTCTAAGAACAGATTCTCTTCCTTCTGTGTCACTTTGTTAGTGGGACTTTTCTTTAGATACTTTTTCCTTAGCTTTTATTATACTTAATACCTCAGACATCTTATTATTTTTATTGTCATTGTTGTTTAATTGGCTGGCCCCCTTAAATGGCATGTGGGCGAAATACTTCATACTTACAGGGTAGGCAATACATAATTTCTCACAGGGAAAATCAAGTATATTCTTGACGTTTTCAGTCTATTCATGTCAACGTCTGCTTGCTGTCTGGGGACAATGGTGGAGATAGAAAGGGTGGAGCAAACCACAGTAGGAGAAGCGCGAGAGATAACAGACAGTATCAGGAAATGAGAAGTAGGAAGTCCACTGGGTTCCAGGCATTGCTTCCTATCCTAGGTAACAACAACAACAAAAATGCGTTGTGAGGAAAGTGTGATCAGTAATTTGTATAATCCCTAGATTTTTTTTCCTCTGTGCCTTATTTCTCTTAACTTGACAGCTATAAAATACAAAAGCTAAATATTTCAACTTTTTATATGTGTGTGGACTTGTACCCTTATCTAACCTGTGACTTTTTAGCTTTGCTTAGTAAATTTAGAATGCCGTTAAAGCCAGTTATAGTTTTGATATAAAAAGTACATTTAGATTCAGTGACTTTAAAAGGTTTTTGTAAAATCCATAATTGAATTGGTTTTTCTTTTTGTTTTGGTATCAACATTTATTTCAGTCTTTTCTTCCTTTGTGGCTTTTTTTTCCCTTTGTCCTTCCAGGTCCGCATGGCTCTAAAAAAGGCTGAAAAGGAGTTTGAGATGAGAAGCAGCTGGTCTGTTCCCGATGCTCTTCAGAAATGGCTTCAGCTAACACATGAAGTTGAAGTACAGTACTACAATATTAAGAGACAGAATGCTGAGATGCAGCTAGCCATTGCTAAGGATGAGGTATTATCTGATTTCATGATTAGTTGGAATACTAAAACTTCAGTAGAAGCCTTCTTGAAGGTTCATTTTTTAAAATTAGAGTTTGCCATGTAAATCAATTCTTGTAATTATATAATTTAAAGTAAAATTATTCTCTCTAGAGAAGTGCATGTATAGCTTGCAAAATTACCTTAGTGTCCTTGAGAAATTGTCGTTGCTGTCACTATTGTAAACGTTTTATACAGAACTTTTCTCCTCCAGGTTGCTGCCTCCTATCTGATGCAGGTTAGTAGTTCCTAGACACTCGTGTTTGCTGTTATTAAATTGTGTGGAATAAGAGTAAGCCTTAATCTGAATTCTGGAAAAGTGCATAGTTCTCACTAACCTTCATTGCAATAGGGTTTGGTTAATGTTTTTTATTAGTTCTAATAGAAGATTCTATTTTTTCTCAGCTATAGAAATAAGAGAAACAGTACTCTAGAACAAAGCTTTAAATGTCCTTGACTTAGGAAAGCATGCTTTCTTGCTCATCTGTTTTCTTATTTTGAAAATGTCTGTATCTTGGCTAATAACTATCTACTGGTTTTATGATTATTAATACAGTCAAAACCAAAATCAACTTTATTAGTATGTAAATAGTGATTTTCCGAAACCTAGCTTCATTTTTAACCTTTTGGGTTTTCAGGCAGAAAAAATTAAAAAGAAGAGAAGCACAGTCTTTGGGACCCTGCACGTTGCACATAGTTCCTCCCTGGATGAAGTAGACCACAAGATTCTGGAAGCCAAGTGAGAATGCTCTCTACCAGTCTGTCTGTCCGTCTGCAGTGCTGAGCTGTGTACTATGTAGATAATGTATCTTTAATTAGAGAAGCAGACACAGTGGCATAACTTAGACTAATTCTGAAACTGGATAATTTTTTCTTGAGATCAGCCAATTTCCACGGGTCTCTTCCTGTCATTGCCTTTATTTCAATGTCATATTCAAGACTTCAGTGCAGTAAGTAATTTATCTATTGACCTTTCAGGAAAGCACTCTCTGAGCTGACAACGTGTTTGCGAGAACGGCTTTTTCGTTGGCAGCAGATTGAGAAGATCTGTGGCTTTCAGATAGCTCACAACTCTGGGCTCCCCAGTCTTACCTCCTCTCTGTACTCTGACCACAGCTGGGTGGTGATGCCTAGAGTCTCCATTCCACCCTACCCTATTGCTGGAGGAGTGGATGACTTAGATGAAGACACACCCCCAATAGTGTCACAGTTTCCAGGTATGTGAGTTCAGCAAAGAAGTTCCTAACATGCTTTTTTTAAGGAATGATGTGCTTTGAAGTCTATAGGGAAATGTACTCTTTTTTATTTTTTTTTAATATTTATTTTATTCTTTGAGAGTACTACATATTCTCATATGTATTCGTTATATATGTGGTATGTATTCTATTTTAGAAATACACCTTATCAAGAAGCTTGAATAGTTGATTAATTTGCATATTTAGCACATATTTATATTTCAGCAGTTGTCATATAGAACTCATTGTAGGATTTTGCTTTTAAACCATTACTAATCATTAAATTGAAATAGGAGAATTCCATAAAAAGGAATGGATACAACAATGACTGCCAGTGGTTATGTAAATGAAATGCTGAACTTGGATAGAAAACTACAGTAGAAAGAAAGAGTAAGGCAAGGTTTTGGAAGCCTGGGTTTGAGTGCTAACTCTGCTATAGTCAGCTCTTGACTCTTTGGTCAGCTTATGATTTGTTCCATTCCCAAGACTTTTTTGTAAGTATTTTTGTTTTGCTTTTCAATGTGTTCTTTTATTAGTAGTGTTACCCTGCTCTGTTTATATCATGAAGTACTGAATTTATTTGCCTTTAACAAAAACTGTGCTTGTTTATAAAACTTAGGTGTGATATGTATATACGTTTATATAAGACATTGTATATACATATAAATAAGTAAGACATTTTCTAGTTGTTGTAAGATGACTCAGGGTGGCCTCCAGCCTTACCCCTCTGAGTATTAGGATTATATATGTGTGCAAGCATGTTTCTTTGCTAGAATGTAGCTCTCTTTCCAAAGGAAGCTTTTGTGTGTATTAGACTGCTTAGTTGTATGTTATGTTTTTGAGTTTTACTTTATGAAAAAACATTTTGGTAAGATAAAATTTGAATGCTTTAACTTTTGACTTTTCTGCAGAGTTACAGATGTTTTTAATTTTTTTCTTTTTTCTTTTTCTTTTTCTTTTTTCTTTTTTTTGGTTTTTCGAGACAGGGTTTCTCTGTGGCTTTGGAGCCTGTCCTGGAACTAGCTCTTGTAGACCAGGCTGGTCTCGAACTCACAGAGATCCGCCTGCCTCTGCCTCCCAAGTGCTGGGATTAAAGGCGTGCGCCACCACCGCCCGGCCTAGAACAAAGTTTTGAAAAATGGAGAAGTGTATTAGTTTGGTTCTTGCTTAACTGAAAACTTAAAATTTTACGTTTTGAGAGCAATCGAGTCATCGTGTCTACGTAAGTTTAGTTTTGACTTTTTCTATTTAACTGTTACAGCTTTCCTGAAACTGCTGGAATAGTTCTGATTGAGTAAAACACTTTCTACCAAACCAAACTTTGATTTGCCAGCTAACTCTCAGCCAGTGACCATGCTTCTGTCATTTCTCTGCCTTTAATTCTGTTTATGGTGCAGTGAAGTGAGGAAGCAGTAGTCATCTTTAGAGCAGAGCGGGCGAGAGGAACAGTTGGACTGCGAGGTGCTGATAGCTGCAGCTGCGTCTGACTTGTGATTTGAATTAGTTTATTCTTTTTATTTGTTTATTTGTATGTATATATGCCCTTATATAACACTGATTCATAAATAAATATATGCATTTAATACTAAACCTATTAAAAATAGCTTTTCTTTAAAATATGTAATTTTTATGAATAATATTGTACTTGAGGATGATCCACTATTATTATAATTTTTGTTGTTGTTGTTATTGCCTGTTTTAGAAACACTTGGGAGTTTTGATGTGGCAAAACTTTTTGTTTCATTAAAAGAAAATACTTATACTAAGTGTGAATAATTTGTATATGTTTTAAATAATGTGATATTATACGTGAACATTTATAATTATAAATATGAAAACGTACAAGAGCTGGTTTGAAATTTAACAGAAAGTTTTAGAAATTAATCTGATTGCTCATAGGTTTAGTTTAGAGAGCTGTGCCTCCACCTAGTGGCCACACAGTGGTACTCCATTTTGCTTTGTTAAAAGCTCTGGACCTTGTAAAAACAAAGGCTGTGTTTATCAGATGCCATAAGAATGGCCTCTAAGGTAGAATGAAGGTGCTTCGTTTAGATACCTCTTTGGTGGTCTGTATTATGTGTTGTGTTTGAAATTATTATTTCAGGAAGTATGCTTGTTGTATGAAAAGAGCAAAGTAAAAGATTCTAATACATGAATCTTTGTAATTCTGAGGAAAATCCAGAAAATGTTAATTGATACATTTATTGTGAGTAGAAGAATAGAGAATAGAATTACTCCTCCTCCTTTAGAAGTAAATTTGGGAATTGTGTGGCATTATTTCCTTTATATTTTGGGGATATTTAATGCAGATTTTAACCTGCCTTTTGATCTATTTTATCCCAGGACTCTTAATTGTGCTTTGTTTTTACACTCTTCTCCTCTCCCCTCTCCCTTCTCTCTCCCTCTGAACAACTAGGGTGCCCCATAACTTGAACTTCAGTGACTCGTCATTTGCATATTACTGCTCTCTGGTGCCCTCTGAAGTGCAAACTGTCACTCAAAATCTTCACTTTTGTTATCTTTTTGGCCTTAATTTAAATATACGTCTCTGTTTATCATTATTTTTTTACTTTTCTTTCCTCCTTTTTCCTCTTTCTTGAAAGCATAGTATTGATTAATATTTTGTTAAGCAAATTAGAAGTGAGAAATTCTGTCTTTGGCAGAAAGTGTCTGAACTTTTCCTGGGAAATAATAGTTTAACTAAATAACAGTTTGATTCCTTATTTTCTCCATTGTGCTTTGAGGTTGTTGGTGAGAAGTTTGTCCTCAATCAAATTGTAAGAGTTTCTGTTTAGATAATATATAATTTCTGATACTAGGAGAATTGTTTCATTTCTTGTTCTGTGGCTTATCATAATATGATTGGCAAGTCAAGATATCAGAATATACAGGAAGGCAAAGAAGAGGTCAAAACTCTTGATTGGTCAAGGGTCAGATGAGTCTTAGAAGTGAAATGATTCACGTTGATGGTGAGTGGGTGGTTTGGCTAGAGCAAGAATGACTGACAGGGAAGAAAGCTTTGGCGTGCAGTCTGATAGCATGAACTTCAGAAAGAACCCATTTTATACAGGGTGCAGGCATAAAGTCTGCCAGCCAGCACCTCTGTCCCGGTGCTGTCACTGAGGAATGTCATGTGCACAAAGGTGCTCTTGGGCAGCTTTATCATAGGAAAAGAAACGGAATGAATCTGTTTGCTCCACATGCAAGGGTCTAGCTTGTGGTAAACACAGGAGATCTAAGACAGAGACTTAGTCCTTGAGGATCTGTGTTTAGGAAGCAAGCTTTGGTTTCAGCTGAGAGACTGTCTGTACAATCTTTATTTAAACCTTCTTAAAGGTCAAACATGTGATATGTCAAAGACTATCCATTGATACTTTATACTATTTTTTCCTTCTACTTCAGTATAGTGTTCACAAATAGTTTATCATTCCTTATAAAGAGGCTATGTTGATTTTAAATTTAAATGTTATTTTGAATTAAGTTTTTTGAGTCTTTGTTTTTACTCATATTAGATTTTTACAGTAAGACTACATTAATGTGCATTTTATTTTAGTTTTACCTGTTATCATTTTTATTATATTTGCATTCATTTTGTTTTTTGTTGTTTAATTTTTTCATAGGTGTAAGAGAATGGCAGTTGTTATATAGTTACATGAATAAACATTAAATCTGATATTTTACTGTATTAGTTCTTGTGTACATATTTGTAAGAAGGCAGTTAAGGGACAAGGGACATTGGTGGTTATGAGTGTTTCCATTTGCTTATGTTTTTCAGGGACCGTGCCTAAACCTACTGGGTCTTTAGCCCGAAGCAGTAGTTTATGCCGCTCTCGTCGCAGCGTTGTGCCATCCTCCCCACAGTCCCAGCGAGCTCAGCTTCCTCCCCATGCTCCGCTGGTATCCCACCCTCGGCATCCTCACCATCCCCAGCATCCCCAGCACTCATTACCTTCCCCAGATCCAGACATCCTGTCCGTGTCAAGTTGCCCTGCTCTTTATCGGAACGAAGAGGAGGAGGAGGCCATCTACTTCACTGCTGAAAAACAATGGTATTGGCTATTAATAACCGCAGAGGATGGGGCTAAGCGGGTATGGTAGTGGCAGCAGTGCTGCACTGTATTCTGTGTTACGCAAGCTGTCACAGACTCAGTGGCTTCACATGACACCTATTTATGGACACCCAAGTTCTGTACATCTGAAGTGCAAGTCCAGGCTGACTGGTTTCCTGCTCAGGCTATCAGAGGCTAAAGTCAAGGTGCTGGCTGGCTTAAGTTCTTTCTCATGTGGAATCTGGAGTGCCCTTTGAGTCTCATGTGTTTGTGGCAGAATTCAGTTGTTTGTGGGTATCTTGCTAAGGTCTTGTTTCTGTGTTGTTCTAAGCACAGGATCTGGTTGCTTTCAGTTTCTAAAGACCACCCACCTGTCCTTATTGGGTGACCTAATATTTAATGCTGGTAGCAGACACTTGCCTTGTGTATTTATTTCCTGCCTTTGCTGAGCAGCTTGCCTGAATAATAATCTTTATGAATATTAGTGACTCTGGGGCCTTAGTATGTGTTTCATCTTTGGACCCCTGGGTGACCTGTGAAATTCCAGAACCCAGTGGAGAGCTCTCTTGTCACTGGGCTGTCAGAGCTTTTTGAGGTGTAACTGCATTGATGCTAACAAATGCAGTTGACTCGGATCTCCAACCATAGACTTGTCAAGTGAAAATATGTATGTAAAATATGTCATCTTGGACTTGAGTATACCTGCATATAAAGAGACATTAATATGATTGAAATTTCAAAATAATTTGTTGCTTACTAGAATGTAGGCAGTGTCGTAATCTCAGTCCTCAAGAAGATGTTGAGAGCTTAATGGAGAGAATGATAAAAGTAAATTAAATTCATTACCTAATTTCTCTGCCACAGTGAGTATAGCTGCATGCATTCCATTCTGTCTCGAGGGCACCAGAACGCCATGAGGTCTGTTACTGTGGGGAGCTCACTTCTAATCTGTATTCCTCTTCTCAAGCAGTACTAGTACTGCCTGTGACAGGAAAACTGCTGATTTTGCCACGTGTCAGCACTGATCATGGTGGTCAGGGTGGTTCCTAGCTATCACATGGTGATATTACCGTCAGATCACTTGTCACTCATCCTCATTCCGCTGCCTAGTAAAAGTTATTTTTTAATTAGTAGGTAATCTCTGAGGCTTGTTCCTAAGGAAATAATTAGGGTTTGAAGTTTCCAGGAGAGAATTCAGTGCTCCTTTCTCTGAGGAGCCTGTTACAATTAGCATTTTATGTGTCTTTTTAGTATGAGCACAGTCACAAACAGTGTGACTTCACTCTCACGTCATTTTTCCGTGGCTTTTGGAAAGTGGTGGGGAGCTGTCCTGCCCCACAGAACCTTTCCATCATGGGAATGTTAGGCTCTTGTTTCACATGCCATGTCAAAACTTCACAGCTGCCTTGTAAGTATGAGAGGAATCTGACCTCAGAACACCTGGGCTGCTTTATTCATGACTGCTGTCTGCTGTGAAGCCAGCCTTCTACACAGTATATACATGCATACTCAGCTAGCCCTCACCCACGGTTGTCTTCTTTTTCTTTTTAAACATATATCTTCTCATAAAACATACATGTGTTTGCTTACATGTTACCACAGGGAAAATTATTTTAAAAATTCATGTAAATGGTATATAGGTTAAGTTCAATTTCAAAGGAAACATGTGCTACAAAGAATATGCATTTAAAAATACATTATGTTTAATTTGTGCAGTACCCGGGTGCAGATCTGATCAGTTATATGGAAGAAGCAATATATTTGATCAGTGTTCATTTTTGAATTAGAATGGTAGAAGTAGATAGAACATTAAAGATAAATTAAAGTCTCTTACTTTAGCATATAAGAAAATTGAGACCTAGAGAAAATACATGATCTGCGTGAAGTTGACAACTGAAAACAACAGGACTAGGGGAGGAGGAGGAGCCACGTCTCCTGAGATTGTGGTTCTTTTCACATTATACCTTTATGAGGCTAGGAGATAATGTTTCTTAGCGAAGCTTGTATGAAGAAAATCTTTAAGGTTAGCAAGATAGTTCAGTAGGTAAAGGCACTTGCTGCCTAGCCTGGTTGCCTTGATTCACTTCCCAGGATCCACACTGGGGATAAAAAACCAAGTCCTGTAAGCTGTTCTCTGACCTCCACATTTGAGCCATGGATATAGTATATATAAAATAAATAAATGTACATACATACAATATACCCTTTACATATATAGTATGAGTAAAATAAAAAATATGTAAGTTCAGCAATCTAATGTATATCTAAAATAATTTAAATAATTCTGACAATTGAATAATTGTCAGAAGTAAGCAAGTATAAATATGAAAATGGTAATAGTCATAGACCAGTCACTGTAAGAGATTGTTTAATTCTATAAATATGAGTTTAGTTCTTGCTGTGTCTTGTATACTTGATACCTTGAGCTCCCAAGGCAAGTAAGATGACCCTAGGCTAGCTCCACATTATCCTGTGAGGTTTTACTTTGCTGTTCTGTCTTTAGCCCTATTTTTTTTTTCTGATTTTGTTTCCTCAATTTTACCTTGACTTTTCCTTTTGTTCTTAAAGAACTCTTTAATGGAGTTCTACTAAGTGCATGCAGAAACCAATTAGAAATAGTTCCTCTTCTTCAGGATTTCATTCATTCTTCATTCAGTACATGTTTAGTGATCTCACTGTTGGGTTGCCATGAATTACAATGCAGAGAATACAATTATTAATAAGATCTCCTAGACTTAATAGGGTTTTTTCTTTTGAAGTTAGTAGAAAATACCATTTTTGCTACTAGGCCATGATAGATGATAAACAAAGGAAATGTCATTTTATAATTTTATATAGGATGGTTAGGGAAGGCCTCTCTGGGTGGGTAGTAGTTATCTAAAGGATAGGAAGAAGCCAGTCAGAGCAATGGGAGGATTATATTCGAGCAGAGGAAACAGTGCAGAGTCCTGAGGAAGTCTGCAGATTGGTGTGTTGAAGGAACAGGAAGGGTGTTCTGGAACAGAGGGAGGGAGAATGGTTGGAGAGATAGCCAAGGGCTCGATAGATGTGCAGGGCCTTTGGATTCTATCTGAGGGAGCACAGTGGAAAGTCATAAGCAAATGAGTAATGTGGTGACTGAGCTTTTAGGGTTACTTCAGTGGCTGTGTAGAAAAGTTGCTGAAAGGGAGACACCGGAATAGAAGCAGAGAAGCTAACGAGGAGGTCATGGAGTCACTTAGGTGGTGGTTCTGAGAAGGACATGGCTTTGTGATATTTCAGAGGAGGCTAGTAGTCTTGACGGTGACTCTTAAGAACTTCAGTGTTCTGTTTTATTTATCTTCTTTTCTACTGTAGACAAAGTGGGAAAACATTCACAGATTATTCTGTAAAAACTTACTCAATATCCCTTCTTGAAAAATAGCATCATATGTTTGCCTTTTATCTTCTATCCGTTCCAGTGTACCTTAGCAGATTGTCTCCACGAAACTTGGGAGAGCTTTTATTTTAGTGCTGTGTTCCTATTTTACTTCCTCAGAAAGTTATATTTCCTCAAGTTCATAACTAAACACTAAAATAGTGATTAAAACTCCATCTTTCAAACATATACTGGCAGTTCTATGATTCAGAAGGAAAAAGAGTATTGAAGGAAAGCAAAAGTCAGAAGGGCTTAGGAAAACTCAAAATTCACATGTTAGAAAGCATAACTTAATTAAATTATATTGTTTGATTGTTATAATTTATCTCAAAACTAAACAAGTTTGGGGCTAGGGAGAGGATCAGTCAATGCATGCAGTGTCTGCTAATCAGCATCAGAAGCCGAGTTTGGGTCCCTGTAACCTGTGTAAATGTGAGGTACATGCCACGCTTGCTTGTCTAACTCCAGCAGGATAGAGATGGGAGCAAGCAGATCTCTAGTGTATTCACCAGTCAGCCCACCTGAATTAATGAGTTCCAGATTTGGTGAGAGATCTTGTCTCAAAAAATAACATGATGGCAGTCAAGGAAGATACTCCATGTTGGTCTGTAGTCCACACATGCACACATGCAGATATCTACACAAATACATATATATGTCTCTGTGTGTGTTTGTCTGTCTCCTCTCTCTCTCTCTGTTTCTCTCTTTGTCACACACACATATGCACATGGAAATAATACGCTATAGTACAAGAAAAATTTTCAATTTTATCTCTACATATAATTATAGCATATCTCCTTTAGTAATTGGATAAATAGTGAATGGAAGTTGATTTGACTAGAATGTTCACTGTTACTCTTATGAACATCTTGATCTAAGCGTTCTCCCTTTGTCTTCTTCAGGGAAGTACAGGACACAGCTTCAGAGTGTGACTCCTTAAACTCCTCCATTGGGAGGAAACAGTCTCCCCCTTCAAGCCTTGAGATATACCAAACATTGTCTTCTCGAAAGGTATCAAGAGATGAGCTTTCCCTGGAGGATTCCTCCAGGGGAGTTTCGCCAGTAACAGCAGATGTCTCCCGGGGCTCCCCTGAGTGTGTGGGTCTGACAGAAACCAAGAGCATGATCTTCAGTCCTGCCAGCAAAGTGTACAATGGCATCTTGGAGAAATCTTGTAGCATGAACCAACTTTCTAGTGGCATCCCGGTGCCTAAACCTCGACACACATCATGTTCCTCAGCTGGCAATGACAGCAAGCCAGTTCAGGAAGTCTCGAATGTTTCCAGAATCAGCAGCATCCCACATGACCTTTGTCACAATGGCGAGAAAAGCAAAAAGCCATCAAAAATCAAAAGCCTTTTCAAGAAGAAGTCTAAGTGACTCAATGACTTGATGGAATTCCATTCAAGTGGCATCTGTGAACTCTATCTCCCACCCTCCACTCCGTTTTTATTTTAATTTTAGGAATGTAACTCCACTGGGGCTTTCCAGAGTTGATACCATTGTGGAAATGTCCGTAAGGGCAACTGTCTACTGTCTGCTGATTTAACAAACTACACCATCAATTCATCAAGTCAGACATTACCGAAGAGTCATCAAGAGGAGACAGTTTACAGTTATTTCCACCTATTTATTTCTGCATTGATGTTAGTGATGTATACACAACATTCTGTTGAAAGCCGCTATGGACTTACAAGCTTTAATGGACTGTAAGCCAGCATGGGCTTGCAAAAATTTCTTGTTTACCAGAATATCTTCTTATCTTTCCACAGAGCTATTTCCATCATGGACTAAATAACTTAAAAGAAGTAAAACTAATTGCACTACTGTTTTCCAGACTGGAAAAAAAAAAAAATCTCTGCAAGTAAAACTGTATAGAGTTTATAAAATGACTGTGGATAGGGGACTGTTTTCACTTTTAGATCAAAATGGGTTTTTAAGTAGAAACTAGAGTTTCTAATTGACTTGCTTTCTGGAAATGAAAACCCACACTTTTATTATGGGACGCTTCTTCAAATGCATTTATTATTATAAAGTTTCAAGTCCTGCTGTAAAGATCATGTTGTTTTGTTTTCCCCAGGGCTTTCACTGTGATTTACTGCACTGCAGGCTGTATGATAAAATATAAATAATGTAAAGAGAGAAGGCTCTTAATTCCTTATACAAGTGGAAGAGTTAAAACTTGATTGAAGGACTTAAAACATTCACATGCTTAAACTGAGGTGGGGGTGGGGAGTCAGGCACTTGTTTACAGACTTTGAATAAATGCAAAGGATTTATGGTTTGAAAAATTTGTACTGTGGAAACGATAATAAATTGGAGACATTATTATGTGGGATTGTGCTGATTTTTGTTGATAACACTCCAGTAAAAACACTGTTTTTTGAAGAGCTATGTAAGCTGTCCTGTTGCTTAATTGTAGTATAATAGTGATGTTTTGGAATTAAGTTGTCAACAAATTTCTTTGTTTTATATTGTTTGTCATGTTTTTATGTAGTTTGAAATGTTTAAATGTTCTAATATCAAGATTAACAAATATATATTTATGGTGCATTTAGATTGCGTTGTATTAGTTTGTGAAGTGTGAAATTGGCCAGATGATAAGACTAGCCTGAGAGCGGTGTCGCATCGAGCAACCGCACGCGAACGTCTTCAGTTTCCTCTTTCTCAGCTCTTAGAACCTCACTCAGAATTCTCTGGAAATGCAATGAGGATGTGTGCTTGGGTGAAATCTGATACGTGTTAACTAGAATGTTTTTGGCGGTGACTAATATAATACCTAACTCAGTGCTGTATATATGGGATGCTGGTAGATAAGTGAGGCATTCTTTTGAGGTTTGCTTCAAAGGAATGCTTTGTTAAGAAGCTGAATATCATGATCTCCCGTGGCATGTGATTATTTTCATTGGTCCTGTTGGTAACATTGTCAGGGACTTAAATAGTATCTACAGAGGCTGATGCTTACATGGTTACATATCAGCTCCTAGGAACAGAAGTTGGCTGTCTGAAATGAAGATACTTTGTGTAGATAAGGCAAGGTGATATGAAAGATGGAGCTCTGAAGCTCTGCTGAAAAGGCTCAAAGAATTAGTTCTGGAAGCTCTCAGAGTGAGTAGGATTGCTTTGTCTTTCTCTTGACAGAAGTTCTCGTTGATAATTGCAGCAGAGATAAGAGCTTTTTGGTTTGTTGCATAGAAAAGGTCAAAGCTACTGGGCATGGCGTGTGTTGTTAGAAGGCTTGTCCTGCAAGATTGCTGATAGGACATTCTAGGTTAGAACCCAGTAGAGACGTGGGGAGATTGGCCCGAGAATGTCGGAGGTTTAAAGAAAAGAGGACATTGTGCATACTGGATTACACATTTATAAACAGATCCGACCAAGGGATATTCACTGATGGATGTTGTGATATTTATTGCACTAATAACAGTATTTGGAAATTCCACAGAAAAGAATTTAGTTTTGGAAAACCACAGACATTTCTGTATTACATCACACATAAAATGTTGGGCATTTCTATAAGTTTTATATACATTTGTCGCTTTACCCTTTCAAAATTATGATGTTTTCCTGGTTTTTCCTTTTGGGAAAAAGAAAAAGATTACTGGTAGAGAAAGAAGAAGAAGAAAACCACAGCATGCAGGTTAAATTCTGCTATCTGAATTGCTCTTAGTATTTGAGGTGCCTTCTGCTAGATACTTTTTAAAAATAGTTATATATTTTACATAATTGAAATCATTTTTATATCATGCCTTTTCACTTTTAGCTCAAACATTTCTCCAATATTAAAAATTATTTGCAAATAACATTCTAGTGACTAATAGTATGGCATTTTATGTATTTACTATAATCTTTTAATAAATCCTGTCATTTAGTACTATAATATATAATATATTATTATTTAAAACACTAATCTGTCATTTAACATTATAATATATTATCATTGAAACATCCTGCCAGTAAACATTAGACTGCTGCCAAATTTATTACCTGTAAAGCATTTAAAACATTTGTTGAGTTTTCTCTATACCAGGCACTGTTTTAAACTGTGGTACATAGTCTAATTTTTATACCAACCTATAAATTAACTACATTAGCAGCGGCAGCAGCAGCATTTAGTCACGGTTTCCCAATGACTGGAAAACCCAGAACATTAGTGGGTTGTTAAGGACTTGCACTTAGTGGTAGAGAGTACTGCTCTTAATGTCTAAATGATACTGTGTACATTCTCATCAATACAGATTTCTTATAGTGTACTTTAAGGAAATGTAAAGGAAAACATGAAGATATTTTAGTTTATATCTACATACATGTGCATATGTATACTTGTCTCACATATATTTTGGGGGTAACCTTTTTAAGGTTTCTTTGCCCTAGAGCCATGTTCACATCTTCTCCCCAAGATACTGAGTGTGAGTACCCTTTGACTACATTGATTTCTGAATTGCTATTTTGTTAAAGCTTCACTAATTTTGTAGGAAAAGAATGTCCAGAGAGAGCAGTTTTTACTGGTTTGTTAGCCTGTGTTTTTCATAGTAATGAATTGCTGTTCATGCTTTTTTTTCCTCATTAAGTTCTAGTGTTTTTCTAAATCTTCTGCACTGAGTCCTCCAAACATAGTTATTATAGCTATTGTTTTGTTTAACAATAAAGCTAAGTTTTCATTTAATGTAGATATATTGTTATTTTAAAAGTACGTGAAAGAAAAAAGCAAGTTTAAGTTTTAGTCTGCCTGATCTTCTCTTTAGAATCTTGGTTTCTATAGCCAAGGTGGATTTTCCCCTCAGTGCTATAAGTAAACAAGAATATGAAGACAACAATGGCATCTCCTCCTCCTCTTTCGTCTTTGCTTCCTCTTCTTCAGTACATGCTTGTGCATATGGATGCTCCTTCATGTGTGCAGCATATATGCAGGAGGCAGAAATTATTGTCAGGTGTTTTCATCCATCACGCTCTACCGTATTTTTTGAGACAGACTCTATCATTGAACCTGAAGGTTACAGGTTTAGCAGTCTGGTCACTGAGCACCAGGAATCTGCTGTCTCTGGCCCCCAAGCACTGGAATCACAGGCTTGCACTGCTGCTTCCAGTGTTTTACATGGATGCTGGGAGGCTGAACTCAAATTCATGCTTGCACAGCAAACATTTTACCCAGTGAACCATCTCCTTAGCCCCAGGGTTATCTTAATTCCTTCAACTAACATTTAATCGTTTACCTTTAACTACACATTGTGAGAAGCCCCAAACATGTGAACACTGATATTACAGGTGCTTGCTGTAAAGGAACCTAATATGTAATAGAAGGAGATAAGACGAAAATCTTCATGTGCTAGAACTATATAGTGACTGTTGAGGAGGTAGAGACTCATGGAGAGAGCAAGTATGTATTTCATAGCTTCAATAAATTAAAAATAATTCAGTGGTACTCTTTGTCAAAGACATGGAAGGACTGGCTATGGTGCTACCATAGAACCAAAGGCAAATTAGTTTTAGCTCTCTCATTAGTATGACTTCTGCAAATGAGCTTGTATTTACTGAATTCCAGCAAAATGTTTAACAGCAATGAGGGTGAATTGTCCAAAGTACAGTATGGTACTGACTAAAAGCTGTTTCCCCCACCAGCCATAATGGGCTAGAATGCTGAAAGACACCAGCCTTCAGAGAGACCTGAGTAGGTGTAAGCTGATTGTGATTGAATTAGGGTCCAGTGGACTTCAGAGAACCAAGATTAAGAATTTCATCTTTGTCCTAAGATTGGGCTTTCCTAGAGTTCTCTATAAGTTCTAAGAAGCCTCTAGAAGATCATATCCACTGCAAACTCAGATGCAACATTGTAGAGCAACCTCATTTTAGATACTGCTTTCTTTGTGTGACCAGATTGTGGTCAATCCCGAGCATCCTCTTCAGAGTTACATAATCCTTGCTGCTGGATTTTGAAGCACCCTAGTGCAGTTTTTACTGAATCAAAACCATCTACACAGGATTGTTTTGGCTCTCCTGGGTTTTTGCTTTTCCATAAGAAGTTGAGTATTGTTCTTTTCAAGGTCTGTGAAGAATCGTGTTGGGATTTTGATGGGCATTGTGTTGAATCTCTAGATTGCATTTGGTAGGATTGCCATTTTTATTATGTTGATCCTCCCTATCCAAGAGAATGGGGGGGTGTTTTGATTTTCAGTTATCTTAATTTCTTTCTTCAAAGACTTAAAGTTCTTGTCGAACAGATCGTTCACTTGTTTGGTTAGTGTTACCCCAAGATTTTATATTTCTTTTGTGGCTATTGTGAATGGTGATGTTTCTCTGATTTCTTTCTTAGCCCTTTTGTCATTTGTATATAGGAGGGCTACTGCTTTGTTGGGGTTGGTCTTGTATCCTGCCACATTACTGAAGGTGTTTATCCACTGTAGGAGTTCCCTGGTAGAATTCTTGGGGTCACTTATGTAAACTATCATATCATCTGTGAATAGTGAAAGTTTAACTTCTCCCTTTTTAATTTGTATTCCCTTGATCTCCTTTTGTTGTCTGATTGTTCTAGCTAGAACTTCAAGCACTATATTGAATAGATATGGAAAGAGTGGGCAGTCTTGTCTTAGTGGAATCGCTTTGAGTTTCTCTCCACTTAAATTGATATTGGCTGTCAGATTGCTGTATATTGCTTTTTATTATGTTTAGATGTGTTCCTTGTATCCCTGCTCTCTCTAAGACCTTTATCACAAAGGGATGCTGGATTTTGTCAAAGGCTTTTTCAGCATCTAATGACATGATCATATTTTTTTTCCTTTCAGTTTATTTATATGGTGGATTACATTGACAGATTTTCATATGTTGAACCATCCCTGTATCTCTGGGATGAAGCCTACTTGATCATGGTGGATGATTTTTTTTTAACTATAAACTGATCAGCCCATTAGTTTAGGCTTCTTATTTACTCTTATAATTTATATTAGCCACGTGGCTGGGTACCTTATTCAGCGAGGCAGTCACATCTTGCTTCTTCAGTGGCTGGATCAGACTACATGCTCTTCCCAGAATTCTCCTGTTCTCCTTGACCTGCCTCTACTTCCTGTCTGGTTGTCTCACCTATACTTCCTGCCTGGCTACTGGCCAAGCAGTGTTTATTTAAAATATAATTGAAAGAATACAGACCATTTTCCCACACCACTTCCCCCTCAAAAAAAAAAACAAAACAAAACAAAACAAAACAAAAAACTCTGAATTTAATATCCTTTGTTTAGCTTTTCTTTCTTTTCTTTTGACCATTATCCAAAGTCCATTTTTGGGGGATTTGGGCATAGTTTCCCAGGCTACTTCCTGCTGGTTTGGGGCACTGATAATCTTATGGGGACCTAAAGAAAATTTAGAATTAGATCAAATTCTGACTGACTGGAGTATCCTATGAGGCTTGATCATCTCAGGCAGCAGTCTTGGATCTGTTCTGGATGTAGAACTCAGACATCTGGGTCATCTGTTTCTACCGGAGATTTCTCAGGTGGTCTTCCTTGATCAAACCTGATTTTTCTTAACTCAGAATAAATCCATAGCCTCTCATTTTCTGTGGAAACAAAAGCAAAACCTCTTCTCCAAAGTAACATACCTTTTGATTTCAATTTACTGTTCTATGTTGGTGCAGAACTCAGGCCAATCAAGTGCCATATTATTTTGTTAGTATTTTAGAATTTCTGGTTGTATTTTAATGGCATATCTAGAAATTTTAGTCACTACACCTGCTTTTGTGGCCTGTAAGCTGAGCAAGTTATTCCATGTTTCCAAGATGTCACACTTTGTACACTCAGGGTCTTAAGTCCATTGAGAAGTGGGGGAAATAAACAGAACACTGCAATATCTCCAGGAGGACAGATATCACTGCTTTTAAATCTGATGGGGCTCAAGGCACTGCATTGGAGCATTAAAATTTTGTCTGTAGTGGTTGCACAGTAGATAGGTAGATCTTGAGGTTGGGTCACTTGATAACTCTAGTTGTGGAATGAGCAGTAATTCTTAGGGTCGTCTAGCCACAGAAAGTGAGGCTACCTCTCATTGTATGTTCCACTGCATAAGGTTAACTTCATGTCACCTGAACATTTCAGCGTGTCTACACACCCTTCCCCAAGAACTGCTTCCTGTGTTACCATAGAGCTCTGATGGATTGATCTTAGGCTTTCTAGCTTGTGATTCTTATTATCAGGGGTACTTAAGTCTTAAACTGTAAGATTTGTCTCAAACACCCACATGGTGACTTACACCATCCATGACTCCAGTCTCTGGTCTAGTCTATATTCTAGTATCCAGAGGAACTGCACACGTGCTACCCAGACACATATGCAGGCAAAGCATGCATAGACATAATAATAAAAAAGATAATCATTTTTAATTTCTAAGAGACTTAGTTTAAAAAGTATTTGTTCCTGAATTTGAAGGGTCAGCGAGAACAAAGTATCACTGATATATGATTTCACTTTTGCAAAAGAACTTTCTAAAATGGGTTAGCAAGCTTTTCTTGCAAAAGACCATGGGTCTCTGGTGCAAAATATGTTCACATCTGCCATTTATATCCCGAAAGCAAACATAGGCATTATGAAAATATTGGGCATTCCTGGAGTTTGCCTGCTAACAGCTATATCTAACTCATAGTGAACTTGATGAAGCCCTAGACTATAGTTTAATGATCACTAAGTATAAATAAAAGATAGGTCAAAAAGGAAGAGAAAGAATTTCAGTAAATGCTCATATGAAAATGGAACATTACAAAGAATACCAGTGTACAACAAGTACCATTCTAACGGGAGATATAGATAAAATCTTGAAAGCAAGCCATGAGAAAAACAGAAAATAAACAAAAGCACTCAGGGTCTGTGTGAAAGCAGCGATGCATATGCCAAACGACTTCTGAGGGAAAACAGCAGAAAACAACCTAGGACACCCCAGCGATGCTGGAGGGGCGCCAACTGCCAAAATTAGGCTGGACAAAGACTTTTTTTTTAGATGAAAGGTGGAAAAGTTTGTTGTTAGGAGACGTGTGCTATAAGAAATGCTGTAAGTTGTTCTAGTGTAAGAGATTCTGTCAGATAGAAATTCAGATCCACAGAGCCTCATAAAAGGCACTACAGATAACAACTCTGTCAGAATTTATAATATGTAGAATGAAATATATGTCAATGCTAGGTAAGCACAGGAGATATATAGTGCATTTTTGATAACACCTTTCATTGCATATGTAGTACAATATTAACTCCAGGTGTGGTGTTAGGAACCACTGCAAAAATAACATACAGGTAAGAAAGACCTCAGTGGAAGACATGAAATTCTTAAAATTTTATTAACTTAAAAAGCCAAAAAGTATTGGAGGAAGGGGTAAGAAACACCTCATGAAGCTGACTGTTCCAGATCCCCCCCAAATAAAAAAGAGAGAGAAATGACATCAGTCATATTCACCACTTAAGATGAATTGAATAAAAAGAATTCATTTAGGAGTACCACTGTTCAGGGCTGGAGAGATGGTTAAGAGCACTGGCTGCTCTTCCAGAGGTTATGAGTTCAATTCCCAGCACCCACATGATGGCTTGCAACCATCTATAATGCATTCCAGTGCCGCCTTCTGGTGTATACATAATAAGTAAATCTGAAAAAAAGAGTAAGACTGGTCCAGATACTTTTAATAAGCACCCTTGGTGGTGTCTTAGTAACTATTCCATTGCTGTGAAGAGACCAAGGCAACTCATAAAAAGAAAGCATTTAACTGGGGACTTGCTTACGGTTTCAGAGGTTTAGTCCATCATTGTGGTGGGGAGCACGGTGGTATGCATGATGCTGGAGGAGTAGCTGAGTTACATCCTTATCCATAGATAAACAGATAGGCAGACATAGATAGATAGATAGATAGATAGATAGATAGATAGATAGATAGATAGATAGATAGATGATAGATAGATAGATAGATAGATAGATAGATAGATAGATAGATAGATAGATAGATAGATAGATAGATTAGATAGGGAGGGAGGGAGGGAGATAGAACATTGGACTATGTGAGGGCTTTTGAAAACCTCAAAGCCCACCCACCCCCAGCCATACACTTCTGCCAACAAAGGGACACTTTCTAATCCTTCTAATCCTATCAACAAACTCTACTCACTGGTCACTAAGCATTCAAATATATGAGCTTATGGGAGCCATTCTTATCTAAACTACTACATTCCACTGTCTGGCTCCCATTGGTTTGTAGCCATACCATAATGGAAAAGATGTGTTCAGTTCAACTTCAGAAGTTCCCATTGTCTACCAGTCTCAATATTTTAAAAAGTCCAAAGTTCTGGGGTGGGAGAGATAGCTCGGATGTTAAGAACACTGGGGCTTACTCTTCCTGAGGACCCTGGTTCAATTCCCAGCATCCACATGTCCATTTACATTCTATCTGTAACTCTAGTTTCAGAGGATCTGGTACCCTCATACAGACATATGTGCAGGCAGAAAGCCAATGCATATAAAATATAAATAAATAAATAAATAAGAAAATTCAAAGTTTCTGAGACTCAGCAATTTTTTAACTATTAACTCCTTTAAAATCAAAATTAAAAAGATCACATCCTTCTAACATACAATGACACAGAATATACATTACCATTCCAAAAGGGAGAAAAGGGAGCATAGTGGGGAAATTCTGGACCAAAGCAAGTTCAAAACCCAGCAGGGTAACTCCAAATTCTGCATCTCCATGTCTGATTCAAAGCACCTTTCAGATCTCCAATTTCTTTTAGCTTTGTTGACTGTAACTTACTTCTCTTTCCTGGGCTCGTCCCAAATGCAGTCTACAGCTTTCTTTGGCAGGTGTCGCACAACTCCAGCATCCGCAGCATCTTGGGGGTCTCCAACATAACCCAGGTTTCTCCTTAATAGCTTCATGCAATGGCCATTATGAACTTTTGGCCTCAATGGCTTTTCTTGGTCATGGAGGGAGATTCCACAACCCCTTTCTTATATTCTTGACTCTAAAGCCAGATTATATTCTTATATTCTTGGCCCAAAGCTACTTGCTTTTTTCAGTCCACTCTTCAAATTAGATTTACATCAGCTTTCTGTTGTTGCTTCCTTCACTGCTTAAGCTTTCCTTTAATTCTTTTTCACAAGTTAGAAGCTTAGCTGGGTAGAGTCTTGCCCTGAGGTCACCACTCCCTTTATTCCATTTAGCACCCAGGTGCTAACAAGTTCACAGCAGCAAACAATAATGATACCACATCCTAAATTTCTTGCTGGCTGGAAATTTCCTGTCAAGTAAGTTAATTCAGCCTCACCCAGATATTCAAAACATAGGCAAAATATAACCAGATTCTTTTCTAGGAGGGAGCAGGTAAGTAAGTCCTCTAGCCTAATTCCCAGTGCAGTTCCTGCTGCCTTCTGGAGCCCTGTGGCACAAACTCCCTCTACTATCCACTCTCTGGTCTCCTAGACTTGCTAGAATCAGCTACTAAGTGGCACTCGAATCTACATTCTTCCTACAAACCAGTTCCTAAGCTGAAGACCTACACAGGCAGTTTTAGTAATGGCAGTAACCTAACTCCATGAGCCAGTTTTATGTGCTAGTTACTTTCGTGTTTCTGTGACTAAATCTCTGACAGAAAGAATTTACAGGGGCGGGGAGTGTATTTATTGCAGCCTATGATGGCAGAGTGGCTCTGTCCATGGCAGCAGAAGCACAAGGGTCAGCGGCTGTTTAGATGGTGTGGGTCAGAAAGGAGATAGTGCAGTGTTGAGGCAAGGATAACCCATCAAATGTCTGTCCCTAGTGGCCTACTGTTCTTTTGTTTACTATATTTTTCATAAAATGTATTTTAATCATATTCCTCTCTTCCAACTCCTCCCAGATCTTTCCCACCCTCTACCTACCCAGATTTATGTTCTTTCTCTTTTTCTCCCTCTCTCCCCCTCTCAAAACAACAAAAATAAGCAAGCAAACAAAAAGCAATAGACAAACAAACACCACAAAAGTATAAAAGTGAAAATCAAAACAAACAGGCAAAAGACCAGTAAGACAAAAAATGAAACTGATGATTGTGACCTGAGTGTCTCTGATGTGGGATGTCTTTCTGTGTATGTGTTGGTTGATGAATAAAGCTGTTAGGATCAAAGGCTTAGCAGAATAAAGCCAGGAGGGAAATCAGAATAGAGATAGAAAGAGTAGGCAGAATCAGGGAGATACCATGTAGCTGCTGAAGCAGAAGGATCCTGGAAACTTACCAGTAGGCCACAGCCTTGTGGTGATACACATATTAATAGAAATGGGTTAATGTAAGATGTAAGAGCTAGCTAGAAAGACACCTAAGCCATTAGCCAAGCAGTGTTGTAATTAACAGTTTTCTAAGCCATTAGCCAAGCAGTGTTGTAATTAACAGTTTTTGTGTGATTATTTGGGTCTGAGCAGTGAGGAAATGAACAAGTGGTCTCCATATACCTCTATACCATATGTAATTTGAAATGTCCTTTATTATTATTATTATTATTATTATTATTATAATTATTATAAATACAGGGTAATCCCCAAGGGTATTGGCACTCATGCCTTGTCAGTAACTAAAAACTTTCTAACTGGACTTAATACCAATTCAACAAGAGGAAAATCATGCTTGGTACTGGAAACTTCACCAACCATCTTCAGCCAGTGAGGTCATGGATCTTGAGGGAGAACCTAAAACTGCCATTTTATTACACCAGTGTAGGTAGAAGTTTCTGTTCTGCCTGCCTGCTCCCAAAGAACCATTCAGAGTCTTAACAGTAATTATAAATGCTTGATCAATAGTAGCTCAGGCTTATTAATAGCTAACTCTTGCATTTAAACTAACTCATATTTCTTATCTCTGCTTTGCCATGTGGCTTGGTATCTTTTCTCAGTAAGGCATGCCCATCTTGCTTCTCCTGCTTCTGCTAGCAACTCCTCAGACTCCATTCTTCTTCTCCCAGCATTCTCAGTTTGGTTCTCCCCTAACTTTATCCTCTTCAGCTATTAGCCAATCAGCTTCTTTATTAACCCAACCACAGTGACAAAACTTTACAGTGTACAAAGGGATTATTCCACAGCTCACCATTATAATTTTAACTGCATTCTAAATTTCCCTTTACTCACAGATAAGTGTAGTTGTCGCCCCTCAACAAATTTCTCTTTTTTATTATCATAAAAAAAAAAAAACAACCCACAACCAACCAAAATGCAGAGAACATGATTGTCCAGCTCCAACTGACAACATAACTTCTGCACTCAAAGTTCAGGAAGCATTGTGGAAGAGTGCTGTGAGTCACAAGCATTATACAGTAAAAGTACAGCTGACAGATCGCTAGACAAACTCATGGAGCGCGTTCCATCCAGTGAAGAACCGATCTGCAGAGCTTTGGGAACACCTGTCTTTTGGATAGTCACTGTCAATTCCATAGAAATTTTGGGAAACCATGGCTCTTCTCCCTTCCATAATGGGATTTCTCCCAAAATAACCCAGCAGTGTATAAATCATTCATTGAGATAATGTCTTTCTGTACAGGCAACTGAATGACCCCACCCATACCTTGGGACCCTAGTGTGAAAACATTCCCTCAGTCAAACCTTTGTTCTCATAGTTAAATCTACTTAAAGCTAGTCCCCCACAAGTATCCTTATTGACAGGACTCATTGTCAAAGAAAGGAGCCTTGAGCAAGAGGCCCTAAACAGGAGAGACAGTATGTTTGCTCCTACTGACAAACAGGTCTGGGTGGCCCTGAATTTTCTAACAGCCAATTCAGGAGAGTGTAACCTATTGGCTTTTGCTCTAACCTAACAAACTATTAATATTCTGTAATTAACTTCACCTTTCATTTGACACAAAGTCTGAGTCTAGGATGTTAACTGTTTATACCTTTACCCCTAAAAAATATCAGAAAAAAGCTTGGATTGCTAAACCAGTCCCAGAGAAAGAAATTCCTTCTCATGTGGGTGCCAATGGATATAGCACCCTGATGCTTATCCCTGGGGGGCAAACACAATCCTAATCCTCCTGGTATCTCTCTGGGAGCTTCACAGCCATGTCCCTTCTGAGACATAAGGTACCCACCTCCTCAGTCTTTTATCCACCCTGTTATCCCTAAGAAATGCTTGCTTTGTATTATTGTTATTTAACAGAAAACAGTTAACTATGTCTGTGTGGTTATATAAACTGGATCCTTGTGGGATGGGAAAAACAGTGAGGGACATTGAAAGGGGTACATCAAGAGAGCATAAGAGAGAGCAATAGAAAGCATAAATTGGACAGGATGAAAAAGACTTACTTGAGATAGTTTATTTCATTTACCTTCAGACCTTATTAGTCTATAAGCGACCCTTCTGAACCATGAGAGGTTTAGTGGGGCTTAACCCCAACATAAACCTTGACAGAAGAGGGGTCAGCAAGATTATAAGAAGTAAGAGAAGAAACTGGATGTCTTCTGTGAAGTCACATCTTCTAGAAGTGTCAGGGAGGCTCTACCCAAGAAGTTTCAACATCATGGCTTCCTAAACAAGACCTAACCAAGGATGACACCAATAGACAAGCTAATATGGAAGAAGGAAACTCATAGAACCTCATCCGTAGACAAAGCACTGCAGGCAACTGAAGAAAGCTGAGAGTTGGAGAAGACAGTTTTATCCAAGGACAACCCCCCCCCAACTTGGTTAACCAATACCAAGTGCATCAGCCTTGAACCCATATAATACAAATAACACACAGACCAAGCAAGTTGTATTTATATGTTGGAATAAAGGTGAATGTGTGTGTGTGTTCATGTGAGTGTGTATAACATTAGTTGAAGAAAAAGAGGCTATAAACTGAATTTAATCTAGAGAAGATAGGGGTACATGGCAAACTTGGAAGGAGAAAACGGAACAGAATGATGTATTTTAATTTCAAATTTTGTTTTGTTTGGAGAGAGGGTTTCTCTGTAGCTTTGGGGCTACTGGAACTAGCTCTTGTAGACCAGGCTGGCCTCAAACTCACAGAGATCTGCTTGCCTTTGCCTCCTAAGTGCTGGGATTAAAGGCGTGTGCCACCACCATCTGTCTTCAAAATTTTTTTAAAAAATTAATTGGAGGAAACAGAACATGCAAATGGAGAATGATATATTTTAATTTAAAAATGAATTTGAGGAAAAAACTAAGAAAATATGCATGACTCAGCACAATGAATTCTAATATGTGTGCTCTGGATCCCTCTGTTCTGTGATAATATGAATCTGCAGCTATCTAGTCGGGAAGTAATCGGTCCGTGTCAGATGGCCTGGTATTTTGTTATC